>NC_141687.1:993707825-994212669 GCF_964263255.1 Lissotriton vulgaris | reverse complement strand
ACAGGCCTTTCACCTCTCCCCCCTCCACTTTGCTCCTGTTATCCTCCACTTTGCTCCTGTTATAGAGCCACTGGCAAGACCTATTCGCTGCGATGCACAGGTTCAGGGCAGAAGGTGGGAGATGCGCTACGAAGATCAGATTACTTTATTTATATGTGGATGATGTTCTGTTATTCCTGTCCGACTCACAGATGATGTGCCCATGCTGTCTTCATATTCTTCATCTCTATTAGTAGGCCTCTGGCTATGGGTAAATAACGCCAAATCTGTAGTTTCCACTACAACCTTCCCAGGAGTGTATCTAGTCGCAGACATCCATTCCTGTGTGGCGCTTGATTTTTCACCACCTGGAGATCCATGTTCTCCTCCCGAGATGGAATGGATCATCAATTTTGCAATCGCTGGTCCAGAGGGTGAAGGCCGACCTGAAAAGGTGGGAGGCCCTCCTACTCAATGTAATGCGGAGGGTTGCACTCTTTAAAATGATGATTTCTGTACCTCTTTCAGAAGGTCCATTGTGCAATGCAAGTGTTGCTGGTTCAAGGAAATGGACTCCTCTGACATAAATCCAGGCCGTGAATTGTACTATCCAAAATGCCAAACAGCTTCCTGCAATTGAGATTCAAGTATGACAATCTCTTCCTGTATTACCTTTCATCCCAGACACTTGTTATCAATGATTAGTTAAGCGAGGGCTGGCCGATTGTGGCATATAGGGTTGAGTGAACCTCAATGGGCTTTGATGCCGTGATGGGGATGCTTTATTGTGCCCCTGTTCATGAGGCACTTCGTGAGGTCACAAAGGTAGTCGTTCTCTCTTGGCATGCAGTGCTTCAATACACCGTATGGGATTCCATACAAACAGCATCGACCCCCGTGGAGACGGACCTGGCTACGCAAGACAGTTGCCTTGAAGCGTTTGCCCAGTGGGACTTAATAGGCATCTCCTTATTGGGGGACGTCGAGGCAGGTGGCCACATACACTTGTTTCAAACTCTCCAATCGTCTTGTGTATTATAATTCACACAGTTTCACAAATACCTGCAGCTGTGGCCCGTCCCAAGGGTGCAAGTCTCTCCAGGCAGAGGCAGAGCGCCTGATGGGTGCACTGCTGAAAGGCGGATTTTCCCACATCTACAGATCCCTATTCATCAATGCTTCAGAAACATTGGTGCTGCTGCAAACCCAATAGGAGGAATGGGTTGGACCCTAGAGGAGGAAGATTGGTGAGATGCCAGAATGGCTCTATGCACCATAATATCTCCTCTAAGTTGTGTCTCATACAAACTTACAGCCTGATTCATCATTCTCCCGTTTTGCGAGCCCCTAATAGCGATTCATAACGAATCGCTATTAAGGACTTGCAAAACGGGATTCATGTAGGAATTGCAATAATTATTGCGATTCCTACATGTTCCTTATTTGCGATTAGCCAATTGCTAATCGCTAATAAGGAATAACTCCCCATGCATTCCTATGGGCCTACAGGCCCATAGGAATGCATGGGGAGTTATTCCTTATTAGCGATTAGCAATTAGCTAATCACAAATAAGGATGCGATTTCAAGGGTGCAGGGATGTCCAAAGGACACCCTGTAGCGCCCCTGAAATGTAATCTACATTGGTGTTGCGCACACACATGTCCAAAGGACATGTGTGTGTGCAACATGCAACTTAGAAAAATGCATTTAAATGCATTTTTCTAAGTTTTTGCTATTTACCGAGAGGTCTGACCTCTCGGTAAATAGCGGCCCAAAATTGCCATTTCGCAATTTTAAAATGCTTCATGAATTGCATTTAAGGAATCTCAAATAGAGATTCCTTAAATTCAATTCTTCGCAAATGTGCGAATTCTTAAATAGCGAAATTTGCATTTGGGATGATGAATCCCAAATGCAAAAATTGCACTCGCAAAAGGCAAGATTCTGAGAATCTTGCCCTTTGCGAGTGCAATTTAGCTTGATGAATCAGGCGGATAGTCCCTTCACCATGCATACCTTACCCCCAGTCACCTACAGCAAGCACATGTTCTTCCTAGCCCTATATGTTTCAGGTGCCTCCATGCACCGGTAGACTTAGAAAAAATTGTATGAAAGTGTCCCTTAACTGTCAGCTACTAGGTGAGGTGACCTGGATGATATCATGGGTGTTCACCTGGCTGGTGGAGATGTCCCAGAAAGCCTTTCCCCTTGAGATTTTTGAGGGGGTACAGGATATGAGAGCCAATCAGGCGTTGATCAGGTTGGCCACCTTGGTTGCAAAACGAGACGTAACCCAGGGATGGAACTCACCCACACCACCCCTGCTACCCAGGGATGACGGGGTGTTGACTGGTGTGCGCAACAAGGGAGCATGGTGTATGAGTCCTGGGGCTGCCTGAACAAACCCACCAAGATTTGGAGTATAAGGTGGAACCATTTTTGGCTTGACAGGCTATAGTACAACAGTTAGGTGCGCTCCCGCGTGGGCTTTGACGATGTTATCTCACGATGAAAGATGTAATCTGAGATTTGAATATTGCGGTGGTGGCCACGACTGGCTATTTGCTACGTATGTTTTTACGTGTGCAAAAATCTATATATTTGGTTATAAAAAAAAAGACTTATACAATTTTGCAAATTGCTTCGCTTCCATCCAACAAATAAATGACATTGACTAAAAAACACCGCTGCACCCGCTGACTTGATTGCTCTAGGCTTGTTAGAACATATCTATTTGAATGGAAAATTCCGCGATTTCTTCCCATTCAGTTCTCAGATATCTTCCTTCCTCTAGAATGCAATTTCAAAATTCAAAGAGGTACAAGAAAGGCTAAGCTCTCTCCATCTCTCTCTTATCTGTCTTTCTGTGGAATATAATTTCCATTTTAGTTATACACTCTTGCTGTACACAAATTAGACAGGCACCTATCTTTCTACGGTATTATCTCCATGAAGCTATCTGTTTAATTACAGCTGGTAAGCACTCAATCCTATCAACAACAGATGTTGTGTGTTTTAAACTTATATTACTTCACTAATAAAAACGATTATTTACATGATTTATTTTCATACAAAAGAAGGTTCTGCAAGTTGTGTCTTTATTTCCAATGAATCAATTAATTAGGAAAGTTGTGCAATTCTCTAGTCACAATTCAGCACTACAAATTGCATTTACAGCTTTTCTGTACACTCATTTTAACAAGGATAAGTTTCTAACACCCCTTAACACATTTTCATTTCATGTGTAACCATCCTGTACAAGATCTTCTGAAAGTATTTTGTGTTTGTTTTTTGCTGGGACAACCCTTGTTTTTCTGATCATCAAAGCAAATGCTTCGGCCACAAACTCATGTTCATTTACATGACTATGTCACACAGGAACATCATATGAAAGCCATAGCACAGTTTTGAATTTTATAATGCAGATCAACTTAGAATGAAATCCAAGACATTTTCTATAGTAAGACATTGTGGTACACCTGTTGACCACTTCAAAACCATTTGGTATTTGCATTCACTTAACTGTAATTCTATGTTTCAAGCTCCATTCGTGGGTTAATATGTTGCAGTTAAAATGATCGGCGTTCTTTTGGGTGGCTTTAATACACGTCTTTAGACTGCAGTTCTTTTAAAGTGAAGATATTTTCTTTAATTTCCTTTAATGTGTTCCCACACTCTCGCATTTATATTTTTGACTTTAGACACCATTGTATATTTCTTCGCAATTATATAGCAGAGCATCAACCATAGAAAATGAAGTAATTACACGATTAGCGCTTGAAGAATCGCAAATTATTTTTTCACGCTTTGACACATGTTTACATGTTCTGTAATTAATAGAGGTTTAAGTAGCCCTTAGCTTTGAAGGTAGTGTCAGAGCTGTCCTTGATATATCCTCCAAAAACATAAAAACATCACATCTACACCCATCTCTCCATGGAATTCGCAAAGGAGAGAACCATTTGCTGAAAGAAAAATTGCAGAACTATATTTTTGTGTCCATATACTCTAGGCAAAAAAGTGGACGACAGAGGTATTGTTTTGGTGTCCCTTTCCATCCTCAAAGTGTTGTTGGGCTATATCGGTTTACACAAATTAACATGTTAACCTCTGCAGGTGTTCAAGGAAAACCCTACCAAGTATTTTGATATTCGAAATTCCATTTAAATTGTTTAACTGTTTTTCTATTTTCAAACCGTGCGTTTCTGTCCTCTGCGGATTTTATAAAGAGGCCTTTAGTGTGTCTGCTGATTATGATTTCCAAGAGCATCCCTTGACAGTGGTGAGTGCTAACGTAAAAAAGGCCTACCCATTATAATGCATCATTAAACGTGTATATCCCTCAGCCTTTTGCATTTTGATCTGTTATTAAACTCTATATAGGAACATGTTCCCTATAATTCAAAATAAATATCAGGTATTTTAGTAAAGAGCATAGATCTCGACACATACCCCGTGCGTAATTTGAGCAGGTGTTTGCTGGTGGTGCCCAGCACCACTCATTTTTGGGGGCCAACAAATTTTTCATCATCGATATTGACCGTGAGCAAGAGAAGTAAAAACACACTAAAGAGAAAAGAGGCAGAAAAGAAAGACGTAGAAACTGACACAAAGGTTTTATTTGTAAAGCCGAATAAAGTTTATTGATGAAGATGATGACACAAAGGGATAAAGCAGGTAGTGGATTAAATAGGTTTGTGGTGAATTTTAGATCCAATATGTAATTTGCCCTCGAAACATCAGTGGCTTCTTTTAATTGTTTGAGTGCCCTCTCCCAAATGGCTAGGACGGTGAATGCTCCACCTCAGCCCACCAGCCACAGCCTGTTCACTGTATTTAGACCTTCCTGATGATTGGAGAGCATTTTTTGGCACTCCTGCCATGCCACTGTAGAATGGAGGACTGGTTGCCCTTTTTTCCCTATCTTAAGGCAAGCTTCTAAAGCTGGGAGACTTCTTCAAGACAAACCAAGCTAATGATTAAAGTATTTAAGCAGCACACAAACAGTAATAAAGTGGAATCACAACTGAAGAAAAATCCCACATCAATTTAGAAAATAGTGTAAATATTTATAAATTATTTGATACCGCAATGACACAAATCCAATCAGTGGAACCAGAGTTATGAATTTTTAAAGTTTAAGGCAAAAACTAGTGCTTAAAAGATCAAAGCACTACAGCGGAACAATATTTCACATGAGACTGGGTTAAATAAAAAAAATATGGCTGAGCACGATGAAGCACGAGTCAGATACACAAAGTGGATTGGACCCAGTTGGCTCTTATCTTCTAACTCAAAAGATGTTTTGACAAAAAGTCTCTGAGAATGCAGACGTTCAGTGGGCAAGGCAACATGTTGTGATCAAGGAGGATCATGTTTCCTTTTTTGTACAGGATTGACACTACGACCAAGAGTGCTATACACTAATATCGTTCTCACCCATATCTCAGTTTGAAAACACCTACTGTATCCATTGCACCTATCTATTTAATTGCGCACGTTTTAGGACATTTTTCATAGCTCTTATATATTTGTCACATCACTTTGGGTAGAGCGGGACATTTTACAAATCCCCGTTTTTGAATTCTATTTTCTTGCACAGGGTGTAAGTTTTATATCACTTTTACACTTCGAGTCTTTAGAATAGTAATTTAGTTAAGAGACAGAAATCCAGTCTGTCTTCACTACCCACACCCTAGGTCAGGTTACCGGCATTTAAGACCACACCCGCTAACCGGATGTTGACGCCGGAAGCGCTTGAGGGGGCAGAGGTCAGCGGACGCTAGCGAGAGGAGGTAAGCGCATCGCGCCGCAATGGCGCTGACTAAGTGAGATTTCAGTAGCAGTGAGCGGAGGGATAATGTTTTCCTCTCCTTACTTTTACCAGGTTGCTCAGGCGAATTGAGAAAGATCAGGGGGAGAGTAGAGTTTACACACGGATTCACGGTAAGATTTTACTGTGACCGGTATTATGGTCGCAATCGACTCAGTTAGGGTAGATATAACTAGCGTTATCTAATTCTACTCAGGACTTGTAAACCAGAGCAGATTATTCAGAGAAATCCTCAGCACAACGAGCGAGTTTACTGGTAAGCCAGCATAACCCTTTCCTAGCACTAATCAACTTCGTATATAGTTACTCTTTTAGTAAGCAGTTCTGCATATTATCCCCGCAGATTTACATTTGGATTCAGTAACACCTTCTTGCCTGATTTAAGTACAGATTGAGGCACTATACAGGTAGTTTTTTCCTCATAGGGCGTGTATTGGGACCACTTTTCTCTCGATCATTTTTATTAATTTTTTTGGGCATGCTAACCTCTGGATTCACGAGGGTGTCAACTCTGTTATCACATCATTTATGATGGTAAATGTGCTTAGAATAACTTTCTCACCTCTTTGGAACACAATATCTTTTAGGATTGGTTAATGCTTTCACAGGCTTAACAGCATGCAAATTAGAGAGCACTTCACACTGAGGGAAGTAGTGTTAATTCTATTTTTTCATCCTGTAAAGAATGAACATTTAAGGAATACAACAATCTTTTATTTTGTAGTGCCTGAGACGGACTGAAGTGTTTGACACTGTGAACAATATTTTGTATCGACATTTGAAAATTCCCCTGAAGAAGGGTCGTGCAGACCCGAAATGCATTGGGAAATGTTTAATTTTTACCTTTAACTGTTTGTCCTTAACACTTTGAGTTGATTTATGATTTGATTACTCATTGAATTGTTTGATTCTACGATACTGTTATTTTTTGTACATATTTGAAGCACTGGTATTGAAACAATGCTTACTAAATAAGCCTTTAAACTTCATGAAATTATGTCCAATGAGTTTTTGTATACATTGATTTGAACCGCACTAATGATATATACATTTTGAAACCTTAGGGACACGTAGCGAGAGCTCCCGGTTCAGACCTAGCTTACACTAGGCCTCCAATTAACAGTTTAACTCCAGTTGTGGGCTCAACTGACCTACTTGGTAGCTCCCAAAACCCATAGTTATTCCCCAACAAAAGGATTAACATTTGGAAAAAAGAGGAGTGCAGACTAGACTATTACATTGCTGTGATCAAGGTGGAGCCATCATCGGCAGAGAGGCGCTGGACGATGTGGTGAAGATTTCTACGTTAGGACTTAGTCTCTTTTTTGGAATTTGAAAATTTCCAGCGGGATGAAGCTAGAGGCTGTAGCCGACGACAGTTCCAGGAAGGCAGATGCCCCTTTGGTGAGGGACACCCAGCAGGATTTTCTGCTGCGGAGAAGAACATACCGGGAGCTGCCCTGAAATCAGGCTGACCGGCGATGCATGTTGGGCAGATAGACAAGCAGGTTTATCCAGGTCTCCTCTCGGTTCTTGGAGCAGTTAATAGCCAGACATTTCTATGTCCCATGTTTTGGATTTTGGCTACCTGTGCACCTTCAACGCCACCACCAAAGGACTGGAGGGGCACCATTTGTGTGGTTACGTCTCACTCTAGGTCCTGGTGCGGGTGGGAGATGGTCGGAGCCTTTTCTTTCCCTGAAGCTGTGATCAGGCGCCCATGTGGTCACTCTGGTAGTTCTGGGTTCTAGAATTAGAACAGGGCTCAAGCAGCAGGGTTGGCCTCTGAGGGTTCAAGGCAGGCTTCAGCCTATTCATTTGCAAGTGGGGCTGTGCCCAGTTCCTCCTCCCCATCCTGCCAGTGATGGGCCATTCAGGCACACCTAATCCCTCTATTGTGTGTCTGTCTGGCAGAAAGAAAGTCCAACTTCCAACCTCACCCAGTCATGTGACCCAGGAGTGTTGCCTTAAGTGCGATGGGTTGCCCAGATGTTGGCCCTGTGCACACTGTGTCACTGGAACCAAGTTGTACCTGGCTGATCAGCCCATACTAAAGCAAAACTAGTCCCTGGTTGGTTCATGCCGAGTGGCAGGGGAGCCAAGATGAAGAATCTGGGCATTGCTCATTATCGCTGCATTCCTTTCCCTAAGGGTTGCAGGGGCAACACCTACGCCAGCCGAGTCGGGATCAAGAGCAGCACAACACACCCAAGCCCCACCTTCCTTTCGCCACACTTTGCCTAGGCAACGACGACACAGAGTAGAAACCAACACAGGTCCCTGAATTCGAGGCCGACAACCTCGAAAAGTACTGTGTGCATCTGGGACCCATTATGTTCCTATAGTCACCTATGCCCTATTGTGGGTCGGGTGAAGTCCCTTAATTGCACCGGTCCTGAGGGACCTGCAGAGTTCCTCGGTTCCTGAGCCTGTTGGATCCCGTGACACGCAGGAACTTTGAAGAGACATATCCAAACCTGCCTTGGATCTGTACCAGTGAAACCTACGAATTATGTTTGATTTAAACACTGTGGTTATCGTTATACTTTGCAAAGTGCATATCTTGAGATTGCTAAATGGGATTATTGTAATTTTGGTCTAGTTTTAAACAGTTAAGGATATACTAGTTTACCAACACTGTGTGGAGTCTTTTTGTGCTTTGTTGTCACTGTATTACTGTGTGTTATGTTGCTCAAAAACTTTACACATTGCCTCTTCAGTTTAGCATGACTGCTCTGTGTGATGATCTACAACGGTGTGCACAGATACATTCTTAGTGTGTACTTCACTTATTCTGACTAGTGTAGTGGTTCCTGCCTGGCTTGTGTGTATACCTCAGCTAACTAGGAACTCCATTTCTAACTATTAGCATTCCACTTAGCAGAAAAAGAATGTTAGAGCTTTACAATGGCATTGTAAACATAAACTTCCTTTGTCCTTAATGAAGCGAACATATGATGCTTTGTAGCAGGGTTCATGAGATGATGTGCACCGTGGATCACAGGGATTTGTATCTAGGGATCAATGTATAAGAAAGAGAGAGCCTTGCTACATGAATGGCTGAGTGAACAGCATGATGTAAGTGGAGAAAGTTTCTCATGCAACACCCACTGAGTTTGGACTCCCTGACTCACCAGACGCTTTGGGGTGCCTGTCTTGTCTTCCCTCCTCCACGCCTCGGTCCGACAGGGTGGCTAGCACCGTTGAGCGGAGGGCGTGGAGGTGAGAGACAGTCACTTCCGTTTCCGCCTGCGAGTGACCGGTTAGCGGTCTAGTCGCGGTGAGACAGACGGGCTGAGGGTTTAAAAGGAGGATGTCATACCGGGAGCGCAGCGGACGAGCGCAGCGGGCGCGACGTAGGCGCGCCGAAGTGTCGCCAAAGTCGAGCCCGTCTGCGCCCGTCCGCGGCCGACAGCGGGCTAGGGCTAGTACCCCTGGTCGAAAGATCTACTGGACTAGGGAACAACTTCTTGGTTTTCGCCCCCACGCTGCCTCCTCTTGTATGCACGGGATGGTGAGCAGCGACAAGGTATGCCCTCATTGTAGCTTTCGTATGACTACTATGCCGCTGGACACCACGGAGCAGGCATTGTCCTGCGGTCTCCTGAACGTCAGGTCGCTACGTAAACACAGGCTCGATGTGTTCGAGCTGATTACGGAAAAAAAAACTTGACCTACTGTTTCTAACTGAAACGTGGTTAGATCAGTTTTCCGACTCTGACATCATTGAAGCCACACCGGAGAATTACTCCTGGGTCAGGCAGGATAGGCCTGAGGGGGTGGGAGGGGGGATTGCGATTATTTTTAAGGACACTTTGGTTTGCTGCTTAGAACGCGTGCCGATCATGGAGAGTGAGGCGGGCCTCTTCTCGGTTAAAATTAATGGGGCCATGACGCTTAAGGGCTGTTTGGTATATCGGCCCCCAGGGGCCTGTACTAAGTTTAGGGAGAGCCTGTTAGAAAGCCTCATGGAGGCGACCCTGCGCAGGGATAAATTTCTCCTTTTAGGAGATCTTAACCTGCACCTCAATTGCCCTGAGGCCACTGGGGTTGAGGATTTTGGTCGGGACATGCTTGCCCTGCAACTGGACCTGAAACTTAAGTCGCCTACGCATCGACTGGGACACCTTCTGGACCCGGTCTATGCTAATTGGGAAGGTGTGGAAGTGTCAGGTGTAGAACCCTTTCCCTGGACCGACCACTTCCTGGTGGCATTCTCCATACAGAGCAGAAACTCCAACAAAACCAGCCAGGTACCCTCTAACTATCTTAGGAGGAAGTGGGCTAAATTCTCGGTGGCAGCTTTCAACCAAGCCTTAACTAGGGATGGTTTGCCAGGGGGCGAGGACATAGAAACAGCTGTCCTCAATCTGAATCAGCGCATTACGGCAGCGCTTGACCAGACAGCCCCACTCTGCCGCACTACTACTACAGGCGCTCGGAAAGATCGCTCAGCTCCTTGGTTCAGCGCTGAGCTGAGACTGACAAAGGCAGACTGTAGGAGGGCAGAAAAAGTCTGGAGGGTGGCCTATGACAACCAGGCCAGGGATCTATTTCTGGAAAAAAGGCACATTCACCACAGGCTGATAAAAAAGTCTAAGGCAGCCTACTTTGCTGAACTAATTCAGGGGGCGGAAAACTCTGCCAAGGAACTTTTTGGCATCTATAAATCCCTGACGTCGGTGAATGCATCTACAGAGCCGGAGAGCTGCTCTACGGAGTCCTGTGACCGAATTGCAGACTACTTCTCCGCTAAAGTAGAGAAGATTTATTCAACCTTCCCTATTCGGCCTTCAGGGCTGGACCTAGAGGAAGCAATGGGGCACATAGAGACGGCAGGGCATATCATACGCTATTGTACCCCTCCTCCTGAGGAACTATTAGCGGTGTGCCGCTCTGTAAAAACAGGGTCCCCGTGGGATCCGGTGTCGCCAAAACGCTTGGCAGACAGCCTGGTAGTCTTGGAGCCTTATATAAGGCATATCCTCGACGTGTCTTTTGAGTCAGGGAAGCTGCCGGTCGGATGGAAACAGGCGGTGGTGCTCCCGCTCAGGAAGAAACCCCACTTAGGCTTCGAGGTATTAGAAAATCTGAGGCCCATCTCCCTCCTGCCTTTTCTGTCAAAAGTGGCGGAAAAGGTGGTTAATACCCAAATTATGAAGCACGTAGAGGAAAGGGGATTGCTCCATGCGACGCAGTTTGGTTTCAGGCCACGTCATTCCACCGAGTCCGCCCTCCTCATGGCGACGGAACATCTGAGAGAGGGCGTGGATGCAGGCCAAACTATGGCTCTGATCTTGTTGGACCTCAGCGCGGCGTTCGACACTGTAGCACACACCATCTTGCTACAGTGTCTGAACAGAGGTGGCATCTCTGGCACCGCGCTGAGATGGATCCAAGACTTCCTCAATGAGAGAAGTTTTCAAGTCAGGCAGGGAGACTGCTATTCTAGGGGGGTGCCTCTGGGCCAAGGCGTGCCGCAGGGCTCGTCCTTGAGCCCTACCCTCTTCAATTTGTATGTCGCGCCTGTTGCATCGATCGTGGAGAGTCATGGCCTCCAACTGGTCTCCTATGCCGACGACACGCAGCTGGTGATCTCCCTGTCGCAGGCGCCCTGTCTTGCTGCCGATGGCTTCCGTTCGTGTATGCAAGATCTTGCCGAATGGATGGCCAATAATTGCTTGAAGCTGAACGGCAGCAAGACAGAGGTGCTGGTGGTAGGGAGAGCCCAGTCTGCCTGGTCGCCAGCATGGTGGGCCTCCTGCCTTGGCCCCACCCCTACCCCGTGCCTAGAGGCGCGCAATTTGGGGGTGTGGTTTGACGTAGGGCTCACTTTTGGCCCCCAGATTAATCGGGTGGTGGGAGTCTGTTTCGGGATTCTGAAGAAGCTGAGAAAGGTCCTGGACTTACTCCCGCTGGCAGCTCGTCAAACCCTGGTTCATGCCCTGGTAACAGCTAGGGCGGACTATGGGAACCTGTTATACCTGGGGGCGCCAGAAAAAAGCATGGCCCGGCTGCAAGTGCTGCAGAATGCGGCAGCACGTCTGATACTCAGACTGCCAAAAAGGGCGCCATCTAAGGCGGCCCTCCAGCAGCTACACTGGCTCCCCGTAAGGAGAAGAGTGGAGTACAAAGCTCTTTGTACCTGTCATCGTATTCTGAATGGCAGGGCACCCGCCCCCCTGACGAATCTGATCAAAGCGTACATACCTACACGGGCGCTTAGATCAACAGGGGGTGGCCTATTGAAGACCCCAAGAATTAAGAAGGCCCGCATGGGAGGCAGGTCTTTTAGACACTTGGCGGCAACTAATTGGAACAAACTGCCAATCGGACCTGCGTCTGGAACTAGATGAGGCCAGATTTCGGGCTAAATTAAAAACCTATCTTTATAGCAAATAATGGCCCGTGCTGTTCTGTGCTCCCTGTCATCTGCCTACTCCCACTTTCAGCGCGTGGACACGCCGGTGTGCGTAAGCGCAGCGCTCAATAAATGTCCCAATAATAATAATAATATAATAATAATAATTTGACACATTCCCAGATTTACAAGAACAGGTAAACGTGGGAATGCGCCAAAAAGATACACCTCCCAGAAGAGGCGCAACAAGGAGAAATATCTTTATTTCTCTCAGTTTTTTCCTCTTTCTATGCGTGCTTCATCCTGCAGCAAAGAGGAAAAGGCCTCTCAGGGTTGCCTCTTCCTGCACAAAAACAATCCTGCCTACAACCCAGGCATCCTTGTACTATGGTGCAATGGTGCCTCCTTCGGAACTAGGCTGCCAAAACGGCATCCGCACAAGGGAAAAAGACAGGAATGAAGTGTATTGAATACATTCGGCCCATTTGTGTCATTTCCCTATTTTGTTGGGCAGCACAGCAAGGTGACTTGGTGCTCTTCCCTGCGCCACAAAGCCATAAATATGCCTCCCAATGCAGACAATGCTGATTACTTTGGGATGGTGTTATTGGCGTCACATGGCCACATGACAACTGAGATTATCCTAGCTGGTGACCTTAATTGTGCTGTAGATGGTAACGTTGAACGTTTCCCCCTAGACAGGGCACCAAGTCAAATATGATGGAAGCCCTCAAACAGTCAATGGCAAGTATAAGGCTTGTGGCTAAATGGCGGGTCTGGCACTGGTGGACACTCGCATACTCCTGTTATGCTCCAGCCGCCACCACTCATAGTAGATTGGACTATTTCCTGAGACAGTTAGAAACTACACAGAGAGTGACTGACACTGCTGATCTGGCTATATACTTGTCAGACTACTCCCCTCTTCTGATCACATACTTTGGCTAGACCGGTGACCCAAGTGCCTCTTTGGCGAATGAAAGTAGAGGCCCTATCATACCCGGTGTTTGCAGGGGCGGATGCCTTAACTGACTACTTTTCACTCAACTGGGGCAGTACACCACATCATGCGGTGGAGTGGGATGCAATGAAAGTGGTATTGAGAGGAGTGTGTAAGCTACTTCTTTAGTTATACATCAAACTTTAGAGAGAGACTTGACACTCCAGGAGGGGAAACTAACAGCAAAGGAGGCAGCTCTAGCAAACAATCAGGGAGCCCGAAAGGAATGGGGCCGATCCAAGCAGTGCCTATTTGCTCTATGGGACCCGTTGGAGAAATATGTGCGGGACTCCTACCTACTGGCAGAGATTATACATGGAGGGAGATAGGGCAGGGCATATGCTGGCCAGGTTGATCAAAAATGAGAACTACACACAGCCCATTCTGTCTATTAGGGATAAGAAAGGACATGAATTCTATACCCATCAGTCCATAAATGATGTGTTTGCGGAGCAACCTTGAGGGGTGTATACTACATCCCGGCTAGCCACAGAACCCTCGGTCATCAACTACATGGCTGCTCTGCCACTGACACAGCTTAGTGAGGAGTAGCATGCAGAACTTGAGGCATCCCTGACTAAGCAGGAGATCCTCCGGACGATAGGCTCTCTTAAGACTGCTAAGGTTCAGAGGAGAGACTGACTCCCAGCTTAACTAGAGACCTTGGAGAGAGGAGTGCCCATGGACTCCATGAGAGAGGCCCTCATTGTTTTGGTGGCAAAGCCTTTGTACGCTACCTCTTACAACCCATTCTCCATATTAAATGTGGATCAAAAAATACTATGCTGCGTCCTGGTGGTGTGCTTACTCAAATATCTCCTGAAGCAGGTCCACATGAACCAATCAGAGTTTATTCCATGCAGGAATACACTCTGTAATCTGCAGGGCTTAGCACATGTACTACACACCTCTTGCCTGGAAAAAGATCAATATTTGTTGGCCTTTCTGTATAGAGAACAGGCCTTCAACTCTGTAGAATGGAAATATGTCTGGATACTGCTGGAGAGAATGGGTCTAGGGCCCAAATACGTCCAATGGATAAAGTTGCGATAAACACACAAATTATAGCACGTGTGAGGACTGGGAAATATGCCTCTGTGGCAGGGATGCCCATTGTCCCCCCTTATATTTTCACTGGGGATGGAGACTGTGGCACGTTGTCTTCGTCAGGTGATGCATGGCTCGGGATTGATAGTTCATGTTTTGTCTCTCTCTGTGAATGACCCAATGATATATTTGTGTCAGCTGGTCAGCTTGGTCCAGATACTATTAAGTCCCATGAAAGAGTCTGTGGAGGTATCGGGCGACATGTTAACCATTCAAAATCTGCCCTATTCCCACAGGCAGTTGAATGGGGGTAGCCTGGGAATCGCTTCTGGAGGTAGAGCTGCCCTGGAAAACAGAGTGTTTGCTACATTGGTCTCCACATTGCACATGGGGAACATCATTATCATACTCTGAACCTGGGGAGGGTCATCAGTAATCTCCATCTTTCTATTAAATTCTGGAATAGCTCAAAACTCTCCCATATGGGGAAAAGGTGCTGATCAAAATGGTAGTGCTACCCCACTCTCTGTATGTGCTCAGGATAGGACTGGGAAAATAATCTCCTTGCTGATACATATGGCACTTGAAGTCTGGGGGCCCTTCTGATGACAGGAAAAAGAGTTCCTGAGACCCATGCAAACAATGGTCACCATGTTGTCTATGTCATGGAGCAGAAACTAATCACGCATTTGCATCAGACTCTGTGGGCTGATAAGTCAGTGGCGCCCCTGAAGGTTGGGCATGCTTAAAAAAAAACTTAACCAATTCTTAACACATAGGGTCCTAGGGACTAATATTTAAAGACCAGGCAGTACTTTGGTCCCACACTAAACCTGAAAAAACACACAAAGAAACTACCGGTACGAAGCAAAGAGATAAGGCCTGACACAAAGGCCAATGTGTCTAGGTCAGAAAAATAACCATTCACAATACAAAGGAAAGAAATCCCATCAGCCCACCGTGGTGGCAATTCTCATCATCTGGAATCTCTTGGTCTTTAGTATAAAAAACAAAAATTGTTTGTGGTGCGGCCCCTGAAACATGGCAGCCATTCTGCAAAGTGTCAGTGCTTTCAGAGGAGTCGACTTGGCAGCAGCTCACCTGAAGGTATATAGAGCTACAGAATGGACCGACCAAAATCGCTCAATATGGTTGGGGGTAGTCCAAGATGACCTGTCACGAAGGCAGGCTGTTTGCTATACTCAAAATCAGGGGTGTGTGAAATCTGCATAATTTGCATTTGAGTAACTATGCAAACATTTTGCGCGATCTACTCAAAGTTATGCATAATAACTTGAAATGCAAAACCACATTTGGTGCTATATTTTAGGATTAAATACATTCTCTTGTCCATTATGGACACACGGAGGCATTTCGTGCTAATACAACAGAGGCATGTTGTGCTAATACAATGTAGCAAAAAACAAAAGTCCCTAAAAAATTGCCACTCAGAAACTGGTCATTTATGTTGTTACCAGTTGTTTGTGCTACATTTTTGCAACGAATGGCGCATAATTATGTGACATGGCATTATAGTGAATTTTTTAAATTTTGCAGAACAAGTGTCATTTGAAATTATAGAAATTATGCAAGAGTGCAAGAGTACATCGTCATAACATAAATTTCACCCTGGCTTACTCAAAATGAGGCCATATGTGTGAACTTTTTGGTGTTAATAACTGTTGCAAGACAGATAAAGTGTGTCTATCCAGCTGTAAAAGTATGTAGTGTACTTAAGACATAAAACCATATTTTTCTTTACATAAAGCAAGACTTTTATGACTTTTTAAAACATTGTTTAAAATGGACTTTATGTCCATTCCTTCTTATTTGTTGCTTGCAGAACTAGATAACGGATCTCTGCTGTAGCAAGCTCCATTTTACCAGAATTTGTATGGGCCAATGGTGACTTGAAAACAGTTAAGCAGTGAAAATGTTTACATTATGAAACGTAGTGTAGCACATCTTTCAAATAGAAAACTATTACAAGGGACTTGATAAAATAAAAAACGGATACAAAAAAAAAACTTCTTAGTGTGCTGCATCCGATGAAGATGAAACTATTTGCCCTAGATAATTCTCCAGGCAAAGTTCCAAATAATTATCCTGCAGAATAAATTTCCTCTTTGATATAAATACACTTTGAAACCGTCTTCTTTATTGCGGCAAATCGAAATTCTTATAGAAGTTGGATGAACTTAAACTGCTGTTCATCATGTATTTTCCGGCAAAGAACACAAATGAAAGAGGGTTGCTCTCTTTAAGCATTTGATGAACTGATAAATACATCTCCACATTATTTCTCGCATGGAATCATGGAACGCAATCTGAATAGCAAATGCTTGTGCATATTCAATCAACCAAATCAAAATATGAAAAGCGAACCCAAAAAGTAACCAACTTAATGGGTAATGCTTGTTGGTGAATGTATGTATCTTCACACCTTCCACATTTCGAGCCCCCCCCCTATCTTCGGTTCCAAGCAGGGATTGCCTCTTTGACACTCATATCTTGCAACATGATCAGTGTTAGAACTGGGATTTCTGGTTGGCTAAGGCTTGCGCCAAAGCCAGGCAGAAACCACCATTCTAGTCAGGGCAAGGGAGTCACACGCCAAGATAACTTCTGCTCACCCCCTTGGTAGCTTGGCACGATCAGGCAGGCTTATCCCGGAGGTAATGTGTAAAGCATTTGCACAGGCACACAGCAACAACATCCAAGGTTATATAAAAATAACTTTTGTATTCTCAAAACACATCAGATAGTAATCACACAATGTACATTGTGCCAACTGGCACGGGCCATATTCACAAGGGATTATTTACACAGGACAGGTCCATGTGGGCCACTGTCAGGATCTACACTTAGCAGAAATTGGTACAAGAAAATAGATCATAAACCTACAGCCAGTAACTACTGGTAATCACTGTACTCCATCTCAACCTGTGACATAAATTACGTTATGTACAGTCACCTCAGGAGCAAATTACATTCTGCGCCAATCCTCACCAGCATCAACACATTATGCAATCTCTCACTAGTCTAAACAGATTAGACCCTGCTTCCTGAGAATAACTCACATTTAGGGGCGTAAAGCACAGAGTGAAGTATCATCTCACTAGCATAAACCATAATATGCTACAAAACCTCATAATCATAAACCACAGTTTTAGAGGTATAAAACACAGGGTGCGCAAAACATACTAAATGCATTGCATTGCCTAGCACCACATCACTCTAGCACATAAATCACATTTAGGGCCTTGCGCCCTATCCACAAACCAGCCCCCCTAGCCAACTGGCCATCTCAAGAAGGGGCTCAAATGCCCTGTGTGCAGAATGTCAGGGCGCGCTGCCAATGCAGCGCCAGTCAGGGGTGTGCCATCTGCGCAAGCCTAAACGTTGCAGCTGCCCATTACTTGCTGGGCAGCTGGGATCAAGGACCGGGCCTAAACGCTGCAGCTGGCACTAAGTGCTGCACAGCTGTGGAAGGCCAAGGTAGGGGCGAAGGGAGTGCGACTCACTCCTAGGTTCACCAAGAACAGGTCCCCTGAAAGAAAAGCCTAAACGGTGCAGCTGCCCACTACTTGCTGGGCAGCTGGGACTAAAAACTGCGACAGGGGCCCTCTTTGGCCCTTTAGAAGATATCTGCGCCAAAACTTTGGAGCCCTCTAGGCTCTAGAACAAGAATGCGCAGAACGGTGGAGCCCCCTTGGCTCTGGGATCAACTATGTCCCCTATGTCCCCTATGTTCCCATTGAAGCACTCTGGCTCCTAAACTCATCATGGCCCCAAAACGTGGCTTTACATAAAGGTACCTCTGGGGAGCCACGGGGCTCTGAGAACAACTATGCCCAAACCGGGGTATCACTGACTCATGAAGACCCTACTGGGCCCTTTAAATAACTGTGGCCAAATTTTAGAGCCCTCTAGGCTCTAGAACTAATGGCGGCATTGTTGGAGCTTCTCCGGCTCTGGGAAGAATGAGGGGGACCAACCAAAGCGGTGTGGGCCCAGGGGCGGGCACCCAATAATGTGCCCCGACATCACCCCCTACACAACAAAGCCTGGGCCCCTCTGGGCTTGGGTAACTACTGCGCCAGCGTTGGAGCAGCCTCCTACCAGGTGGGGCTGCTCGAGAGCGGGGCACCGGCAGGGTGCCTTGCCGAACTCCCCCCTCAGCTGGCCTTTACTCACCGGCTCTGGGGTGGGGCTTCGTCCAGTCTGACGCGGGGCTCTCTCTACTCATGGGAGACCCGCCTCGCTTACTTTACCCGGGCCCCCATCTCAGAACCGGGACTTCGTGTAGAGCCCTCGAGGCACCGGGCAGCCGTCCTCTTCCGGGCAGCCTCCAATTAGAGCGTGGCGGCGGGCGGGACTTCCCTTCACAACCGGAAGTCCCGCCCAGCGTCAGGCACTAGGGTGCCTGGCTTCCTGTTTCGTCCCGAGGGCCGCGGCTGTGATTTACGGGCAGAAAGGAGAAGTGGGCACCCTCGGTACTAAAATAAAACATAGTAGTGGGGTGGGCACCCGCTGAGGAACACAAAAACGGGGTGGCACCCTTAAGAATGGGGCATAAAAGGGCAGGAGCGCTTCCCTCAGAGGGAAAACGACAGCGCTCTGCCCAGAAAGGAAAAATAAAGCGCTACCAAGGCGCTGGGGGTACAAAGGCCCCAGAGATGACCCCTACAGCAGGAAGGGTCCCAGCAACACAGGACAAGGTTTTCAAGGCAAGGAAAGTCTCCCAGCCATCCTCAGGCAAAATGGGCCCCAGAAAGAAGTCCTCCAGTAATCCAGGGGCTGGGCAGGGCCCAGGGAGGCAAGCCTTCCCCTAGGCCCCAGCAGCAGCATGCCCCTGGTAGATTCAGGTCAGGAAACAAGAACATTTAACATGAGGTCACAGCCTCTTTTTATACACAGAAATCCCTTGTCTCCAGAGGTACAGGCAAGGGGCGAACAAGATGCAACTGTTTCCTGAGCCCTTTCTTTTGCTCAGCCCCTCTGCCTATTCACAGGGTGGGTCAGGGACATCAGACACACCACAGGGAGCGGAGCCAGCATTGTGGAGGGAAAGCCCAGCCCTATTCAGGTCCCAGGTGCACCCCTCTTCACATCAACATGCAGATCTCTCCATTCACCACCGGGGCAGACCCATCCTGACTCCAGGAGCCAGGCACACCAGCCAGCTCCCGCCAATCACAAGCCAGACAGTCAATTCACATTCACTGCACAGACACACCAACTTCTAGAAGTGGCACTTCCACACTAGACACAATAAAGCTGCACACATCATCACGCAGCATTCAATCTCACGAGTTCGCACATACCAAACTCGACCCTGCACTCCCCACACATCAGGAACTACCATGGACACACATATTCCCCATGCACTCCTATGGGAGGGCAGGCCACTCTCACCACACATACACAGAGAGCGCACGCACTTTACACTGGACCACAGTGAAAAAGTGCGCAGAGGCCTAAAATCACCAACACCAGGTTACAGAAACAGGCCAGGAAAAAGCTAAAGTTTCGAGGTGAACCTGCCAAAAGGGCCAGGTCCAACAATCAGTGTTTGTTTGGGCCCAATTCACAAAGGATTTGTAACACAGAATATATGATAAAATATCTCTGCAAAAATATTGAGGACTAAAATATTGATGTACCATTCTTATCTCCATGTCTATGTACCATGAAGATGTATTGTATTGGATAAGTTGTCAAATCTATCTGTCTATCTATCTATCTATCTATCTATCTATCTATCTATCTATCTATCTATCTATCTATCTATCTATCTATCTATCTATCTATCTATCTATCTATCTATCTATCTATGTATGTACCAAAGAAAGTTACAGAAGCTAATCCACAGTCACACCACCACGTTTATTTTCACTATATCTTGGCTGCATGTTAAAAATCCCCTCTTCCCTGACTCGTTTCGACAGTGATGCCTTATTTATTGGTGTAGAGGTTAGCAATATTCACGCTCAGGTGCTTTTAAATTCATTGTACCACGTGACCACAGGACACATAAATACAAGCCCCAGGATGCATTAGTATTGTCTTTGTAATGTCTTCTCTCCCGTAGTGTACTTTCAAACATGCCTAATAGCGTTCTATCACCGTCCACCTGTAGAAACAAATATCTTGAATTAGTACATCCAATTGTTTCAGTACACTGGCTACGTGCAGTTTGTGAAGTGCAATCTGGGCAGACCTCCGTAGGCATGCTTGCTTTCACATTTCCTAAAATATCCAAAACGTGGGGAGACTGGAATCGCCAGGCAAAAGAAAACTCTCTTTCTCACCTCCAAAGATAAAAAATTGTATCCGGTTAATCCTTTGTTTCTTTCTGGAGGTGGAGGCAAGCGGGTCATGCCCCCAATCCAAAACGCTGCAAACTTTTCTCCATCGTTGGGAGCCCGCTATCCTGCTGGGTGGCCACTATTGACGGGGACGGAGCATCCCGGTGGGTAAAACACCAAAGAAAGTTACAGAAGCCAATTCACAGTCACACCACCACGTTGATTTTCAACATATAGTGGCGGCATTTTCAAAATCCCCTCTTTCCTGACGCGTTTCGGCAGTGATGTCTTATTCATAGGTGCAGAGGTTAGCAATAATCATGCCCAGGTGCTTTTAAATTCATTGCACCATGTGACCACAGGACACAGTAATATTCATATTTCTGAAATTATATTTCTGCTAGCCCACATTTTTCCTTGGATGTTCTGATCAAACTCCCTCAAAGAAAAGTAGTAAATCTGAACCTTCAATAGTACTCCTGTGATCAGGGGCAGCTTTCTTACTTTTTGGCATTTATTATCATTCCCATTGGTAAGCCCAGATAAAAGCACCAGGGTCAGGTTTCGAGGCATACTGCTGGGAATGCATTTTTTTTAGGTCTGGTGGTACTGATTTTACTATAATTAATTCTATAATTTACTTAATTACAGAAACTTTAAGCCAGCCATCTTCATCCATTGATCTGTTACTGTTTCATTCACATTTTCTTCCACACACTACAGTCTAGCATTATACAATAACTTTTGATTACGCTAAAGTGATATGTATGATACACTTTGGGGCATGTGTACAAGAAACTTGTGGAGCGTGGTGTTATGCCAAAATTGGAAACTTCGTGCTCTGTCAGTATCAAAATGCAGGGATGCATCTTATTTACAAAAATACACCTCACCCCTCCATTTCGCCTAGCGCAGGTACTAAAAAAGCTGCCTAACGCCAGTGCAGGCACCCTATAACCATTTTGTGTGCGTGCCTGTGCTGCATGGGCGATTGGTTATGTGCAAGAAGGGACACCTTCCTGTACATAACCAATCTTAACAGGTGATTTGCTGTTTCTGTCTGTCCTGCAGAATGGAGCACTGGTGGAAAGAGGAAAATACAAAGAAAAATAAAACATTTCTCCTCGTATCGCCTGTTTAAGACCTGGTATTTCCTGGTCCTATTTTTGACACTGCCCCATACCTTGTAAATATGGGGTAGCATAAAAAAGCAATGGGTGTTGCGGCAGAAGGCCCCCTGCAACAACCATTGCATTCCCTTTCATGCTAAGTGCTGCATGACTAAGGGCACTATTTACAAGGCGGTGTGGCTTAATGCTGCCTTGTAACTAAGGTGAAGGACTTAACACCACCAGAATGTTCCAAAAAGTGACGCTCTGGTGGCGTTAACTCCTTTGAAATATGCCCCTTAGCTTTAGAGGCTTTCAGACAGTCCTCTGCATCTATTGGTTTGGTATTGTGTTATTCACATTTTTCTTCCACCTAATACAGCATGCAGCATGGGGTAATGGGTCAGTTCAAGCACTGGCAAACTTCACTGTGAGTGAAGGAATTTCGCTCTGTATATGTATGTGTGTTCTTATATAGCACTTGACTTACCCTAGGGCATCTCAGTGCTTGCCTTGGGAACCCGTCCTGGCTTTTCCCTGTGAGATAACCCGTACTGGGCATCCCCAAGGTGAAAGCCAGCCATCCCGCGGCGGGGGGCTGTTGTGGAGATTAAGCAAGCTAATGCCCAGAGTTGCAGAGTGTGAGCCCATGATTTGAGTGGGCACCGAAGCGAGAATTATCAAGTCCGTGGACAATTGGTAAGACCCTGCCGCGTCGGGAATTGAACCCTGGTCCCGGGTCTGACCTCTGCTTCAGGGTATGCCTCCTCTAACCAGTGAGCCACACTTCTCCACACAAGGAGCACTTCCTGGCTCAAACTATTTGCATTAAGTGCCAGGGACTACCATGGAAATGTATGTTTTTTTAGAAGAAAAAATATTTTAGCTTTCAGCCATTTAGTTTTAGATTGATGAAGGCCCAGCAGCCCAAACAGGCTCAGAGGCGTCACTAGGGTTGGTGTCACCCAGAGCAGGTAACTCATGGTGTCGCCCCCTCACGACTCACCCCATGATGGACCTCCTCCGAGTCCGCCAGTGCCAAATAACGGGTGCAGATATCCCGAACGTCATAATTCAGGAGTAAGGACCAAGAGCCCAGTCACTGTTTTGTGTGGACTGTATGCCAATGTTGGCAGTTCCCTGATTCCAGTCTTTGGGGCTTTGTCTGGATACTTTAATGGTGGGTTTGAGTGATGGAGTCTAACGTTGGCCACTGCCCTCGGGATATGGTTTTACGCTTTGGGTGGTAGAGTTTATGTATCAACAGGCCACTGTACACTTGAAAAGAAACTTCTTCACAGAGGCTGCATCATCCACTTAATATGGACACACTAGAGACATTAATGGTTACTCTTGTCGATTGGTCTACTCTCCGCTAAAGTCTTCCTTCTTTCATTGGCCTCCTTGAAAGCCTCTTTTGTCACAGGGCTTCACAAAATGACTCTTCCTCAATGCAACTTGTAATCACTTAACTCTTAAAACTCTGTACCAGAACACAACCTCTGCAACACCATCACAAACTGCGATGGAAACCTCGTAATCATGATAAAGTCAAGTTGATTGCTAATAGCATGAAAAGGCCATACTGCAAAAACATGGCTACTATGAAACAACATCAATATCTCTGAAATTCCTTCCCTGTTAGAATCACCTGTACTTCCTTACAGGGGCTGTCCACTCTCTGTGTCTTCATAACTCATTTTCCCTGGCTCTGTAGTATCTGTAAAGGAACTCTACCTCCTATTTTTAGTGGTACTTTTAATGGTCTGGTATTCACAACAGCCAAAAGCCTCATGGCATGTATCTCACCCCACAGTTCAAGCTTTTAGCTGACAGCCCATTGCATTCTTGCATTTTTATCTGTTGATAGTGTGACCATGGACTAAAAAAATACTGTTGGCTAAAAAATCTGGACTGGCTGAACGTATCACAAATGACCTGGGGACATTTGACAGCTATCTAACATCAATGAATGTGTGGTACTGTTAAAGGGACTCCAGTACTGGATTGGTACCAGTGGTGTACCACAGCACATATTTCAGAGGAATGAGACTCTTTGCCACCTCCCTCATGGTCAGGTACCAGCCTGAAGCTGTCTCAATTTACAGCAGATAAGTCCCTCTTACGTTCTTCAAAGTCATTGAAGCAGAAGGACCACCAAAACAGAGATTCCTAACCTTTCAGCACACTGCTCGCCCTTCTGCTTTCACAAATCACAGTGGAAATAAAAGGAGGCCCATTACTCGCCGTCCCAGACAGGGTTCATGTTGCTCCTCAGCCAGACTGCTTGTGTAGTAGACAAGCGGAACTTAGCAGAGGTGTTGGGTCTTTCCGTGGAGGAGGTAGGTAAGACCTGCCCCCTTACAGCCAATCGCTTCTTATTCCAGCCCCCATAGAATTTTGGGGACCTTCATTTTTTTTAAAATCACAAATAAAGCACTGGCACCCCTAGCACATCTTTACAGTCACCACTTTTTGTTTACATTATTAAAAACCTTTGTTAACTATGGGAAAACTAAAACTACACATGTCAAAATGCAATCAGTTGCTAAGTGGTCCCATTTAATTTGTAGCCCCTTAAGATTAAGACTGCCCTGGCTTCGAGGCATTCGCATTCTTGCATTCTTCTGCTTGCAAGTCTAACTTTGCATACTATTGTGCAGCTTTACACGTTTCAGCATGAAATAGCCGCTGGCCAAAAAGTCAGGGCTTCTTTAATCCTGCCAGACATGAAATCCTGTGACTTTACAACCAACTAAGAGGTTGCACAACATAAATTAGAAATACGTAGAAGAATGTGACATTGCGATCATTTCACAGCTGGCACGGAGGATCGCTCCCCCTGTTCCCCAGAAGGGAACCGCATCGGCTCCTTTCTGCATGTAGCAGCAAGTGTTCGGCATAGAAGACGCAGCACTGAGCGTGATACCACTTCGCTTCCCACATTATGCTTTGCGATCGCACGTTGACTGTGGCTTCTAAGAAGTTACACAAGTGCAGCCACTATATGTGAATTCACACAAACGGCCATCTGCTACTTACAGGCCCCTGCCCAGCAACAGAGGAGTCGTGCTCTGCCGCCCTGCCCCCACCCCATCCCGCTTCCTTACCTGGTGGTGATCTGGACGAAGAAACAGCAGTCAGTCAGTGCTTAAATTTTAAGCATGTGTGTAGTGTGGGCGTGTGGGCACTGGGCAGTGGGCTGCTGATGAAAACGGCGGGTCCTACTCCTAGAGCGACTTCACGTGAGTGATGTTTCGAACGTCGTCGACGTCCGGACGCGGACGTTGTATAGATAAGCCAGCCTAATTTGACAATAATCTTGGCCGGCACGTGGCCCGCGACCGGGTAACGGGTTCCTCGATTTAAAGCAGAGGCTCAGCAGCGGTGTCACTGGGCTTGACGCAAAACAAAATAACACGTTTTTGTGTTTATCTCTAACATCATTTTGATGTCACGGTGTCACCCCATGTGATGGTGTCACCCTGTGCGGTCCGCACCCCCCCTAGTGATGCAACTGCAAAGAGGTGGTCAGAACAGAGCTTGTGAATGCCAACAAACTTGCAAGGTATTTGGCATTCACAATTTACAAGTGGACCACTATTTGGTTGGCCACTATAATAATTTTTGTATACATATTCGGAGCATACTGGATTAATGTTTGAGTGTGGCTCAATGGTTAGAGCGGCAGACCCTGATGCAGAGTTCTGGCCAGGGACCAGGGTTCGATTCCCGTCTCGGGCTCAATTTCCTCAGACTTGTTAATTCTCGCCTCGGTGCCTATTCTAATCACGGGCCCCACGCTGCAACTCTGGGCAATAGCTTGCTTAGCCTCCACACCGGCCCCAACAGCGCTAAGGATGCCTGGCTTCACCCTGGGGGTGCCCAGGAGTGGACACTTCACAGGGAAATCCAGGAGGGGTTCCACAGCGGTATGAGTATCAGCGCCAGGAAGCCGAATAGGCAACACCGCAAGGTGACCGTCTGGCGACAGTGCACTCTATAAATACCATGACATTTACATTGACATGATATCCAAATAAGGCATGCAAGTGGTTGATTTACAACTTCTCAACAAGCATTTTTGAAATTTAATTTTTGTTGAGATGATTAATTACAAAAGATATATATACACATACACACACACATGCATATATATAAGATGTTTTTATCAGGAAATAGAATTTAAACACCTTAGAATTTTACTGAAGAAGACAAAGGTTACAGGGACATGTTATAGTTAGTTTGAGATTTTACACACACAAAACAATAGAAATTCAGCAGTTATAGTTATCGCATGTAACTATAACTCATGTCCAAAGGTCTCTATAACTTGCACTCTCGGGGGAACAATACCCTTGTGTTGGTTGCTTATGGGTAGCAAAATGTACAATGTATAATGAATTGTTTTCTGCTCTATTGGTATGTAGGAACCACAATCCTCCCTTATGCACAGCAAGCTGAATACACTCCGTGAGTGGATCCATTTTAAGAACTGTGAGAAGATGAGAAACAATTTAGAATCATGTGTACCAGGTGGCGCGAGACAGGGTATTTAAAATGGGGCTCTATTTGGCAGTGGTTTAAAACCAGGACCCTTCCTTCTAGTCATGATGCGTAAAGTACACACTTAAGTTTGCCTGTGCTCACACTCCGGTAGCTTGGGACAGAGCAGTCAGGCTAAACTACAGAGGCAATGTCTGAAGGATTTGTAAATAACCCACAATAACACAGTGAAAACACCACAAATGGACCCCACACAAGTTGAAAAAGATAAGTATCTTTATCTAAACCAAACAAGATGAAAACGACAAAAATCCAACATACAGGTTTCAAAATATGACTTATAAAAACAGGTCTGTCCATAGAAAACTATGGATGTGTCACGTTTAGCACAAAGTATCTGGCATGCATCAAAATCACAAGCGAAAACAGCCATAGGGAAGTTGTTGCATTGGTTCCTTTCAGGCAGGGTAGGTAATGTGTTGGTTCCATGCTCCAGGGGCAGTGATGCGACGGTTTCTTACTACCAATGCTGGGGAGGTGATGCTTCGGTTCTGTACTTGAGAGGAGGTGATGCATTGGTTTCTTACTGTGCAGGGAGGTGATGCATCAGTTTCTTACTGCAGCCCCAGCGTTGTTCCAGATTCAGCAAACAGGTGCAATGCATGGAAAGTCCGGACACGCGGGAGGCGATGCGATGATGACAAACCAGTTGATGCGTCAATTTCTCCAGGTGCCGACAATCAATTATGAGATCAGTGCATGGGACCCAGCGTGCAGCGGCTTCTTGGACCGCTGGCAGGTGCTGCATCAATTTTGGTTCTGTGCATCAGGAATTTCTCTGGGTCAGGGGTGAGTAGGTAGAATTTAATTCTATCTAGAAGTGAAAGCTACCAAAAAGCTGCTTCTGTGTTTTGGGATACATCCCATGAGGTTGCTGTTCATGGTGGATCTGTGTGATTTAGCATTCAAGGTGCTTATGGGGTAAATCTATGCAGCATTATGTTAGACAATCATACATCTGAACTTGTATGATGGTCTTGTTGATGAGAATACATTGTACTATAGTTGGCCCCAGTTTGAGATAAGCTTTTGATTTCAGTCTTGAATAAGTATGAGTCAATCCTTTAGCCGGTTCCTGTTTTGTTTGAGCAGATTGAGTTACAGATCTCAGCACACTGGTAGAGATTTCGCTGGTGGTTGGGAAAGTCGGTTCCAAGGTATTTGGTGTAAAGGGTAAAGATGAGAGTAAAACGTTGTAGTGCTCCACAATTAACTGATTGCTATGCTATTCATCAACAGAAGTTGGTGTCACTATGAAAGAAGGGAGGGGAGTTTTTGGATTGTGGTATATTTGATTTGATTTAAGATCTTTATTTGGTTTGAGATGAAAGCATAAAAGTGAAAATAACAGTTCATAAACCACAGAGGAAGGGTTCTTGTCATATCAGTGTTACATCTGACATAGAGGGTGAAAAATATGATACAGTGCGTTGAGAATATTTTAAAAGCTCAAGAAAAATGTAAGCAAGGCCTACATGTAGGATGCACTGTTCCTAGAGAATAATATCTCACAACTTAAACAATTCATATACCATAAATAATATGTAATCAATTAGCTGATCTTTGAACTCACAAGTTTATTATTGTGAAAACTATTTTCAAACAGAATGCCAATGAGTTCATTTGATATGATTCAAAAACAAATGGTTGTTCAAAAACAAACGGTTGTCACATTATAATGTATATTGTATCTTGATACAACATTAGATCATATTCCTATTTATGTAGCTGTACATTCAATGTAGTCCATTATATAATTCAATAACAAGTCTTGTGAAGAAGCGTCGCCCAATGCATTTCGGGAAACCCTGTTCCCTTCTTCAGGGGCGTATACCTAAAAAACATAAATGCATCATATAACTATGTGGGAACAACCTGTTATTTTTCAATTAGGTTACATGGGGGGAGTGGATACTGTCTTAAATGGCAATAAAAAACCTGTATTGGAGCTCTCTGTAAACTATTAGTAAACACAATCAAGAACAGCATATGAATCCCAGTGTTATGGTGTACAATGGATAGTAAATTGACTGAGACATAATTCAACGATCGTACTCGAAGTGCTAGCATGAAAACAATAAAAACCTTGGTCATTGACATACCTGAAATTTTGTCAAACACAAATACACAAGTGCTGGATATCCATGAGGTTTGAACGTGCATAATAGAAACCCTTGATATTAAAAATGGGGAACCATTCAAATACGCACCTGTGGCCTGTTCACTCAACATTGAAATGAAATACCTCGTAGGTTTATATACAAATATGTGATCTAAAAAATAACAAGTAAGGGAAAAGACACTAAAAATATGGAAAAACATCTGGCATAAACAAAATAACACATAATATTGCATACATAATAGTAATAGAACCTTTACATGTGTTTCATTAGTCAGAGCCAGTTACGATACTAACTAGAGGTTACAAAAGTAAGACTGGTTGAAGAAGCAGGCTAACATATAAATCACATAGTGCACAATGCTACTGCAAGCTTCAAATGTGACATAGTATGATTGATGCAACACAGTATCTATCTGGACTGTTGTTAATGTCCAAATACAATACTCTATGCCGCTGTGGGATGGGTATGCTCAGACGTGAGTCCTGTGCTCTCCACACCACTGGAGTCAAGCTATCCTGGCTGAAGACGGCTGATAGCCAGAAACCGGTCCTAGGATGCTTGATTCCGGTCCAGAAGAGAAATGGCTTGGCAGTTCGGGCTGGACTGTTCCCATGAGGCACAGGGTAAAGGCTGATTTGCATATGGCCATGTCTGAACAGGGGTGGTGTGGAGTGCAAAAAAACGATGGATTTAGGCCCAGATCTCTGTACTGGGGTGAATGTATGACATTGTTCTGCATTCTGTCCATCAACTGTTATTTTTGGGTTTCGCCATTTTGGCATCACACGATTGTCCTTGGTAGGCTTTATTGGATTATTGCAGTATTGATTTGAAAAAACAAAATTGGAAAGTGTAACTGCTACGCAAAGTAACTTTTAGCACATTTAAAAAAAACTAAAAAACAAGTTATGTATTTTAAGTCTTACGTTTCTTTGTCATAAGAACCAAAGTACAGCCCTCGAGGATCCATTGCGTGATGCCAGGCCTGCAAAGATTTCGCAGGGAGAGGGTTACTTAATATTTTGCCATCTTTTTGCTGCCAATTGTTCCGAAGCGAGGGGATAGCCAATAAGGAGATTTCTGTATTTAATAATTTGAAATACACTACTATTCCATAACATATTATTGTGATTTACAATGTGACTGGGAGCACAGGCCCGGATTTACAAAGCCCTTGCAATTCCATTGTGTCATGCAAGGTGGCGCAAGGAAACACAATGGTTTCAGTGAGATTTACTCAAAGTGGCTTTGCATGGCTTACGAAAACTGGAGTAACACAGGGCAGCGCAAGTCGCTACTTTGCGTTACTCTGCCTCAAGAAAGCGTTCCATGGATAAATTATGGGTTATCCCACGGATCTTCCCATGGATTTTGGTGTATTCCCAGAATTACTAAGACTAATAAATGTGGGAATGCCTCAAAATGCTATGCCTTTCCAGGTGAAGTGTCAAAAGAGAAATATGTTTATTTCTCCTTGTGTGCTCCTCTTTCTATGTGTGCTGCATTCTTCAGAACACATAGAAAGAGGAAAAAGCCTCAGAGGATTCGTTTTGGTGCAGGATTCGTTTTGGTGCAAGTCAAGTCAAGTCAAGTCAAAAGATTTATATAGCGCGCTACATACCCATAGGGTCTCAAGGCGCTTGAGGAGGGGTGGGGAATTACTTGTCGAATATCCAAGTTTTAAGTTGCTTTCTGAATGCAAGGTGGTTCTGAGTAAGGCGAAGGTGAGTAGGAAGAGAGTTCCGAGTTTTAGCTGCCAGGTAGTAGAAGGATCTGCCTCCCATGGTGGTTTTGTTGATGCGAGGTACAGTGGCAAGAGCTTGGTTGGAGGATCGTAGTTGACGGGAGGGGGTGTAGAAGGACAGTCGTGTGTTGAGGCATTCAGGTCCAAGTTCGTAAAGTGCTTTGTGTGCGTGGGTTAGGAGGCGGAAAGTAATTCTCTTATTTACGGGGAGCCAGTGGAGGTTTTTCAGGTGACCAGAGATGTGTTCTTTACGCGGGATGACTAGTATGAGCCTGCAGAAGCGTTCTGGATGCGTTGGAGTTTTTTCTGGAGTTTTGCGGTGGTACCGGCGTAGAGGATGTTTCCGTAGTCCAGGCGGCTAGTGACCAGTGCGTGGGTGACCGTTTTACAAGTTTCGGTGGGGATCCAGCGAAATGTTTTTTTGAGCATGCGTAGAATGTTGAAACAAGATGATGAAACGGCGTTGACTTGTCTGGTCATCGAGAGTGAGGAGTCCAGGATGACGCCCAGGTTCCGTGCGTGGTCTGTCGGGATGGGTGCCTTTCCAAGGGCTTCTGGCCACCAAGAGTCGTCCCAGGCGGGGGGGGAGGTGCCTAAGATGAGGACTTCTGTTTTGTCTGAGTTCAGTTTCAGACGGCTGTGCTTCATCCATTCGGCCACTTCTTTCATTCCTTCGTGTAAGTTGGTTTTGGCGGTGTTAGGGTCTTTGGTGAGTGAGAGGATCAGTTGAGTGTCGTCAGAGTAGGAGATGATGTTGAGGTTGTGTTGGCGAGCGATGGTCGCAAGGGGGCTCATGTATACGTTGAAGAGGGTGGGGCTGAGAGAGGATCCTTGTGGCACGCCACAAATGACTTCAGTGGCCTCTGACTTGAATGGTGGGAGGCGGACTCTCTGGGTTCTTCCGGTGAGGAACGAAGTGATCCATTCCAGTGCTTTTCCTTGGATTCCGACGTTTCTGAGGCGCTGTAGAAGGGTGCTGTGACAGACTGTGTCGAAGGCAGCGGAGAGGTCGAGGAGGATGAGGGCGACTGTGTCTCCGTTGTCCAGTAGAGTTCGAATGTCGTCAGTTGCAGCGATGAGTGCGGTCTCAGTGCTGTGTTTGGCTCGGAAGCTGGGCTGTGAGGAGTCAAGGCATTTGTTGGTTTCGAGGAAGGCGGCGAGTTGGTTGTTGACAGCTTTCTCGATGACTTTGGCCGGGAATGGAAGAAGCGAGATGGGGCGGTAGTTTTTGAGTTCGGTGGGGTCAGCTGTGGGTTTTTTCAGAAGGGCGCTGAGTTCTGCGTGTTTCCAGCTTTCCGGGAAGGTGGCGGAGTTGAGGGAGCAGTTGATGACATCTCGGAGGTGTGGTGCTATGATGGAGTCTGCTTTGTTGAAGATGTGATGAGGGCATGGGTCAGTTGGGGATCCTGAGTGGATGGAGTTCATCAGGAGGATGGTTTCTTCAGTGGAGATTGGGTTCCAGTCGTTGAGGGTGTTCAGGGGGGGTGAAGGTCCTGCAGAAGGTTGGGTGGGTTGGTCTCCGGGTCGGTTGTCGAAGCTGTTGTGGATGTCTGCGATTTTGTTGTGGAAGAAGGAAGCTAGGGAGTCGCATAGGGCTTGGGAAGGGGTGATGTCGTTGGAGTTGGCTGATGGGTTGGTGAATTCTTTGACGATATTGAATAGTTCCTTGCTGTTGTGGGCGTTGTTGTCTAGTCGGTCTTTGAATGCGGCTTTCTTGGCAGACCGGATTAGTTGGTGGTGTATGCGGGTGGCGTTTTTGAAGGCGTCCCTGGTGCTGGTGTTTGGGTCTTTTTTCCAGGCCTTCTCGAGGGAGCGACAGAGTTTCTTCGATTTCTTAAGATCATCGTTGAACCAGGAGGCGTTTTTGCTGCCTGGTTTGCTTTGACGTTTTTTCAACGGGGCTAGGATGTCGGCGCTGTTGGATATCCATTAGTTGATATGGCGCATTCCTGCCCTCTCCCTGTCATGCATCACAGCACAGCATGTTGTCTTGCTGCATTGTGTTGTATGACTTGTCAGTAAATCTGCCCCACAGTTTTTAGTTACAAACAGCATAACTAAAACAATGTAGAACCAGTATTGCATGGTTGAATTCATCTGCATTTTTGTTTTGCCCTGGTGATCTGTAGATGACATGGAATGTGGTTGACTGAAAAGCGAGGAGTAGAAATTGGTGGCACATAAGGGCCAAAGAGTTCAGGTGTTGGATGCAACTGGGCAGATCTTTGCAGCAGTTATCTTGGACCATCTGAAGGACTGGGCTTTATCTAGGGGTGTGATTTCAATTGCCCAGGCAGGTTGTCGTCCAAAGCATTCCGTCATCTATAACATCAAACTTTTACAATGATTAATTGACAAATGTGTCGCAATGAAATCACAGATAATGCATAGCGTATTTGTTGATTTCTCAATAGCTTTTAATATGGTCGATAGACCTGCTTAGAGAAAACAATGGAGAAAATGGGGATCCCTGATGCTCTATTAAGGTTAATCGTGGCCTTACACACAGCAATGTGGTGTAGAATGCAGATGGGGGAGAAAAAGTTTTAACCCACAGGATACCTACCTTGCACTGCCTTAAGCAAGGCTGCTTGTTAGCCCTCTTACTGTTTTCCCCATTTGTAAGTGACTTACCGGAGAGTTTAGTAGGCATAAAGAATTCTCACCAAAAATAGCTTTTCATGAAATCCACACCTTCATGCATGCCGACGATATTGTCATTCTTGATTTAACACCGATCGGCCTACAACGCAATTTAGATGCCCTTTCCATCTACCCTGAAATTTTTTCCTGAAAGTAAATATCTCAAAGTCAAAAGTGGTTCCTTTCAGGGGAGGGAAGCAACATATCTACTTTATTTGGACACTGGGAGGGAAACCCTGTAAAAGTGGTAAAGGAGTATGTATATCACGGAAAAATATTCCCACAAGCACTCAAAAATAATTCTCACCCATGGCACTTAGAACTGAAAGCCATGGCCCACGTAAATGCTTTAAAATATTTCTTTACTTACTCAGGAAAGAGGCATTTTCATTCACTGTTGGAAATATAACGAACAAAGATTCTGTCTACCCTGACGTATGGCCTAGAATATTTCCCAATAAATAAATGGCAGTTCCTGCACAAGTGTGAAGGGAAACTTTTACGGAACATAACAAATACTAGCCAGGCTACTCCTGTTCAGGTTCTCCGGCTAGAACTTTCACTGACTAGTGCTTATACAATTGCCCTGGCTAAAACAATTAGATGGGCAAATAATATACTACATGCAGATAAAGATATTCTAAGAGCTCTATTAAAGATCATATACTTTGAGGTTGGTTTGAGCAGTTTGACAATTCATACAAATCTTGAAGGAGCTCTATCACACTTCAAGTGCACAATTTCACTCTTACAGTCCTGGACATGGCCCATTTAACTATTTCTTAAAAATATGACGCCTCATCTTAGCTTTGACCTAGGTTCAGTTTACTGCTCACAATTATCTCACTATAGGTCTTATTCAGCTTATGTAAGACCTAATCAGCAGTATCTGAGATTTACACTCGTACACAGCATTCCACGCAGTATTATCATGCCTCATTTGGGGATTTTGCCCCTTTGAACTCTAAAACCAAACATTGGGCTACATCAATTGATAGTACAGGAATTTGTAAGCTTTGTAGCAGAGGGGAACAAGACCTAGCTCGCATGCTATGTATTTGTCCAAATAGAGAGATTGTAGACGCTCGGCTTCGATTTCTAAATCTCGTTTGTTTTAGACACAAGGGGGCAGATTTACAAGCCTCTTGTGCCACTTTTGCGTCACTTTTCCCATGTTAAAAGTGACGCAAAAGTGGCGAAAGGCGCTTGTAAATCTGCCCCAACGCATCTACTGTGAACGATTTGATTGCTCTTATTTCGTCTTCTCCGAATGAATTTGTCTGTAATAATCTGTACACATTTTTTAAAATCCTTTTTACTATTGTTTTAGTCTAAATTTTATCTATTGTAAATATATTAATGTATTTTGGGGTATCTTAATTGTTGACCTCAGTTAGAGGTCTAAATCAATAAATAAATAAACTACTGAGTAAAGGTGTTATGTATGGAAAATTGAAGCAGGAAACATAAGGTGATCTTGAAAGGACTGTCGGATTTCCTGTGCCTAGGAGGTCAAGTGACCGTGCACCATCATGCTGAAGGGATGATGCATTATGCGAACTAAAATACCTGGTTTAGTCCGGGCAGAGAAATAATGTTTCACTATAATACATCGAGGGCTTTCCATATTTAACAACATAAGTACGAAAGATTATTATACAAATGGAAAAAAGGAAAATGCTGAAATTATACATTTTTAACTTGTTGCAGTGTTTGATTTTCCGAGGAGAGGGTAATGAACTTGATTAGCAAAATTGTGAAAAAAGTATTTAAAAAGCAAATGGCAGGCTTTGAAGTTGAAAGACGAATAACTTCACTAGTATATGAAAGTATATTTTTAGAGAAAGACCATTTGTTCTGTTGATATATCTTGTATGCCCGCAGTCTAGGCGTTAGCTATATTGGGTGAATTCTTAGACATACATTGGATTGGAAAGCACATAGATTTGCTAGAGATTTTAGCAGTGCGTAATTTGAGTTTGTGGTTTCCGGTCCTCGGCACCGGCACTTAATTGTAAACACCAGGGCTTGTAACATTCTGCCACTTGGTGGTCCTGTCAGTCTAATTTAAAGATGGGCACGATAACAATTGCTTATTATTCACTATACATAAAAAATGATTCTTGACTGCCACCCAAGCCATTCTTAAAGCTTTGAAGCCGGAATAGTCTGAAGTGTCACACTAGTAGGATTGTGATGATTAGTAAGGGTGTTGGTACTGCCATTGGCAGCGCTGTGAGGTGCAATGTGTGGTCAAGTTGCAGTGGCCTCCTAACGTGGGCCCTGACACGTATTTTTTGCAAATTAAGCACTTGCTCTTAGTGAGGGTTGGCCCAAGGATGTTCTGGAAATTTAGTTTTAGAGATATCATATTCTTCCCTTGGATTGCAGAGTGATTTAATTTAACATAAAGCTAAACAATTAGGAAATAGATTGAACTACGCTATTCGCATATGTCCAGTCCTAGACACATATTTTTTCAGTATGCAATTCTACTACTAGCCTTGAGTATTAATCTGACTTGATGTTGAAAGCTTAGCTAGGTATCACACCTATGCAATGACGGAGCCAGGATTTATAATGTTTTATTATTATTCAAGTTGTAGTCAAACTACCTGCCCCCACCAAGACACCTCCCAGATGGAATCCCAAAAAGCATTTCTGAAGGTGACTCAGCAAACTTTTAAATACTTATGGCTTCATTGAATGTTTGATGGAGCTAGAGCCCCACAATAAAGCAACAGGTCTCCTGCCACGCCAAGCTTGTATTTCGCCTGCCTCATATGATAGAAGTAAGTGCCAGATTTCCAGAAGCAGGGCCTTAGCTAAATCAACCATTGGAAATCTTTGAACAGCAGCCTGTCCACCACAGGGCTGTTGGTCAATATACATTGGCGGACCTTAATTGTTTATGGTGGTGTTTTAGGCATACATTTGCCCTGTTTGGAACTGTATGACAAATCTCTGGGCATACACCCTAAATGTCACCTCAATAACACACCAATTGGTGGGTGTATCGAGCATGGTGTTAAACCTCAATTTCATGAAGCAATTTGTCCCAAGATAAGGTATTAATCAGCATATCAAAAATACAGTTAAGTAAGGAAGGACAGACTTAATGAGTGAGTTCTAGGGTGGAATTAGGAAATGTAGGAAGGTTTGCCAGAAAGATGCAAAAGGTGCAATACACAAATTGTAAGTCCAGATGTATAAAGTCATTGCCATGAAGGCTGTCAGCAACTGGGCAATACAGAATGAGAGGCCAAGTGAAGAATTATTCTAAATCGCTAATAATTAGCAAAATCAATAGGAAATCAGACAGCATCCATAGTAGAATCGGAAAGTCATCTGGCTCACCCATAAATGTGAGTGTTTATATAGGAAATCTTTTCATGGACTAACATTGAAAATGCAGATGCATCATGTTTTGAGCAAAAGAATTGTAATTTCAGCAAATCAGAGCATCAACATGAACAGTGTCAGATTGCCTTACGACCTAAGCCCTATCCCACTCCAACAATATTGATTCAGCCCTCTATGCTAGTGTCATCAGGAGATGGCAGAACAAATTAGTTAAAAAATTTGTGAAGTATTGTGAATGGATGGAATACAGCAAGAAATCAGGAGAAAGCTTGATAGTCGAAACATTACTGAGCCCATGTTAGAGAAACTTCTATGAAAATGTAATGTGGAAATAAACATGACTTGCATAAATATGTGCAGCAGAAATAATAAACCCTGAATGTGCAGGGTGAGATGTCAATTTTTAACAAGCTGGTGCAGAGGCCTAGCTGAGACTAGGGAACTCATTATGATGGCAGTCGGACATTGGTCCACCCGCCACCATAACGGCAATGGCACTGACCGCCAGACCTACAGCGGTCCCACCTGCCCAATTAGGATGCGCCTGCCATGCTGGCGGGCGCATCCTGTCCTTTTACCATATGGACGGTGCTGCTGGCAGCAGCACCGTCCGCAATGGAAAAAGGGCATGCACTATATTTCCCTGCACCACGTGGCAGGTCCTACCCGGTGCCTGCCACTTGGTGCAGGGACCTGCAGGGGGGTACCATGGGTACCTCCCAAGTGCAACCCCCACCCCTCAGGCGGCCCGCAATGGGCCCCCATAACCAATCCCCGCCAGCCTTTCCATGGCGGTAATGCTGCCATGGAAAGGTCAGTTACCGCACCCATCCTAATATGGATGGCGGTTACTGGTAGGCACCACCACCATATTAGTGTCCAAGTCCGCCCGGCCGGCAATTGTAACGATTGCCGACCGGCGGAAAATCGGCAGATGGACTTTCCATCTGCCGCGGTACCCCCCGCCATGATAATATGGCGGGGGTAAACCAAGTTAGGATGGCGGGTGGATGATCCGCACACCATTATAATCACACCCTTAGTTAGCATAAGCTAAGAAAATGCGCTTCACTAAGTCCTAGCAAAATCCTTTCAAAGGCAATAACATCATATAAGTGTACACATGTAAATGTGAATGTAGATCTGTATTCTGCACATTGTTAATAATACAACGTTTTATAAATACACAAAAACCCACTACACAACCACTGCACAGAAAGCAGTGAGATTCACGCCAGGCGGGTGGGGATCTCATATTATGGTAGATGGTCCTCTACCAGTCCAGGGGAGTTGTAGCCAAGGCCTCTACCTGTTGACCTTGCAAGTCTTCCTCTGAAGTCAAAATGACCTCCTTGTTTGCTGATAACAAAGAGCATGTCATCTTCTCGCATCATAGCTCTGAGTCAGACCTGCACTAGCGCACTCCCAAATGCCACGGGTCCCGGAGGATGTGCCTGTCCTTTAAAAGTGGCAGTAATAACATACCGACTCTGACACCTTGTCACCAAACGTCTGCCTCGCCGTCACAAAGTGTTTTAAGCTCGTCAGTGCTTTATAAATATGTTGTTATTCAGGCACAGCTTAATGGCTTAAACAGTACAGTGTTTGAGGTGAACAACGCCCAGGTGCCTACAGACTCTCATTAGCTAGAGATATATTTGAGCCCACCTTGAAGCCATTTCTATTTGTAAACTCCGATTGCTCCAAGTAATGCAGTGCTTCCTTCTGCACCCTCTGTTCATTGCTCTAAATTAAGGGAAATATAGTCACTGCGAAACCCATTTAATTTCTAATCCGTGTCCATAAATCAGCGAGGATTTCAGCCATCTCGGGGTGTCACAGGTTGTCCATTACAAGCCAGACACACATGCTGCAAATTGGAATTGATGTCCCTTTAAGCGGCCATCCACATAGAGCTGGACGCCTTCCATCTCCGTCGCCAGTGAGGTCAGCGCGAGTGATGGACGATGCGGCGTGGGCTTCATAATTGGTGAGGGACCACGGTGCATTTGCCAGCAGCAAAATTGAAATATTCATGCAGCTGAGGAAGAACATTTTTCTTCCACTATTAAAAATGTGCAGACAGGGATTGCGCTGGTAGCAACAACAGGGCGAATTCTCTGAGAAATTTCCGAGGTCTTTGGCGTTCAAGCTATTCGTTCCACATCCAGGCACGATTTATGTTAGTCGGCCCATTCTCCATTGTAGTAGACTATCATACATCTGATCTACGCCCTTGGACCACAGACGGACGCATCTGTATGGACACGTGGGCGATTCCCCAACACCCGAGAGCTGCCACTAAACATACAAAGGTTTGACTGAAGCTTACTGTTGCTGCAGCTCCTGATCCTGTCCTAATGGTAAGCCAACGGTGACAGCACTGAAGGAGATGTAACAGACATGCCAACCCTCCCGATTCAGGCGTGGGACTACTGATTTTAAGGGTAGTCTCCCGCCTCCCGATTCCTGCAAGAAAAAACCCGATTCCTCGGGGTTTCAGCTTGGTATTGTGTAACGTGCCAATTCTTCCAGCAATAGTCAGAGTGGCCAAGCAGGGGCTCTAGAAGGGGTGAAAAACCAACAAAGCGTCATTAACAAGGGAATGGTCTTTTAAAGACCTGTGAAGTATTGAGGGGAGGGGGGCTGTGTGTGTGCACAGGAAGCTGTTTTAGCCCTGGCTGTAACACAGGGGGTGTGGGGCGGGGGGAGCATGCACTGCCAGCAACCTGCCCGGCCGGTGCACAACACTTGCATCACCCTCTGTCTGCCTGCCATTGCGCTCCATGCTTCTGAAAGATATGAAAAAAACGTGCATTTGTATTTCAAATGTCAAATCCTGCAGCAGCACACTTCCAAAGCCCATACATTCCAGTATCCCTATTTGCTCTTCTCAAATGTTGGCATGTATGTGTAAAGTATACAATGGCGGCTCGAGACGCCCAGCTCGGCCTGTTACACGTGCACACCTCTCCTTCTATTTTTTTTTATAAGAGTCATTGTGCTCTCTAAAAGCTGGGAAAGCAGACAATGGTCCCCATCACAGATGGAGCACACTGCAGCTGTGACCAGCGCCGGCCTGCTAGCCAATTGAGTTGTTGCCCCTTCATTGAAAGATTACGATTGGCTGGCAGGCTTCAATCCGCCCCACACAGCATCTGAGAACGCCATGCTGCAAAACAGGGACAACCACCACGTGGCTGTCCTGAAAGTTGTTTGGTGACTGGCTGTGTTCACTGTTATTCGTACACTGTGAGCGCGGGGCTGACGGCAGTGACTTCTGCAGCATCACGTGCAGTGCCAGTCCAGTGCAGGCCGCAGACTGCAGGAGCAGTGTGAGTGGTAGGCACTAAGGGCTCTACCAATCCTGTGCTCGGGAATCACTTTTCTAGATTTCTGTTAGGGTTATTTAAAATGATTAGTTTCGCTTTACCACATTTGAGATTAAATTAGATCTGTAAAGGTCACTGGATGGGGATAAAAGGTTTACACTGTGTCTGGAACGACTCAAATATTGCGACGGTTAATTATTCGTTTTTGCAGCAGTAAACAATCAAAATGCCTCGTTCAGACTCGGGGCCAGTGTTCTGAATCGGTACACAATTATATTGACAAAAAAGAAAAGCTTCATTCTCAGAAAAAAAGAGAATTCTCGTTCACTGAAAAATACATTTACAACAACTCATAAGCAACAGACATGAACCCCGGACTCTGGAGTTCATGTCTGTTGCTTATGAGTTGCTGTAAATGTATTTTTCAGTGAACGAGGTTTCTCTTTTTTTCTGAGAATGGAGCTGACACTTGAAATGTTCTCAGTCGTCCTATCAGTTTAATGTACCCTGAAGTTCATCTATCCAAACTAACCTCCGAATAGGGGTCGCTATGGAGGAATTTCTGCCATGTTTCACTCAAATGTCTAATTGGACTCCAACCTTCTCTCCTAGTAAGCTGTACTCTCCTGGGTCAAGCCCTCTGAAGTAACCAAAAACAAAACACTGCACTCCATAAAGCACCTTAAAAAATAATGTAATGCATACATTAAAAACACAGCTGGACTGTACAAGAGATGATATTATATCAGTTGAATAATGGCAGACATTCAGAAATTGGTTCTGAAGGCTGCCTCTTGCAGGTAGCTGTTTCTTTTCTGCTGCTCGACTCGAAATGTTCATTCTTAATGGTGTTTTTGTACTGAGTGTATTGTGAACAGAATTCCTTCTAGGTGTTCCCAATAAAGCACGGGGACCGAAACAAAATAAGTCAACACGGTTAGATCACAATGCCTGGTGTAGGGGCAAGTAATTCAAACACAGATTTACCTATGCTGAATTATATTACCCCACCACTAGACAACGTCATCTCCTTGGGAGGGAGGGGCGCAACACAGAAAACTGACCACCTACTTTGTGAAAAAGGCTGTTTTATAGAAAAAGGTGCTCATCACATATTTTCCTGGGAAACCGATTTACAAAACTAAAACCTCACTACACATCCAGTGAACTAGCCCCTGTTCCCACCCCCACCCCTATGCATCCACAACTCACCCCCCTGCAGCTAACTCATTAAACTATATTGCAGTTAAACATTTCCAACTTTCTAGTTTCCATACATCATATGACTATATGTATGAACCCATAAGTAACCAACTGTCCTACAATAAACCTTGAACTACCTGCCAACCCTTGCACATTGTTCCCCAACTGGCAATGCAACCAACTTCTGCCAACTCCTGGCAAACCTTTCATGCCCCTGCCACCCAGAACAAAGGGGCCCCCTTTTCTGCCCTGCCTGCCTCTTTTCTTTGTGGTGGGTGACCTGATCACCTAACACGAAATATAAACCACTAGCCAATACTTCTCTAATCTTCAACAAGTAGAAGTCCAAGCCTATCCAGATAGATGTACCCCATTTCCCCTGAAGAACTCTGTGGCCTCAAATTTAATGTCCGAATGACAAAACTGACCAAAACTGATCTCCCTAAAAAAAGTGGCATCTCCCTATTCAACTTCCTCAGAGCCCTACCTATCGCAGGTGGCTTGCAGAACCCTCTTCAAGACCACCACTGAACAAACTCAGTTCTTAAAACATAGCACCCTGCCCAATGCTCTTTAATCTCCAACAAGTTACTTTTCATATTTCTCAAAAACACAACGCCTCTGCAGGACTCTTACACGCTCCCACACATACCACGCTACCAGTACTTCCAGATTAGACATTGGCTTTTCGGAAAAGACGTGCAACCTCTTGTGGGCAGACCCCTGACAGCCTATGAGCGCTGGCTTCATACGAAACGAACTGACAGACACGCAATTACAGATCTATACGCGATGCTCTGCCCCCCCTCCCCCCGCTGCTCGGTCGGCGGGACAGAACAGATGGGAGCTCGAACTTGGGCGCACCTTCACGGACAGGGAATGGCAGGACATCTACTTCAGGGCCCACCACACCGCCCGCAATGTAGCCAGTAAGGAGGCTGCGGTGAAAATAGCGTACTATTGGCACCTCACACCGGCCCGATTACACCAGGGCAACCCACGCAGAGACCCCGGGTGCTGGAGAGGGTGCGGGCACAGAGGGACGCTCACTCACATCTTATGGGATTGCCCAGAGGTTATGGGGTACTGGGAAGAGGTGCTCCACAGCTTTGACAAGCACTTCGACACAGAAATCACCCGATTCCCGGCCTACACACTCCTCGGCCTCCCCAACGCCATCACGTTCCCCCTGAAATCGGTCAGGGGCAAACAGATGGGGCTGGCGATGGGAGCAGCCACTCAACATATCCTGTCACTCTGGGGCACCCCCAGGAAACCCACACACACGGGGTGGCTTCACCGCCTATGGTATGTTATGGGGATGGAGAAGATACAGGCCACCATCACCCAAACACGGGACACATTTCTGGACATCTGGCAGCCGTTCGTCTCCCTCCTGTCAACGGAGTTCCATGAAATTACTTGCCCGAAATATCTTAGGGTGCTTAGACTTCCGAGAGATTTCCAGGGGGAACCTTGCTCACCTACCTAGGCGCTGTGGCCAGGCCTCATACCACACACTGATACCATCGCACTCACCACGCCGGGGAAGGGGAAACGCGGGAGGGTCTGGGGAAGGCAGGGAGGGGGGGAGGGAGTTGGATGTTTGGGAGGCAGGATAATCACTCGCTTCTACATGCAGAGCCTATTCGGCACGGCAGGTCATGAGCTCTGTAGCCATCCGAGACCCTGCCGGTGGGAGGGGTGGGGTAACGGTTTCAGACAAGGCGACCGCATGCTCGCCCGAGATGTTGATGTATCCTGTGTCTCCTGTGTTAAATTTTCAATAAAAAAGATTTAAACCAAAAACACAACCCCTTTCTGTTTGGATAGATCATTCTCCCTGAAGTGAAAAAGCAACACATCCGGACAATTTTCCCCCACCATAATGTCATTTAATGTCTGTAATAGGTCCCTCCAAAGCATTCCCCCCTTTCCTCTCTGTGTAACCCTAAAAAGATGGTCATTGAAACCCAAGTTAGACCCCAAACCCCTCTGGCGAGCTGGATAGCTACCCACTTGATGAAAGAATGGCCCACAACCAAAATATCCACTTCCTCAGCAGCTGGGCCAGCTACTGCACCTGGAAAGAAACAAAGAAGCAGTAAGCTATTCATCAACCTGCACCTGCCGTGCATCCTTCACCCCCCAGCACCCACATATAGCACCTTTAGTACTCTGACAACCAGCGGCCCAGTTGCTGTGTTATCATCAGACACTCAGACTCTATTTCGTGCTTCCACTGCTGCCCCTGTACGAAAAGAGTGTATGCCATATTGTGCTGCCTACACTTGCTGCTGAACCAACGTCTTTAGCAGCAATGCTAGCAGAAGATAGGACGTTACTTTTCCCCCGGTGGTGTGCTAAAAAAACCAGACCAGAATCTGATTCACAACAAGCCACCCAGCACTCACTCCATGCTACTGGAAATGAGCCTGGTGAACCCGCTGTGTTAAAGCTGACACTCTTCCCATGCGCTCTTTGATCGGTTTTTGAGCTGCTAAGCCATACCTCCAATCCATCTGCCATATTATCAACCTCCTCCAACCTGACTCCATCAGTATTCTTTACCCCTACCCACAACAATTCCAAACCCTCTGAAAGCCCCCCAAAAAATCCACATCAGTAGTGTTGAAAAATAGGAAAGTCTCTGCTGCATCCCTACACACCTCAGATAATTGTCGCAACACTTTGGCAAGTAAGTTCCAAAACAAAGGCTTTCTAGCCCGCCCCCTGTGGCCCTGCTCCAGCGCCCAGCCTTCCCAAATCGCCTGACGATGGAGGGTATCCCCATAATAGCTTTCCCATAAAGGCCAGTCCCACTGACTTCCCAGCAATGATAAACCCTTGTCTATTAGGTCCAAGATGTATTGGATCACATCATTCACCCGTAAACGACCTTGATCCCGGCGCTGCACCCCAGATGCTAGGAATTTGTTCCATGCCTGAACATATGCACTCCGGTTCGATTCTGTGAGAGATCCTACCACCGGTTGTACCATTCTGCCTTGCCTGCAGGTCACAACTTCTCTGGTGTGGGCGCTGGGTCTCTGTCTGCGACCATGGCTCATCCACAAAATCTCCCACACTTTGAATGAGACAAAGCATGTGCAATGTCATTGTCCACCCAAGGCATACATTGCACCCTGAAAAAGATGTCATTGTGTAAGCAGCCCAACACAAAAATCAACAGCAGCTTCAGGACCTGTGTGTCCCTAGCGGACTGTATGTTTACTGTAGTGACCCAGAGTCACGGTCAGCAGTCTAGTTGTTTTGTATGCCTTACACTAAACACCCACCCACCACTGATGTCACTGGTCAGGTGACACAGTTCTAATAAAAGCGGCCGAGCGCACGTGCGCTGGGCCAGTTGTACCCTGTAGCCCACTGTGTCTGCGTCAGTCATTTGCAGCATGAGGGCCCAGGGCCCCCAACACAACATTGGCGACGAGGAGGGCGGACGCTAGCCACGCGTGCCGCAGCTGAACACCCCGGGAAAGAAGATGGGAACTGCCCATGTGGAGGGCACCCCTCCGGGGAAGCGGCGCCGGCCGCTGTGAGGCCTGCATGGCGTAAGCCGAGCCCCAGACCTGCCTGCAGACAAGAAGGTGACCGGGAGCTCACCCCCCGCCTTCTGAGCTAAGCCTGCACGGCCCCTGCATAGGGTGAAGAGGAGCGGACCGACCAGAGCCCACCTGCGTCGGCCGCGAGAGAGTGACTGCCACAGAGTGAAGAGCGGACCGACCGGAGCCCACCCTCATCGGCCGCGACCGGGCCCCTGCCTGGGGTGAAGAGAGAGCCGTGCAGAGCCCACCTGCATCGGCCGCCACCGAGCCAGGACTGGTAGCCAAACGCTACGACCTCCGCGGTGCCCACCCGCGTGAAGGAAGCCATCCAGCCGAAGGTGAGTGGAGGGGGCCGCGCAAGCCTAAAGTGACCCCGGTTACTGTGTCATAAGCGGTGCCCACCCGCATAGCCGTGGCGTCCTGCCAAGCACCGACAATAAGCGAACATTAGAAGCAAGGCCAGCGGAGCCCACCCGCGGCCTGCCCGCAGCGTTTCCCCCGCCACGTGTGTGAAGTGCGGTGGAGGGGCGAAAAACTACCGAAGAGCGCCCGCAGCGTGAGGGGAGCTGCCAGGCGCCTAATAACCAAAGAATCTTCAGCGGAGCCCACCCGCTGTATAGCTCTGTCACCCCAACCCCGCGCCGCGTGTGACGTGTGGCTGCGGCGGTGGGGTGAGGGAAAGGAGAGATCCAGCGCCGGACAGCTGCCGGGAAAACGAAGCGTCAAGCCCCCCTGTGCAGCAAAACTCCCAAATAGACTCACCGGAAAGGGAAAGTCGTCAAGCTGTGGCCGCCTGCCTCGCCGCACCGCTGATCCCTGTGTACGCGACGGAGGCAGAGAACGGCCCGGAGACCAGCGGACATCGACTCCCCTCCCCCGCAGCACCGCGTGAGGAAAGTGAGGCTGCGGCGGCGGGGAGCACAGAGACAGCATCCAGCCTGCAGCGCGGCTGACGTTGCCCCAGAGTGTCCACAGGAGCGGCGCCAGCAACACCCCCACACAACCTGTGAAAAGTGAAGGGGCTGAAGGCAGAGAGCAGCCCGGAAAACAGCGCCGACACCCCTCCCCCCTCCGCGCGGCTGCGACGGCGGAAAGAAATGCAGAAGATGGCGCAGAGACTTTGCCGTGCCAGCCTGAGGCTCGTGTCCCCGCGCAGCCAGCGGGCGTGAGGAGCCTGCTGGGAAGGTCTAAGAACACCAGGGTACAGAGTGCACCCACTGCCACCGAAAGCAGCAAAGTGCCGATCGTGTGTGCATTTTCCCACGTAGCACAACAAAGCACACAGACACTAGGCACTTACCCTGTTTAAAGCACCTGCATATATAGGGAGTCCCAAGGAGGTAAGCCAGCAGAAAGGGACATCTCGCACTGAGAGGAGACTGCACGAGCCCCTGCCGGGTCGAGAACCGGCCCAGGTTCATGAGATGCAACACCGCCCTCTAGTGGCCACCACAAATCCAGCACGGGAAACGAAAACAAAAGACAAGGAACCAAACAAGCCAGCGACAAGGCAAAGAGTCAAAGGCAGCACAGAGCCGCTTTCCTTTTTACAATTGCCGATAGCTGGAGGACGGCGCAAGTACGCGCCAGAAGAATAGGACTGCGCCACAAGCCAAGGAAGTGACCCCTGTGTATAACCAAGCCCGCAGCAACGCGAGCAGCACACAGCAACACTAGGACACAGCAGGTACTGCAGTTTCAGCACGGACACAGTGTTTACAAACCCACCGTCACTGCCCAGTGACACAGGACAGCATAGAACTGCGCAGGAACGCGCCAGAAGAACAAGAACACTGCCTCACCAGCGCAGGAACGCGCCAAAACCCTGGGGAACTGACGGACAGATTCCCCGTTGACAGGGGGGTTAGACAGGGTTGTGTATTGGCACCGACCCTGTTCTGCCTCTTTGTCAACGGGGTAATCGCTCACCTAAATGGCACTGAATACACTGACGCCCCAAGGTTGAACGGCAGCAGGGTGCCTGCAATCATGTTTGCAGATGACACCCTGCTGCTGTCCAAAACCCCCATGGGGATACAGAGGATCCTTGACTCATTTGTGGCCTTTTGTACAGATAGGGGCTTAGAAAAAAGAACAAAAACAAAAAACAAAAAAAAAAACCCTCAGGAACGAACAACACTGTGCAGGAACGCGCAAGGAGTGAAGAAACTCCACGCACCAGAAGGACAACGGAGCAGAAGCACAATCCCTCAGAAGCACTGGCGCCACACCAACGGAAAGCACGGTGACGCCTAGTGGCCACAGGCTGTCACCGCTGCCGGAAGAAGAAAAAGGTGCACCACCACGAGACTCCCCACCAGGCAAGTGCGACACAGTGAAGAAGCGCGACGACCGCCAACACTACTCCAGGACCCCAGAAGAAAGCAAGCACACCCCATGAAGTAACGGGAAGTGACTTTGAACACTAAGAAGCTTGGAGTGGTGAAGTAACCCTCCGCACCAAAGAAGCACAGGAAGAGCGCAGACAAAAGCGCGCCAAGGATACATCACTAAAACCTTCAGGAACGCGCCAGGAGATAGCGCAGGAACGCGCCGAAAATTCCAGGGACAGCGCAAGGAATCGAGGAACCCTCCCCAAGGCAAGCCTGCAGCAACCAGCAGCACAAGAGACTTGTTATATCAGAATAGCGCCAAGCCTAACCACATAGCTTTAAGGATACAAAATAAACTGCGCAGAAGCGCGCCAGAAGCGGAAAAGAACGGGCTAGAAAACCCCAAGAATGCGACAGCAGTGCAAGAACTCCACACCCGCACAACAGGACCGCACAGCACCGCGCCGAGATGTGCCAGGAGCGCCAGAGTGACGCTGCACAGCGACACGCCAATGCCACAGAACAGCACTGCGCAGGAACGCGCAAGGAGTGAAGGGACTCCACACCTCAGGACCAAACAGCACTGCGCAGGAATGCGCACGGAGTGAAGGAACTCCACGCCACCACGACTGAGTGACGCAGGGATCGCGTCCTCGGAGACCTGTCAGTAGGTCACAGCGAAGATGACTTGCCAGAAAGTCATGGCCAGACGCGGACCAGTCGGATGGTCGCCAGAAAAGAAAAGGAAAGAAGACGCGGACCAGTCAGTTGGTCGCTCGGAAAGAAAAGAAGATGACCAGTCAGATGGTCGCCCAGAAAGTCAAGGAGAAGATGACCAGTCAGATGGTCACCCGGAAAGAAAAGGAGAAGATGACCTGCCAGAAGATCATGACTGCGAAGACCTGCCAGAAGGTCAAAGCTGAAGTAATTGAATATTCTGACATGAAGACCGACGTGAAGTTCAAGAGGTCCATGGACGGGACCCAGAAGAGGTCTGATAACACCGACCCAAAGTAAAGGAGGAGCGACAGGAAGAAAGGTGCGATGCCTGGTTTTGGTCATCGGAAGAAGAGAAGGCGTGTCCTAAGGGGAGGACGCAACCAGGGAGACACGTGTGAAGTGCACGCCACACGGAGATGGCCTGTGTGGTTGAAGAAAAGAAAAGGGACCGACCAAGTCGTAAAAGGAAAGGAGGAGGAGAAGAAGGGAAGTGAGTGCCACGGTGCCGCTAGAAGATCACAAGAAAAGAAGAGGTGTGACCAGCCAACTCACACAAACATCAGGAGAAGATGGCGACATGCACAAGAACACTGGAGTGCAGTAGGGAACGAGGCCTGGCAGGAACACCGGTGGCACAAGTCAAAGACATCCACCTACAAGCCATCCATCCATGTGGCAATCACAGAAGAGAGCAAGTTTGGACTGTTGACAACAATCTACCTTTGGGGTTGAGCGGAAGATTGGATGGCGAGAGTGCTCACACATCCGGCTGAGGAACTGATGACTCCACACCAACCCGTGGCAGCCCAAGAAGCAAAGGCCTCAAGGGACTCTGGTGGCAGCAAGTCCGGCAAGAGAGACAGGTCCACAACGGTGCGTCTGCAAGACCCACGGAGAGGAAAGCTTCCTGTGCAAGAAAAGAGTCGACAGCGTAACCTTCAGGTGGAACTAGGACACAGCGGTGAGGTTCGTGGAGCGCCCCGCTCACGGCCCGAAGGCTATGGTGGAGCAACATGACCGAACACACCAGTCCAGTGGAAACCTGGCAAAGAGGTCCTCCCAGACATCTTGTGAGAGAGGAATACCGGCGAGAGGGGCATCCTAGTGAGAGGGATGTATGCACCTACTCCTTTCATCTGCCCAGAAATACTTTAAAGCCTGCCCCAAAGACATCACCAAGGACCAGGACTGAAGAGGAGAGCCGAGAAGACAAACAATACTCGGATCACGTCACCCTTCTATCTAGCTACCAACTGTCATCAGTGGTATGAAACAAAGACAAGGCAAAGGACAACGTCCAGGCGGCGCAGACAGAAGATAGGACCCGCCGAACAACGGTAAACCATGCCACAGTGACTCATGAGTCCTGGATGCAGTAACTACACCATCTGAGACCTACAACCCACCAAAGAGACTCATTGCAAACTATAGAGTCCAGTATTATATTGTATGTACATTTTCCTTCCCACAGGGTGAACTTTGTCATGGAGTTTGCGAACTGCACTTTTTCTCCCATAGGTTGGACTTTCTTTTATTTTCAATTTTCCCCGAAGTTTGGGAGGGATGTAGTGACCCAGAGTCACGGTCAGCAGTCTAGTTCTTTTGTATGCCCTACACTAAACACCCACCCACCACTGATGTCACTGGTCAGGTGACACAGTTCTAATAAAAGTGGCCGAGCGCACCTGCTCTGGGCCAGTTGTACCCTGTAGCCCACTGTGTCTGCGTCAGTCATTTGCAGCATGAGGGCCCAGGGCCCCCAACACAACATTTACTAGCCTCCAGTACTGACATGTTGTCAACTCGAAAGACGATTTTCCTTTGTGCTAGCTCTGTGCCCCGTAATGTTTCTGCTGCATCCCAAAAAATGTGCATGTCTCAGTTCACGTCCTTCCCCCCTGCCAAAGGGATGCAGTTGAAGGAGTGCAAGCAAACACATCACATTTGCAGGTCCACATTGACCCCTGCCGAAAGACTGACATGATGATGAGGTAGGGAAAACCCAAGTAACACCTGCCCCAACCACCTGCAAAATGTTCTCCCTGCCTGTACCACCCTGCACAAGAAGTTGAGGTGACCCAACAGGACCTGAAACTCCCTCCCTTTTACCTAATCACTTTCCAGCATGCCACTTAACAGTGTCAGGATTTTCTCCTTTTTCTCCTGCAGTAGTCTTCCTGCCTTCCATTTGGAATCAATGTCAGTGCTCAAGAATGAGAACACTATTTGTAGACCAGCTGATGGCCCGTGTGCCATGTAAAAGGAGCTGAAACACTCAGAGTTCATGAAATGGAGCATCGCATTGGTAAAGCTTTGTCCATATACCACTTTCTTTCAAATTGTTAACCCAATAGCTGGAAATCATCAGGGGGCTCTGGAAGCTGCCAAAAAGCTGACTGCACATTGCATTTGGCTATCAATGCTTTCGGGCCTGCCATCACTACCAGTCACATGGCCACATCTACTGAAGGGTAGGATACGGAAGTCACTTCTTATGCAATTAAATCATTCATTGACCCTCCCACTGGCCAGGTCAAATGCTTTATCAAACTAATTTGGGCCCTCTGTTTCTTTGGCATCACTCCAATTGGTGATACGATTAGATCTGCGATTGGCTAATCTTGAAAGGTTCCTGCCATCCTCCCCTCTGAGACCTCTTTCTGCAACTTCTCTCACGCCGTCTGTTTGTGCTCCTTTGTCAAGCGCAAATTGTCTGTCCACCTCCGTATCTGAGGACCACTATACCCCAACAAAACCTCGCCCATAACAACTTTACCTCTTCTGATAATCTGTAAAACCAGAGCAAATACTCCAACCTGTCAAGGTTAACTGGAGTACCAGCCTTTTGCACCAAATCGTTGGGCCCCCTTGTGCTTCGGGGACCTGAGAATTATGCTGATGCCCTCCTTGGCTACCCCCATACTGCTGCCACTGTCCTGTACCCTGGCCGTGGTATCCACTCCCTGCCCCGTAACAGTTAACAAGTGGGTGTCATACAGCACATTTTGAGCACTCGTGGTGGAATTTACAATATTCTCGAGTGCACATTCCCTTGTTAAAATCCCAGAAGTTGCCCACTGCCCCAAATTGTGCCCCCACCCCTCCCCAGATGGGATGTCCTTGAAAGGTGCAGTATAATATAGGCAGGCCTCTCGCTGTAACAATGGTCTTCCCCAGTTTCACTGCCCCCATGGTTTGTGCATCTTCCTGCGCCACCCTGTCCAATCATCCCCCTCACGCAGCCTCTTCCCAGTGTTCAAAAATATCCATGCCCCCCGGTCAGCTGTGTCCCCTGCTAGCCTGAGTGACCGCATTCCTTCACCCCATCACCCCACCTGCCCTTCCTCTCATTACTCAAGGCAGGCTGCCTACTTCCCGCAGCCTGCTGGCTGTCTTCTATGCTCATTGCCACTATTGGGCCAGCCTCCTGGCTCTCCCCTCCCCCTACCCAGCCTCCCCTCACATCGCCTGCTCCCTGGCCTGATGCCCTGCGAGCAGCTCCTCTGATGCCGCTCATTTGTGCAGTGTTCTTACACCAACAAACTCACAAACAACACCACAGATGCTGCCCGCTTTCCATAATATGTGTTGCCTTTTTTATTGTAGCAGCCCTATATGCTCTCCTACCATGCTGTGGGCAGCTGTGCCCTTTCTTTCTGTGTTACTGGCCATGGCTGCACCAAAACCGGAACCACCCGCCCTTCCCCTCGTAGGTCCTCTTCCCGTCCCTCCTGCAGCAATGGCCCTATGCCGGAGGGCCCTGCCTCCCTCCTCACTATGCCTCTATGAACAGCAAGCCCTCTTGCACTCACCCTGTCTGCGCTAGTCCCTGCCACTCCAACGGTAGGGAAAAGGCCACGACTGCACCAGCTATGCCTGCCAACGCCTGCCTAGATGGGTGGGCCACAGCACCGCCACCTCTCAGCTTACCACAAGGTCCAACCTCCCAGCTTTATGCAGGATCTACATTGCCTTCAACACACGAGCATCACTGGACATTATGAAATACAGTAAGCAAAAAGTACTGAAAGCACTACTACAACTACCTTAACTGCCTGATGAAAAGAGACACAGATATGCACCCTGCCACCAGCCACCAGGCCACCTGAACCTAAGATGGTGGCAGGGAGCCCAACCTAACCCCTTATGTATAGATTGGTCTATAATTGGGCTATGTATGTTGCCCAAATCCAAATGCTAGTCAAAGGACTGCACCCCCCTTCCATTCTGCAAGGGGAGCAGACTTCCCAATGGTGAGCTGCCCCCCAAATCCCCTCATCCCGTTCTCCTCACATTTTTTTACCCAGTGAAGTAAATATATTTTGTAGGATGTGATGTAAAATGTTAAATAAAATGCGCCAAATTGCCCATCCTTTTTCAAAGTCACTCGCTCAAGTTTTAATTTTTTGCACATCCCAATTTTAAGTCTTTCAGCATTGCATTGCATTTGCATTGGTATTAATTAATAAATAAAATGATAAAGAAAACTATTAGGGGCGCAGTTACATCTTTAAAGCATACTACAATTTTCGAACTTCTGGTGGCGTAAAGTAGTGTGCTTTTTCCATCTCTTTCGCGATTTCCTTGTTTATCTTCACTGCTGCAGAGACTTTTGGTTTTTTGGCATAGCATGTTGATTTTCAACTCAATCCAATATTCCTTTCACTCTTATGGGCTAAATTTTTTGCAATCTTACCTTTATGGAGCTCTTCTGAGAACAAAGGCAACACTGTGCAGACACACAAGGATTTCTATACACAGTGGTATCGCACAAAGTAAGTATTTGTTTGCAGGTTAGGCCGCTCACCACACCACACAGCTCCACCTGTGTGTGCCTGCCTCTGGGCCAGCTGCTGCCGCTTCGTGAGTTCGCCACTCCCCCCCTTGCTCGCAATTGTCTGCTCGAGCTGTTCTTGTGCTGACCTGGTAACTGTATTGTGCCGCTTTTATTTTACTGTCACTGTTTTAACTCTTTGTTCTGTTTAGACTGTATTGTGCCGTCCTTATTTCTCTTGTTGCCCCTTGTTAAACCATATTGTGGTGCCCCTGCCCCGTTCCCTTTTGCCTTCTGTAATTACCCATCCCTTTCCGCTGCTGCCTCCCTGCGGCCCGCCCCCCGCTCTCCCATTCTCCACCCCGCTCTAACTTCCCAGCTGCTCCTTCCTCCCACATCCCCTAATATGACGGCCGCTGCGCAGATGAAGGTGTACCTAAGGCAAGCGCTTCTGTGCCTGGACCGCGCCCAGTGCCAGGACCCCTGGCCCCCATGAATGCAACGACGCCCACCTCTGCTACGATGCCAGCACCCTCCTCGCACTCAACCCTGGACGATCACCACCTGCTGCCTGGCCATCCCGAAGCATAGCCAAGGACCCTTCTCCTGCCGGAACTGCAGCTTCACCAGCATCCGACCCGCCAACCTACCTACCGCTCTGCCCGCAGACACGCTATCAAACTCTGGGACCTACTCGACTCTATCTCCCCAGATGTCGCCTTCCTGACAGAGACCTGACTGAACCCCTCCTCGGCACCAAACATCTCCATAGCCATCCCGGAAGGCTACAAGATCACCCTCAAGGACCGCACCAACGGAGTAGGAGGAGGAATATAATTAGTGGTTTGGTGTGGTGTGGTAGGAGGAGGAATAGCCATCGTCCACAGGAACACCCTCAAAGTCTCGACAAACACCGACAACACCCTCAGCCCCACCGGACACCTGCACTTCCAGATCCACACCGACCCAAACACCACCCTCAGAGGTACCCTCGTCTACAGACCCCCACACCCCGACAGAAGTTCAGCGACACCATCGCCGACTTCATCAGCACACACGCTCTCGCCTCCACAGGCTACATCCTACTTGGGGACCTGCACTTCCACCTCGAGAACAACAATGATCCTAACTCCTCCAACCTGACCGCCAACCTCGCCAACCTCAGACTCAGGCAAGTCGTCACAACACCCACCCACTCCGCAGGCCACACACTGGACCTCATCTTCTCAGCAAGCTCCCACATCCTCTTCAACCACACCACCGAACTTCACTGGATTGACCACCGCTGCATCCACTTCACCTCCCAGAAACCCCCCACACACCACCGCACCCAGCAGATGCATCTCCGTCGCTGGAGCAAAGTCACAGAGGACCAGCTAACCACCACCCTTGCCAAGAACCCACCCGCAGACCCGACCCACCCCGATGCTGTGGCCCGCAGCCTCAGACAATGGATTGATGGCTGCGCCAACACCCTCGCCCCGCTCAAGAAGCCCTCCAGCACCCACAACAGCAAAAGAACCAGCTGGTTCACTGAAGACCTCCAGGCCTACAAGCATACCTGCCGATAACTCGAAAAAAACTGGATCCGGGAACATACACTGGAAAGCTGCACAGCCCACAAGAACGCCACCCGCAGACACCACCACCTCATCAGATTGGCCACTTAGACAGCAATGCACAGAACAGCAAAGAGCTATTTAACATCGTAAAGGAACTCTCCAACCCCAGCTCCAACACCAACGACATCCCACCATTACAAGACCTAAGCGACTCGCTGGCCACCTTCTTCAATTAGGGCATTGACCTGTAGGTGTTTTGGCCTGCTTAAAAGCCTAAAGAAACTTCTCTGGGAATATATTTTTTCTATTGAAAGTACGATTATTTAGTCCCTGAAGGTTTTGCGTTTAGAATACTGTAACAGTTTGGGGCCCCTCCAGCAATGGCAACCGGGGCAAAGGGACAAGGACCAATGCTCAAAATAAGTTAGCCAAATTTGCTTGGGCTAAAGGAGGGGAAAAAGGAGAGTCGCCAGGATCGGATAAGGAGAGTCAGGGAGCGGGACACTCGAAAGCAACAGTGCCGACTCTACATGATGTTATGGCGGCAATTGGGGGAGTATGCACATCAGTGGACTTAGTCACGGTTGAGGTATCACTACTCAGAGCCGATTTTAGAAAAATAAATGAGAAGGTGAAGGAATTGAAGATTGTGATGACTGCTTTACAGACAGACACCTCTGAATTACAAAGCCAGATGCTCGAAATGCAAAAAAAGCAAGACAGGATGGCGCATCAGCTGGACGATTATGAAGGCAGGGCCCGCCGCAACAATATTCGAATAGTAGGTGTTCCGGAGCGAACAAAGAAGCCGGCTGCGGACCTATACGTGGAGGAATTAATCACAAAACATCTGAAACCAAAGACGCTGTCCAGCTACTTTTCTATTGAGCGAGCTCACAGAGTGCCAGGGGGTCGGCCTAAACTAGGAGCTCCCCTGAGACCGTTGATCGCCAGAGTATTCAACTATCAGGACAGAGATATCATATTGCAGGCATCCAGATCTGCTCCGCCATTGAAGATCGACAACTACACAGTGACTTTCTTTCCGGATTTCACAGCTAAAGTCCAGGCGCAGAGACGGAGTTTCCAAGCAGTAAAACGAGAACTGAGAGATTGAGAAGTGAAATATTCGATGTTCTTTCCAGCGAAGCTACGAGTGGAATCAAAGGGAACATCGTGGTTCTTCGATTCACCAGAGGCAGTCTGGGACTGGATGGAGGGTTGGACCATGGTAGAACGTCAGAGAAGGAATCGGCCTGGTCAACCAGGAGGACAAAATGATGATTGCTCGGCTACAACACTCACAGAGGGGCCATGGAATCAAGCAGGCTGGAAGAACAGGACTAACTTGCCCATATGCTGAACTGAGACAACCTCCTTGGTGCACGATGAACAAGTAAAGGGTCGGGGGTGGTGATCTGTGAACTGTAAATTGCTTAATGCGTCACTTGGGATGGTTGATGTGAAGTATCTACTGTATAGACTGATGTGATATGATGTTGTACAAATTTACTTAGAGCAAAGTCGGTGGTAGTCATAAATGATAAGTTTAAACATATCAGAGTGTGGTTAGAGAGAGTTGGGTTATTAAATTTTTGGAAAAATCCTACTGCATTGATTTCTAGTTCGAAAAAGATTTTAAAAGTTACCTTTTGGGCCTACATGAATGAACATAGAACGAATGATATGGCAAATGGCTCCCTCACCAAAGAATTTCTTGCGTTTAAATCAGACCCCTACTTCGAACCTTTTTTGAATGAAGTAAACCCACCCTTAGCTAAAACACTGTACTTAAAGTTTAGATATGGTACATTGATGTTAAAAAGTTATTTAGCAAGGTGGAACAAAAGTACTGATGATAAATGTACTATGTGTAGCGAGAAAGCGAGGGAGGACATTACGCATGTGTTGTTTTTTTGTCCAGCTTACGTGGCTCCAAGGAGAAAATGGATCAAAACCCTCTGTATAAATATTGGTGTGCAGAAGTATAGAGTAGATGAAATAATTTTTATATCTGATACGTGCCAGGTTTTAGTATTTGGTATCAGTAGGTTCCTCCTTGCAGTATACTTTTTAAGAAGAAAAGCGGGAGAAAAATTCTGATCAATTACAAACTTAGTGAAGGATGGTGAAAATGACTGCGTTTTAAGGAATTATATTTTATTGTGCCTTTTTAAATAATTTAATCATGTTTTAAATATGAATATCTCTCCTCTCCGAGATACACTATCGCCTGTATTTATAACTACCCGCGGTTTTGCACGATGTAATGGTTTTCCAAATATTTTTTTTAATACCTGTCTTGTTATTGTAACTTTTATGGTAATTTGTATCGAAATAAAGATCAATTGAATTGAATTGAATTGATAAATTTAAAATAGCCATGGTTGGGGGGCGAGTGGTTCCTCCTGCATTTCTAGCATGTTCAATGGGGTGAGAGGCACTCTGCCGCGTTTGGGGGGTGGGTAGTTCTAATCCACAGGCAGAGTAGCAGGGTGGGGTTAGTTAAAGGGACTAGGGGGTGGAAGAGGGTTGGGACGGGTGCTGTTGTTGTTGCCATAATATTGCTCAAACTGTTTGGTTTTATGCCACAAGAGTACAGACATTACTGTGACTTCAAAAAGATATATTGTTCTTTGGCTTTACGCTCATGCTTGGATGATAGAGTACTAGTTGATGTTGATTTTGTAAGCTATATCGGGCCAATGATATTGTTGACCTTATTTCCGACCTACAACGCGATGTTGCTAATTGAAACAAATGGTAGTTGACTGTGAATCAGTGCTCTCCGTCCTAACTTGGAATGTTAATGGGATACAAGATAAAATTAAGAGGGGAATAGTTCAACAATATCTGAAAAGGCAATCCCCAGACTTAGTTCTTTTGCAAGAAACTCACCTGGTTGGCAATAAGGGTAAGGCCTTTAATAGGTGGGGATATAGACTTCTAGTGCATACAGATTACACTATGGGGTCTAGAGGCATGTGCATCCTGGATAGGAAAAATGTTCTCCTAATTGTTCTTAAAACAAGGACAGATGCCGCTGGTAGGATTGCAATGATTGAGGCCCAATGGGAGGGAAGAGCCCTAAATATTATATCAGTCTATTTACTGCCGGCATTGGGCAGGGTGGCCTTAACTGAATTAGGCCGGGTACTCACGGATCTCCCTGATGGGACCTTAATAATGAGGGGAGACTATAACATAACGATGAATGACCTAACAGTCCTGTAAGTAAAAATGTGCGGCCAAATCAACTTATGTCGGACTTCAAAACGGCTTTAGGACTTATAGATGTGGGACGAGAATTGCGGGACAACCCCATAGACTATACCTATTTCTCCAGTGTACATGGCAGCCTCTCCCGGATTGACTACTTTTTAACGTATGCAGTGGGTAATTTTTGGAGACCCAAGACATATCCCAGAGGGTTATCAGATCACTCCCCTGTAGGAACAGACTTCCCACACAGGGCTAGACAACAAAGCCGAACTATTGTCATTAATCCATGGCTATTTAAGATCCCCGATATAAGAGAGGAGCTGAATGTACAGACTGGCTATTTTTTTTAAGAAAATGTGGGGTCCGTGGACTCAGCACAAACGATCTGGGAAGCTTATAAAGTAGTTCTGAAAGGATACGCTCTCTCGTTGAAAACGCAGTATGTCGCAAAACGGCGGGAGATACTGACACAGCTTGAAGACGAGCTCAGGGAAATAGAGACAAGATGTGCACGCCACAATTCGGAGGAGTTGGTACATGCCATGACACTCAAAAGGAATGATTACAACTTTAAGGCCCGAGAACATATGATTGCGACACAGACGGATACTCATCACAGACTATACGAATTAAGGGACAGGGCGGGTAAGACAGTCGCTTGGTTGGAAAGGAAAGAGCAGGGTGCGAGGTGGGTACCTAGGATACTGGCGACCAACGGAGACATAGTATCCTGCCCTGGAGATATAGCTGAGGCATTTGCTGACCACTTTGAGGAAGTGTATTCGCCATCAGCCATATTTTCAGCTGAGGAATCACGTCAGCTTTTGGAGGAGTGTGTGTTGCCTGCTCTGTCCGCTGACGATAGGGATTCCCTGGAGGCTGATCTCTCCAATGAGGAAATCCGAACGGCTATCGGCCAAATAAAATCAGGGAAGGCTATGGGACTCAACGGTACCCCGGTGGAATTTCTTAAAGCAACGGCCGCCCACTTGGTCCCACATTTACGGGCCATGTATCAGGAAAGCTGCGATAAAGGTGCCCTGCCCCCAGACCAGCGACTGGCAAGTATTGTGGTCATCTATAAAACGGGCAAACCAGTGGAAGACTGTTGCTCCTATAGACCAATCTCATTAATTATTGTGGAGGCGAAAATCTTGGCGAAAGTTCTAGCCACGCGACTGGGGACAGGTATAACCTCCCTGGTACACCCGGATCAGTCCGGCTTTATGCCAGGAAGAAATACGGCCCTTAATATCCGTTGTCTACACAACGTGCTGGCCCGGCAGGAATATTTAGAAGAAGACGCTGCTATATTATCCTTAGACGCCTCTATGGCCTTTGATTCAATAGAATGGTCCTATATGTTTGAAGTATTAGTAAGAGCGGGACTAGGCCCAAAATTCATACGATGGGTGCGATTGCTGTACACCGACATATCTGGACAGGTTAGAGTGAATAATTATACGTCCAGATAGTTTTCACTTCATAGAGGTACAAGGCAGGGGTGTCCCCTGTCACCATTATTATTTGCATTAATGCTGGAGCCCCTAGCAACGTGGATAAGGAAAGACGTGATGACTAGAGGCCTAAGATGGTCCTCTGAATACGAAGATAGAATATCACTCTATGCAGATGACATAGTGTTATACCTGGCATATCCATATAGATCCATTTGGGTGGTCCTAGACATCTTTACTAACTTTGGGAAGTATTCTGGATACGCTAATAACTGGGGCAAATCGATATTGTACATGCTTCATGGACAGACTCCACGTCTTCCAAAAGACTGTGCACTAATGGTAGCGGCAGAAGGCTTTAAGTTCCTAGGAGTCTTTGTTACACCGGATCCGGCACTTTTCTACAAGAGCAATCTGACACCGTTGCTTGCTCGAATGAGAGCGGATGTCCAGCATTGGAGATCCCTGCCACTGTCCTTGGGTGGCCGGGCTGCCCTCTTTAAAATGCTTGCTCTCCCGCGTTTCGTCTATGTTCTACTGAACTGTCCGACCAAAGTTCCTGATGCCTTATTTAGTGCAGTGGTGGGGGAGGTGCGTACATTATTATGGGATGGGAGAGCCCCCAGAATAGCGCTCCAGAAATTAACGAAGGGATGATATGATGGGGGTATAGCCCTGCCAGATATTCGACTATATTATTGGGCCTCGCAGTTGATCACGGTGAATAGATGGATGTATGTCCTGCCGGATGACCCAGCCTGGGCCCTAGATAGATATCAGATGGACAGAGCAGGCTATCTCGGGGCGTTGTACTCGACGACTCGAAGAAAGTGGTTTGTGGGCCCTGCCCAAAATACCCTGCAGATATGGAGGTTAGCTAACTCCCGATTAGGTTGGACAAATAGACTTACTACTATGACGCCGCCATGGACTACACAAAAACTGGGTATGCACTGTCACTATCCCGGGTTTGACAAATGGGACATGATTCGTATCTCGATGGTAGGGGATGTGATTAAGAAAGGTAGGATTTTGTGGTTTGAAGATCTACAGAAAACGTATCAACTGGCACCTAGTGAAACCTTTCGGTATTTGCAAATCAGACATGCGTTGATGGTGGCATTTCCTGACTGTGCAGATATACCAGACTACTCTCCCCTAGAGGACCGTCTACTAGATGGACATCTACAGAATAAGGCGATCTCCCTCACATATAGGAAGCTTAGCAACCATATGCCAGACTCCTTCATACAGCTCAAGGAGAAATGGAAAGGGACTTAGGGGAAATAGAAGAGAAGGACTGGAGACAAGTCGCTGATGTCTCGTAGAGAGGCTGCCATTACACTTAGGTATCGACTCATACAACTCCGTATCCTACACTGGCTTCTTTCATATGATCTGGGAATGTCCGATGGTACAGTACAGATGGGATAGTATAGTGGCACATCTGCGATCTGCCCTAAATAAGTCAATTACCTTGACGCCACGACTTGGCCTGCTGAACATGTGGGATGCTACGGACCTAACGGAGGCGGAGCAGCAGTTTGCAAAGCTGGGCTTCACCCTCTTTAAAAGAGAAATAGCTAGAGGATGGGGAGGGGTCAGTCCGCCAGGAGTAGCAGTTTGGATGAAGGAACTGGATAAATGCCTGATTGCTGAAAAGGAAGTGTTTATCGCTTGTGGGTGTCCGAAGAAATGGGATAGGAAATGGGCCAAATGGAATATGTACAGAGGAGAATTATGTGTATCTCCAGTGGTAGAATTAGAAATACGAAGGAACAGTGATAGAGAGCGAGAAACGTAAAAAATACATGATGTAAGGCTATTGACTAATGTGATGGTACATATGTTTGGTGATGTGGTAATAACTTGTGTAACAGTATATGAGTTGGCATTTATGCAATAAAAATATTTTTTTTAAAAAAGAATACTGTAACATTCTGTCCCTGTGTTTTGCCAAGTACGCCAGGATCAGGCTGTAAAGTAGTTCAAATGCTGCGGCAAGGCTGCTCTGCAATGTGCCTGCATTTATTTCTGTTTCCAAGCAGTTCTGCACATACCACCAGCTTCCTGTGAAGAAATGTATTCTATTTAAGGCCCTGTGTGTCTCTCATCAAACCATGCACAAAGCTAGTGCATCTATTCTCAGTCCTCTCTTATTACCCTACCATTCCTCCAGAAGTCTTACTCAATGAGAACTTCATTTGGCCTAAAGTGCAGTACCCTGTGAGATTTTGCATGTCATTGGTTGCCCAGTTGATTCAATAAGAGAGAGAGCCTCCAATTGGGTCTGTTCCATGAGTAATTCTGCATTAAGGTTTGGCTTCTATTTCCCTTCAAATGTAGCCTTGGGAACGTCGTTATGGTTGCTGGTGCCAAATAAACCAGAAATATTTTATAGTAACAAAGCTGAGGCACCTTTCCCAACACCCTGCTGACATAAGTCATTCCATGAGTACCCTGGTTCTACATAATAATGGGCAGTAACCTGAATGATAATGATGTAGAGTGTTCTCATTCATTCTCACCATCTTTTGGAAGAGTTTTCATGCAAATAACAATTGTAGAGCGGGTGGGAAGTTAGAGTGTAAAGAGGTGTGGGAAATTCCTAAGAGGGTTTCCAAAGGGTCCCTTAAGACGGAACACCCCAATTTGCAGATTTTGTGCCTTGAAAATCCTGATGGCTTCCCGACAGGTCAATAGAACATTGCCACTGTGTTACAAATGGAGCTGGAATGAGAAATTCAAATCATTCATATATCATCAACGGTTAGATTCTTAATATTCAGTCAATGATGAGAGGTTGATAGAGTTGTCAAATTCTTTATTTATCTTAAAGGATATGTATGATCTTCATCTTTATTTAGATTAATTCAGTATGCAGAAATGCCAAATAAAAGATTCATTCATTGCAGCATAAATCAATACAAAGCGTTCCGTAAAGCGGACCCGCCATTTTGGAAGGTTAGCGGTACAGCCTTTTTGTTGCCTATTGCTATAAAGGGAAACGCCGGCGCGAACGCGCAGCGTGAAAGAGACATTATTGAGGCATTGTATTTCGTGTGTGCTGTTGGGGAACTGCTGATTCATTTTGCGTTTTTTGCACATTAGTACAGGTGCAATACTTTGACCACCAGAATCCTTTTAAAAAAAAGTCTTTAAATCTTTTATAAAATACAGAAACTGATTGTTTGCTTTTTTAACTTTCAGACCTGTTCTAACCTACCAGTAGGCTCAGATTGTCTTGACTCTAACCTTGCGGTGCCCGTCCGTTAGAGTGGACCCGCCATTTTGGGAGGTTAGCTGTACAGCCTTTTTGTTGCCTATTGATATAAAGGGACACACTGTCGCGAACGCGCAGCTTGAAAGAGACATTATTGAGGCATTGTATTTCGTGTGTGCTGTAGGGGAGCTGATAATTCATTTTGTGTTTTTTGCACATAAGTCTGTAAATCTTTTATAAAATACAGAAACTTATTGTTTGCTTTTTTAACTTTTAGACTTGTTCTGACCTACTAGTAGGCGCTGATTGTCTTGACTCTAACCTCGCAATGTCCGTCCGTTAGAGCGGACCCGCCATTTTGGGAGGTTAGTGGTACAGTCTTTTTGTTGCCTAATTCTTTAAAGGGACACGCTGGAGCAAATGCGCACCGGATGCGCGAAGCAGGTGCGCCAAAGGCAAGCCCGTCTGCGCCCGTCCACGCACCGGATGCGCACAGCGCCAGCCATGCTGCCCCCTTTAGGACGCTTCTGGGAAACAATACAGTTTGTCGCCCTTTAAGATATACCAGTACGGAAATTCGTAACAATGGTGAGTCTGGAAAGGGGAGGGGAGAACTTATATTTGAGGAGACCCCGTTCCCTACATCAGCTTTTGTTAAACAAGATCACCTCACTTGTGGATTGTTAAAGGTAAGATCCATCCCCAAGCACAGCGTGGAAATTCAGCTGACTCTGGAATCCCATGAATTGGATGTGCTATTTATGACGGAAACCTGAACACACAAAGAGTGTGATTTAGAACCAGGTCTGGCCTATCCGCCTGGGTATAAAGTTTGTCACAAACCCAGATTGAGTGGGAGGGGAGGTGGAGTTGGTGTGATTTTTAAAGAATCATAGAATATTGTCACAATAGATATTGATGTAGTAGAGGGATTTGAAATGTTAGGATTTTCTATTAAAGATGCTAATGGTCATATATTGACGGGGATTGTCTGTTTTAGACCCCCAGGGGCTATTAGTGTGCAGCAGCAGCGGTCTCTGATTGAGACTATTATACTAGTGATTTTGAGGGATTTCAATCTTTGGTTCAAGGGAACCCTTGACTCTGGCTATAATAATGTCCTCCAATAATGTGAAAGTTTTAACCTATACTAGCGGGTTGTTAAACCAACACATAAGGGAGGAAATACATTTGATCTAATTTTCTCGGAGGACCATGTACTTAATATCTTTGACATTTTGCCGATGGGTTAGTACGATCATTATCTGATTAAATTTCAAGTGCACAATCCTAATTGTAGTAATCAAGTAGCCAGTATTATAAGTAACTTTCTCTGTAGAGACTAGAAGGCCCTCCTAAGAAAAAGAGGTATCTCCCCTGTGTTTTATCTTGAGGGTTGTTTCTCGACAGATAAGCAGGTGGAGGAAAATGATGTGACCCTATGCTGACAGATCACTTCTACATGGGATTTAACTGCCCCATTAACAATCATTAGAGAGTGGGCAGACCCTCGGCCCCTTGGTTCAAAAATAAATTTAAAAACCTGAAACTAGACTGTAAGCAGGCAGAGAGAAAGTGGAGAAGGGCGTATGATGATAAGGACAAACATACCTGGAAAATTACGATCATTGGCTACAAAAAAGAAATAAATATTGCTAAAGCAGATTACTTTTACAATGCTATTCTGAATGCTGAGAGTAAAACCAATAATGAATAATTTGATCAGTCCTGACTGTGCCAAGAATCAGATGCCTCCCACACAAGATCTTTGTGATAGTCTTGCAAGGGTTTTCAGTGAAAAAATTAAAACTATCATTGATGACCTTGGTGGGGATTTTCGGCAAATTGAGTTAGAAGACCTAGAGCTCAATGGTTCTAGGTACAGCTATTCTATTGGCATAGATAAAATAACTAGAGGGAAAGAGACCCAGATTAACAATACCTTAACTGATTTTGAGATACCGTCAGTAGAGGATTTTGGTAAAGTGGCTTTAGGTATCTCTTCTGGATCACCTTTGGACCCTCTGCCACAGATTTGGAAGGAATTTGGACCAGAGCTGTTCCCTACACTCCGGCTTATTTGCAATCCGTCTCTTCTTAGTGAAGTGGTACCGACCTTTTGGAAACAGGCATCGGTGACACCTCTTTTAAAGAAGTCTACATTGGACTCAGCCTGCCCTAAAAACTTCAGGCACTGTGGTCCTTATTTTTTCAGCAGCAATTTTCTTTAATTTTATAATCTAAATTATATCTAGGAACAGATTTTATGGAGGACCCTAATACTGCACTATAAAAGCCATGTCCTATTAAATGGTTCAAAGCAATTGATCAGATAGGCATGTCTCAATAGGGATGTTAGTCATTAAGAGCGATGTGTGGCCAACTTGATTGATTGTGATAATTTGTCTATCAGTGTGCTTATCAGCATGTTAGCCAATTTTTCCAATAACAGAACTAGATGTTCTTTTTTATCCATATCGGGCTAAGTCTTAAAGCACATAATTCAAAGTTTCACTCAGAGGTCCTGATTATTTGTAAAACAACATTATTAATGTAATAACCATCTTTCACCAATGAACACAAGTTGAGAAGGAAAACTTTTCTCAATGTTTGTGTGTTTTTAGTTTTTTAGACAATTGCTTGTGCATTATGAAAGCTACTTACTTCTTTTAGCACCAGGGGGTGCTAATGTTTGTCTGAACTTGGGGCCAGGAAGCTTTGTTTTTCACAAGGGCACATAGGTTTAAAGATAACAAATCCGATCGCTTGTTAATCAATGTATTCTCTCTGTGATGGTTTAGGCAGGGTGTCAGACTATCATAGTGTGTAACTAGTTGGGCCCAGCAATAGTGGTTTAGATTTGAGTCCTCCAATTAGTTGGCCAGCACTATGTGGTACAGCTCTTTAGGTTTTCCTTGTCTGTTCAGTAGTAATAACTGGTTTATTTTCTGGCACAGTACTGGATGATGGACAAGACATTCAGCAGATTTGTTGTATGTGAGTGTCTCATTGATTATTATATAATTAGTATGAGTGTAGGCCAGGCGAATACATGGTGATTGACATTGCTATAATATATTCAGACTAACTAAAGGTCAGTCCTTCTTAGCTTACCTAGATACAGAATGTAGTGTGCTGCTTCATTTGTTCCATATCTGTGGGTTGTAAACTTTAGATTATTAATAATTATTATTGATGGTGTTTTTATCTTTCTGGGGTCTTTCCCATGGTTGCAGGGTGAAGTTTTTACTTGGGAAACAGCAATGTTTCAGTTGTCTTCTAAGAGTTAATGTTCCTTAATGCTTTAAATATTGGCTGATAGTGAGTTTCAGAACTTGGTGACTTGCACTGAAAAATCAGTACCTCCTGTGGGTTTCTTATGGTAAGGTAGCATGATGTTCTGCAGTGTACGTTTTGAGTGCAATGTCCTGTTTTGTTTGTATTGCTTAAACTTAACGTGTAGCTATAGTAGTCTTTTTCCATGGGCCTTGAGCATTGCCCTTTTAGCTGTATGTATCCTATGGAATGATTGTATGGCTGGAGTCATGCTTTGTCTTGGGTGAAGGTGGACATTTTTTGGATTAGTTGTGTTTTGCATATGATGAATATGGGTGCATCATTGCCTTCTCTGGTGATACAGAAAAGCATAGAATTATTTATTCAGGTTTGGCAAGGCGGTTAGGTAGATGTTGAATAATGGAACCTCAATGATGGACTCTTGAGGGACGCCACAGTTCTTGGTGTTAAGTGCTGATGTGAAAGGTGGTCGGCAGGGCCGGACTGGCCATAGCGGGCACCGGGCAATCCCCCGGTGGGCCGCACGGGTGGGGGCTGGTTTTAGGCCCCTGGGGGCCGTTTTTGTTACAGGGCCGTTTTTGCAGCATAGCTGCAAAATCGTCCCTGTACCAAAATTGGAAAAAAAAAACGGCCCGGCAAAGAGCTTGGCGCCACCTCCAACCCCCCCGAGTGGGGAAGGGGGGTGGGGGTCGGACGAGCACTTTGCCATGGCCGGTTGTGGTTTCCAGTCCGGCCCTGGTGGTCCGTAAACCACACTTAGTCTCTGAGGTAAGAATCAATCCATCTCATGATATTTTCATATATTCTAAGATAATGGAGTCTTTTTAATAGTGTTAAGTACTGAACAGTGTCAGAGGCAGCTGATAAAACCAGAACCAATAAGGCGCCCACTCCTTTCCTGCCCACTGTGAGTTTTAGGTCATCCCAAGAGGATATGCTGACTGACCTCTGCCAGGTCTGAAGCTGAACTATTGGTTTGGCATCAAGTAATTTTTTTCTGTACATATTGAGAATTGAGTAAGCACTGCTCTTTCAAATATTGTTCCTACGAATCGTCCATTTCATATAGGCCTGCATTTTGCTGGGTCAGCTGGGTCAAGGCTTCTCTTTTTGAGGAGTAGTCTAATGGATGTGGTTTTCAGCTCATGTGATAATGAACTTCGTTCCAAGAACTTCTTGAGTAAGCTTCTAGCTATACAGTTAGTGGCAAGTATATCTTTTTTTTTGTATTTGTTTTTATTACATTTTCGACAGAAAACAGAACAAAGGCATGGAATGCCAACATGGAGCCAATTGTAGCATACATTAAGTACATAGTACATATGTCAACTCGGAATTTCATATCCCAGCACTCGTTGCATACATTAAAAACTTGACTGACATAACAAAAAAAAAATAATAATTGGGGTCATAGTTCAAGGACGAGAATTATGGACAATGGTGGAGGTTATCAGGGTCAGCGTATCCAGTCTATTACTCATCACTGCAGAGATCTCCTGACTCAAACACATAACACACAGGGGATGCCAACTCTCGGTCTTCTGAGGTAGCATCGAAGTACATTCTACATAAGTCTATGCAGTATTATTACATTTCTGACTATATCTCAACACATCCTTCATCCTGCAGCGTCTGATTTGTGGACAACCGTGACCATTCCAAGAAAGGCCCCCATATATCTTTCGGGCGACATGTGGAGGGCATTTGATCCCAGAAGAGGTTTAACTGGGTGTGACCATAAGTCACATCCCTTAGCCAAGCTTTGAAATCAGGTACTCGCTTTCTACCCCAGCGAATAGCAACTTGTCGGCGAGCATAGAGTAGCAGAAGGGCATGCAATTGCGCTTTTTGGGCACAGTGTCTCGCACATATCCCAAAATCCCCAGCATCGGAGATGGTGGGTCATCTCTACTTATTATCTGATTCACTGCATTAAATATTTCACTCCAAAACGAATGCAGGTGCGGACAATCACACGCCACATGCAGAAAAGTAGCCTGATGCTGCCCACACCTCCAACACCTAGCGTCTTCTCTCAACCGCTTGCGATGAAAACTAACTGGCGTCCTACAATATCTATGCAAAAACTTGAATTGAATCAGTCGCAGTCGGTAATTCGGGGGCAACTCTGTCAACTGACTACAGCAATAACCCCACTGCTCTTCCGTTATCTGTGGACTCAATTCACTATTCCAAATCTCCATCGACTTAGGCTTCAAAACTGGATAGTTTGACTGCATAATCGTGTAGAGTCTTGTTATCAGTTTTTTGGCCGACTGTGACTTAAGTACGTTTTCCAGTGGCAACATGGTCGGGGCGCTTCAGGGAACTGTGCATTCATCGCACGGCAGCATGTGCACAGCTGGTGATATAAAAACCGTTCAGCAAACGGCGCTACACCGTCGTCAGTATCCAAAGGGGGGGCCTGAATGTGCCTTCTGGGTAAAGGTCAGCGAATGTATGTAATTTCAGTGTGGCTGTCAGGGTCTTAGCAACACCTCGCTCCATACATGCGAACATGGGATTGTTGTCCAATATCATTGATGGCGCATACAGCGTAGTCACGCCTGCACGTTTCTGCAGCTCACGCCACACCCAATATAACGTTCCAGCGGTGTCAACATCTTCCCGTGGTCGACTAACATTACGATATAGCGCCACCACCAACGGGGTCGGAGCCATGGCGTCCCTCTTAACCGCAACATGGGGCTGGAATGGGGTCTCATGCACCCAAAAATGAAGAAACTGAGCTTGTGCGCACAGGGCATATAAGTGCATATCAGGAGCCCCCAATCCCCCCTGTCTCAATGGCAGAGTAAGGAGATCCCAGGAGACCCTGGCCTGTTTACTCACCCACACCAACGAGAGCACCTGCGAGCGCAACAGTCCAACGAAGTGTTTAGTAAGTGGTATCGGCACGTTCACGAATAGGTAAAGAAACTTAGGTAGTATCACCATTTTTGCCAGCGCCACCCTACCTGCCACAGACAAGGGTAGTTTAGACCATAGAGCCACCTTGCCTTCTAGCCATGTATAAGCCCTCCCAAAGTTCAATTTCCATATATCTTGGAGGTTACGACTCAGCCACACCCCCAAATATTTAACTTAGGTAGCTTCCAAGCAAAGGGGGAACTCAGAGCAGACCTCCCTCGTTCCATCAGTAAGAGGGAAAATTACTGATTTAGACCAGTTTATATTTATACCTGCAAATCCTCCAAATCTTATGAACTCCTGCAACACTGGGTCAAGATTTACCTCCGGGTCAAGAAAATAGAGGGTGACATCGTCTGTATAGAGAGATATCACAAGGCTACACGTGCTAAATCCTATTCCTCTAGCAGTGTGGTGCTGTCTTATGCGTGCAACCAACGGTTCCATAGCTATTGCGTATAATAACAGTGACAATGGGCAGCCCTGCCTCGTGCCTCTCGATATGCGAAAAGGACCGGACACCATGCCATTGACCCTTACACGTGCTCTAGACGCCTCATATAGTAGTTTTATTCGTTGAATAAATAGGGGACTGAAACCTATGCTTTGCAAGACCAAGAACAAATATGACCAATCCAAGGAGTCAAATGCCTTAGTGGCATCTAGGAAGATTTCCGCAGCCTGTACACTAGGATGCAAATAATGTATGACTGAGAATAGTGTGCGCAAGTTATGCGATGTCGATCTTCCCAGGATAAACCCCGATTGGTCAGGGAGTGCGATCATCGGTAACATTGGCTGGAGGCGGTTTGCTAGTAATTTTGCATAAATCTTAGCATCCACATTTATCAAAGAGAGCGGTCTATAGGAGTCCAGCTCAATTTCCGCTTTGTCCGGCTTTAATAGTGTAATTATCATAGCCTCCCTCATTGATGGGGGTAGAATTCCCGTTTCCAATGCTTCCCCATATACGGCCAGCAGTCTCGGAGCTAGCTCCTCGACATATGCCTTGTAGAAGGCAGTGGTCAGGCCATCCGGGCCCGGAGCCTTATTAAGCGGTAAGCTCTTAATCACTTGTGCTACATCTTCTTTCGTGATAGGTAGATCCATGTATAGTCTGTGGTTGTCATTGAACCACGCTACAACAATAGAGTAAAAAAATTCCTACATATCACTATGTTCCGGAACCCCGGTTGTCTGGTACAGAGTGAAGTAAAACTCTTTGAAGGCCTGCAGCACCTCCTCCTGACCTCTCACTGTTTCACCTTCCATACTATTAATCTCATGAACATAGGTGGTCCCTGTCACAGGTCGGATCATAGCTGCCAGTGTGCGTCCCGGTCTATCACCTTCTCCATACCTACAGGCTTCTGCATATTTCCCAAGAAATGTAATTTCTCTATTTGCTTCCTCATCAAACTCTAGCAGTTTAGCTTATAAAAAGCCTGCTGTTTGCTGATCCCCACACATACACATCTTTTTGTCTAGCTCCCTGATCTCCTACTCCAGCCCAGCTAATGTCCCTGTGATGGCCTTTAGCACCCCGCCTGCCTCGTGATACACTGACCTCTTATGACGAACTTGAAGGCATCCCAAAAGACTGCCTCAGTCGTTACAGACCATTCATTTGTTTCAAAATATAGCTCAATGTCCCTTCAAATTTCCTCTTTGAATGCCTCATCTAGCAGCCCGTTTGAAGTCAAACGCCAGGTAAAAGCTTGGGAGGGGACATCCGGCAATGACAAACGGATAATACAAGGTGCCATATGGGCCACCTCCACCGTTCAGGTCGCAACGTTACGTGAAATTAACCAAAGGTCAAACCTGGACCAGGCCTGATGTTGAGTGGATATGCACGTTCCTTCCTTCAGGCTGGGGTGTCTTTCCCTCCAAATGTCTAGTAGTCCCCCGTCTGCCATTATATCCTGAGGGCCATACACGCTTGTGGATGCAACGATTTAGTGATGCCCTTTCTATCGGCCTCATCTGAAAGTACTGCATTAAAATCTCCACCCCATACCACAGTTTGGCACCCAATCCCTCTAATCAGTAACCACAATTGTCAGAAAAAATCTGGGGAATCAGTATTAGGACCATACACTGCAGTAAATGTTATCTCCCCACCCCCCAACCTTCCATTTAGTATGACAAATCTACCCTCCGGGTCTACTTGAGAGTATGCACATTTCCAATCTAATCCCCTCTTAATAAGAATAGCAACTCCCCGTGCATAGTTTGAGTATATTGCAGAGTATACCTCACCCCAACGGCTATTCTTAAGCCTCTATGATGGCGTCACATTTAGATGCATTTCCTGTAAGAAACCAACATCTATGGAATGTCTCACTGAATATGCATTGACTAGTCGCGCCTACGGGCCATCATTTAAACCTCTGACGTTCCAGGTGATAATGTTCAAAGGTTGTCCTTGAGGTAGAATTACAATAGATTAACTGTATAGTTTGTACCCAACGTTATGCAACTTTGTTCTGGTAGCATTACTTTGCCGCGCATAGTGATTTGACTTTTCGGCTCAAAAAGAAAAACAATCCCATCCCAATCCTGCCCACCACCCACACCAACCCCCCAATAAGGTTGTAGTATACCCCTCCCATGCACAACTTTAAATAACATCAAACAGTTCTTAGGGAACCTTCCCATGGGGGCAAGGGTAGACCGGCATACTCCCCCACTGTCGCAGGGTGACCAGGGTAAGAGCCAGTGCTTGCCACACAAAAGCTATATCGGCATTGTTTTTGTAAAAAATATCTCATTCGGTATTGGGGGAGAATAAAACATGGATTTTCAACAGCGGACCACATCACAACATATCCAATCTCAAGATAATGCAACACATGCAATAGATAACCAACCAATATTAGCTCTAGCAACCATACAGAAATCCAGATCAATCATTGTTTCAATAGCAGTTCAGTCATTGTCACTTAGCCTGCCAGATTGGGAACCATTTTCCGCATTTTTCTTCTTAGACCCCTTTCCAGCGACATGTTTAGCACATTTAAGTGCAGATTTTGCGTCCGTGAAAAAGTGTGTTGTACCATCATGAGACACTTTCAGTTTTGCCGGGTACAACAATGAATATGGAATTTGCGCTTGCAATAAGAGTCGTTTGGCTGGTAGGAACTCCCGTGTTGCCGCCTGTATCATCGGGGTTAAGTCTGGGTAGAACGAGACAGAATTGCCTTGGTGCGTGATCTGGCCTTGTTCCCACGACAACCTCAGAATGGTGTCTAAATCCTGGTAGTTTAGCAACTTTATTAATATTGGCAGAGGTGTACTTCCCACTGGCAGTTTTTGGGCCCAGTGTTCTGTGTGCTCTTTCCACAGTAAACACTGCAGAGAGGTGTGGGTCAAACAGTGCATGCAGCATGTCTGTCATGTAAGTTTCCATTTTTGACATGGCTGTCGTTTCCGGTATTCCCGTCACACGCAGGTTACTCCTACAAGAGCGGGTTTCTAAAATATCATTTTTCCCATGTATGACTCCCAGCAGTTTATCCATATGCAGGAGCTGCTCTTTGGTTTCCACCTGAAATTCGTTAAATTCCACCTGGCGGTTCTCCAGACTATCTAGCCTCATTTCATGCACTGACACTTGGGTTTTCACTGTGTCCAATTGGTGAGTCAGTGCATCCAGTTTTGAATCAATACTCTTGAGACTGGACCGCATTTCTAGCAGCAGGGCCTTTACATCTTAATCTCCCGCTCCAGACTGCATGTCCGTGTCTGTGCCACCCTGTGCCCCTGCACCTGTTTCGTTCTGCCTAGTCGAACATCTGGAGTCAAATGTGATCTCCGGCTGCCTTTGATCTTGTTTGCCCATAGTGCCCCCAGATGGGCCCTCGGGTGTCAATTAATGTCACCAGGAGGGGGGCGATATGTCATAAATTCAAATGCTGTGCGCGCTCTTGATATCACCCAGGTGGTCGCCTAACCGATGCGGCGCCCCGCAGCCGGCAAGCCGGGAATCAGAGCCCAGATGTCTGCACACACTTCCTGCAGCGCATCTGAATTCAACAATTCAGCAGTGTACACCACCGTTTCTCAGGAGTGCCGCCATCTGCAACAGGAGCACCAGCGCAGTGTGCGCGCAATAGTTCTCAACCACGTCTTTGATTTCACAACGTTTTCTTATAATGGTGCCGCAAACATTGATCATCAGTGCCCCAGGCAATGAAGGTGTACCTCTCCAGCAGGTAGCTTTCAGCTCCAGGCACCCTAACACTTCTTCCCCAACATGCGCGTCCTGAGTTTCAGCTCCAGCCAGCAGCCACGGGACGCGCCAGTATCTGCGAGGCCTAGTTTATATCCAATCTATATAAACAAAGTACATTATATGCCCACTGTGAGCACAGGGCAGTAGTTAGTGGTGCTGTCCACCGTCCGGACGAGATCCAGCCAGACGTGCAATGGAGCAATACCTCCAGGCAACCTTAAGCAGGCCAACCAAGCCCATCGCTCACAGCTCCTCGTGTTCCTGGCTTGTGGTGCTATCCTCAAACCATCTCCAAGGATTCACAATGAGGGCAGTTTGATTGCACAAGTGCCGCCCACGCTATCCACATCAGCGCACTGTCCATCTGCAAACGTTAGAAGACTGGCCCGCCGGGCGCCGCCATTTTGTTCAAGTTTAGGCATATTAAAAAAGTTGTTTCACATGTACTTTCTTTGCCCCAACTGCAACTTTCCACTCAGTTTCCGCAGCTGCACACCCCATCCGGTCTGCTTTGTGGGTTTTTTTGGCGAGTTTGTGCAGTTTCTGGAGGTCGGCGCCCCTGCGGCCACATCCAACCTTGGCGCACCGGGCTCGATTTCGGAGGCAGCGCCGCTACCCTTACTTTTGCGACCGAACCTCCGCACGGGCTCGCCCCTCGTTTCGCCAAATCTCTGCAATGCAGCTGCGTCTCTCACCTCCGCTCTGCCAGTATGTGCACAGGTGTCTCCCCCACCGGTTTCGGCGTTTATCACATCAGCAGTGACGTCTTATACAGGATAAATTTAGGATTATTGCCCCGGTCGGCGGAGCACGCTCAGAAAGCGGCCATCTCGCAGTCGATCATAGCTTTTTCTGAAAGGGTGTTGAAGGTATGTAGAGATGGAAGATTGTTTTAGTTTCTTTTTACATTGGTTGGGTCATGTTTTATGGTGGTGTTGTCTGAGACGTGCCTTAGTTAATGTTCTATCTATTTATGGAGATTTTGTCACAGTTGTTTTGCAATTGTGGTGTTTCTGTGCTTTAGCACTCTGAGGTGCAGAATTATGTTAGAATCTTGTGGAGTTCCTTAGAAGGGCAATCAGCAGGAGTAGTGATGCCTTTTTATTGCTCTGATGGCTCTTCTTTTTCATCTCATGAATGTATTCACATGTTGTAATATGTTGAGTTATATTGTCATTCTTTTAATGGGTTCATTTATCCACGTGGGTTTTTCGGTGGTTAACTTTGGATGTAGCCCTTATTGGTTTCTGTTTGTTCAGAGCAGTGGAGATCCAGTTGTAGAAGTTTTCTATGTCTTTATTGGGGAGTTATGAAGATGGTTGTTGAGTTTGTGGAGTTCTCGTTTTTTTACTTCTGTATGAGTATTTGTTGGTAGTGGTTTTTGGTGTCTTTCAGGTGGTATCATTGATGGGTGTGTTGATCCTGAAGATGTTGTCGTGGTTGCACCTTATGAGGGAGTTATCTATAGCTGTGGTCTTTCTCAAATGGCCAAACGACATTCAGAATGTGTCTGGTAGGGTAGGTTAGATGAAAACTATTTGCTGGAGGATGAAGGCCTCAAGTGTGGTAGTGATAGCTGTGGTTATGGCTAGAGTGTTCTTGTCAAGCCATACATTGTCATCTCCTACAATGTATAGGTCTGAGTAGTGCCACTGGGTCTTGGTCAGTGTATATATTAAAGCATCTTTAAAATTTGCATTGCTGTGTGATGCTTTATAAGGAAGGAATAACGGATATTTGGAGTGGGGTATCATGTTATTATCAAGGAATCCTTGGTGTGGTTTTTGATGTGTGTTATTGTTAGTGATTGTTTTGTGGATGATGGTCAGAAGCTCTCCCGTTTTGCTATAATTTTAATAATGCCAATTTTGTTGATGATGCTAAAACCAGGTGGGATGTCTTTGTGGCGTATGGGTGAAAAATCTTAACTGAACCAAGTTTCTTTAATGGAGGTTTTGTTTCTGAGACTAGATCAAAAATGTTGAAGTGATTTTTATTCATGGACCTAGCATTGAAGAGTATGCATTTTAGTTCCTTTTGATGTCATGGTGCTTTCAGGGTGAATGTTTTGTCTAGGATAGGAGGAGGCACAGGGGCATAGGGAATATTTGTGTTGGTGAGTTGAGGGGTAATCTGCTTGCATCTTGGGAAGGACATGGAATGAAGTTTGTGGGTTAGAGAATGTTGAGGTTTCAGAGGTGTGTCCATGTTTGTAGGCTTTTTATGGAAGGTGGTGGTGTTGTAGCTGTGTTGGCTGGTGGTTTGAATGGGGCATAGTGGGTTCTTAGGGGAAGGTGCTGCCTTGTGGATTTTATTTCTGTATTGCACAGCTTTTGTCATTTTCAGATGTCAGGCATTTTCTTGGGTTGTTCATCTCATATCATTGGTCTGCTCCAAACAAACTGTTCTCCAACCCCATTTTTCTTCTGCATCATTTCCTACATCTGACGCTTGTGGTCGTTTAAAAGCATGCTATCCCACAGGGATAGGAACTCCCCATAGTGGAGGTAAGAGAGCACCAGTATCTTTTTAAACCCATGCAAAAATTAGGTTACACTTTTAGACTCTCACTTTAGATTCTCTGTACTGTATGCTTGTATTCAAATGTGTAGGCATACTGGCTTAAGCTTCATCCTGTTCAGTTTGGTCTACAATGTATGTGTCAACCTATTAAATGGAACTGTAGGTTTGGTCAAGACCATTTCCTCCACCCGGCACTCTGTGTTGCTCATGTTTAACTTAAAAGCATCCACATATGTAAGTGGTCATAATTGTGAGACGTATTCACAGGACAGGTGTGGCAAAGGCCTTGGGAGAGAGTGCCGTAAGCATATTAAAGCGATATTAGAATGATTTAGGTTGATTATAAATGTTTCTGATCTGACACTAGATCCAATAAAGGCATTACTGTGAACTAAACTACATTCAAGAAACTAGAGATGTTAGAATTTGAGTTAGGGCCATTAAACTTTCAAATAAGCATACCAATTACAAAGGCCTTTTCATAGGAGCGTAAGCTCCCATGACCTACTGGGCAATAACATCTTATTATCAATAGGAACTGTGCTATGTCACCCATTTTACACTAGTAGACACAGCATGGTAGTTGCATCTTCACTGTGATTCATTTGAATGGGAGACATGTCATACAGAGGACTTCACCCAAGTTTCCCTGCTATTACAATTTGATCATCTGTCATATGATCTAATCCTCCGTGTAGGAACCCAAAGTTTGACATAGCAATCTGTGCAAGGTTCAAGTTCCAGGAGAAATACCTAACTCCTAAAGATAGGTGGGCAGGCAATGTTGCTTGCATGGAACCTCATTTCTACTGCTCCAACATGCAGCATTATTCTCGTCTTTGTTAATGGGAGCCAGACCAAGCATAGCATCTCTCAGCCATTTAATCGGCCAAGGCTAAATAACTTTTTTTAACTTTCAAGTAGTTGAAGAGAGAAGGCCTCACTTGTCCATCAACTGTCATTTAGCATCTAGACGGCAAATCACTTCATTCACCCAGGTGGAAAGATGTTTGCAGATAGTAAGATGAAATTAGCAGTTCATTTTTAATAAGCATTGCGAATAGCAAAAAGGTTTGGTTTTAATGTAATAAAACATGCAGCTTTAACACATTTGAGGAAGAAACATGGGACGCAGCTAAAAGTAAACCCGCAGGGCAGTAATTGAATAGTAGTCACTCATGTGGTTTAAGGCAAGCAATCGAGTGAGAGCAGAAAGATAGATGCAAATAGTCAATAGCTTAGGTGGAGAAATGAATACTCCACTGGGCTGTGCCAAGACATGATTGACAAATCTCTAGTCAATGGCTGAAAGAGGATGGTTAAGGAATGCAGTGGCTGAGAAGGGTGTTCCCAAGCCTACTGTATACATAATGTAAGCAATTGGTCTATTTGACAGCTTCCTTGTTAAAACCCAGACCTCAAAATCAAGAATTCCGTTGAGGGGTGTTTTCTTTAAAAAGTAGGCCTTTCCACCACAAAGGTTCATCCTTTGCCTGCAAAAGAGATATTTTAACGTGAACGATGTATTAAATATTTTAAAAAAAATATGGCTGTCTAGATATTTTTTGTTAAGGAAGCACTCAGGCCCAGATTCACTAAAAAGTCACACAGCGCACCGAGGCAACTTACTGCACTGCATCCAATGCAGTAGGCAGGAGTGTGCCATATCTTTTAAGATATGGCGCATTCATGCTGCTCCTCTGCGCTGGCGTACCACCTGCTGCCTAGCACCAACCTTAAAGTAGTCACTGTAGAAAACTTTTTTATCGCCAGTTATGTTTTCTTTGTTGTTCTCAAGCAAGTATCCCAACTCTTTCGTAGACCATTAAATCATTTGCTCGACTTGTCTTGAGTGCGTACTCCTTCATTTTTATTTTTATTTTTGCCATTTTTGCATATTTCTTCTCTCTTCAGATATTCGTGTTCCTCTCAGAAAGATTTGTTGCACAAATCTCTCCAGGTCTCACCATATGTAGCTACTGACTAGTGGTGCTGTATATAGTCTCATGTGGTTCCATGGTCATTTCTGACAGTATTTGCTCAAACGCTGTAATTTCTTAATTTCTTCAGCGCAGGGTACTGCCTTAAATTACTCTGCCTTTTGGAAGGCATTCCATGGGTGGAGCGTAGGTGTTCCTAAACATCCACCCATTGATTTTGGCACATTCCTAGAGTTACAGATTCTGGTAAACCAGGGAATGCGTCAACATGCTCTGCCTTCCCAAGGGAGGGGCAACAAGGAGAAATATCTTGACTTCTACTCGTTTGATGACAGGGAAAGAAAGAGAAGTGCCTCATAGGACTGTTTTTGTACAGGACGGTATGCCTTCCTGCACAAAATCTAATCTGCCTGCAACACAGAAACCCTGGTGCAAGGGTGCCTGGTCTGACACTGGGCAGCAGATTGTGCACCGGTGCAGGCAGAGAGTAGGAAAGAGCCATATCATGAAAGATTCGGCACCTTTGCACCATGGTGAAAGGGTGCGCCTGCATTACAGGAGGGATTGTTTGTGTGCATGAAAGAACACCTTTCTACACAAAAACAATCCTTACAGGCATTTTCCTCTTTCTATGTGTCATGCAGAATGCAGCACGTGTACAAAGGGCAAATAGCAAGGAGAAACAAACATATTTCTCCTAGTTACGCCTCTGTTGAGAAGGGGCGCCATTTTGACGCATTCCCAGGTGTACTATTTGTAGTAGATCTGGGAAATGACTAAAATCCATGGGTGGGTGCGTGGGAATGCCCCCCCCCCCCCCCCCCCCCCCCCACGGAACGCCTTTCCAATGCAGAGTAACATAAGGCAGCGAGTGACTTGCGCTGCCTTGCGTTACTCTAGATTTACTAGGCCATGCAAGGTTGCTTTACCGGCTTTCTAAATCTGACTTAAGGTCTTTGGTTGCCTTGCGTTGCCTCATGTCCCCTTGCATGAGACAAGGGCATCTCAGCGCAAGCCCTTAATAAATCAGGCCTCAGTCCATTGGATAGCGACAGAAGAGGCCCCCAAACGATACAGCAATTCTCATTTTTCAAGGAAGACTAACCCCAAAATGTGCATTCCACTGATTCTAACTCAAGTTCCCTTTATGGACACAATCCATAGAAGAGTGAAACTGCACCCTGGTGGCTTCCATAACACTCTTCGCTCTCAGTCAGCTGACAAAAATAATTTCTACAGTACATACTTTTAGCGGAACAGCTGCGGCATAATTTGTTCATTGCACTCCAGTAATGACCTGTTTGTCGCACCCTATTACAGTGTAGAGTAAAATCCGAAAACAACCATTCTTCAAAGAGAGCCAGCTGGAGGCGACATCGTAGTTTATTTGCATCTTTGATGTGGTTTGAATAATTGAGTATTTACGCTGCGCATAGAGAAATACGGTAATAAGGGATTATGTGCAACAACGCTCCATGCTATTTAACAGACTTGTTTATGTACTCCTATTACAGATTTTGTTATCTTTGTTTTACAGTTGCTGCTAATTTGCAGAAAATGGTGGATGATCCCCTGACATTCAAATCATTGACATTTAAGCTGGTGAGTAAGACTATTAATGGCAAAGAAAAAGAGCGGTTTGATGATGCAATTACATCCTTTAGATCACAAATCTGTTTTCATGTTTATCTTTTGCCCTCCATCACTCTGTGCGCGTACCATTGGTGCACTAGACAGCATGAGCGAAGTAGGCCCAGCACTCTTGACGATTCTTTGAAATAAAGACGTGTTTATGCATCTTCATCTTCCGGCTGCATAGAGCCATGCGTGATAGCACTGCCTCTCAGGAGTTCTGAATTAATTGCCATTTTGGTGTTAAGCTGGTAACGTTTTCCCCCACAATTGAAAGCTATTGAAATGTCACTGGATGTTGCAGTGATGATCATTGGAGCCAGCTGATGGGGGTGGCCGTATTCCTGCTCTCTCATTGCACTGGCCCACTATTGTGCTGCCTAGTGCCAACACAGGCACCCTTGCGCTACGGTGCAAGGGTGCCATTGTTGCAGGCAGGATTGTTTTTGTGCAGGAAGGAGGCCTTTTCCTTACTTTATGTGTGCTACAGAATGATATATCAAGATATTTCTCTTTGTTGCACCTCTGCCGGGAAGGCGTACAATGTTGATGCATACCCAGGTATGCCTGTCTTGGGAAATCTGGGAATTCTATTTATTTATTTAATTTGAAGGTTTTATATAGCGCGAACCAGACTCCTGCGAGTATCAGAGCGCTTTACAAGTCATAAGTAGAAGGCAAGATATAGCATACAGAGATCTATGTGAAGATGTTATACAAAGCTCTTAATCGAAAGAAAAAAATACTAAGCTAGCGAAAAAACAGAAGGACGAATATGGAGCGCAAAAACACAACAAAAAATAAAATAGATGGGTGGATGTGTGGGAACACCGATTCCCCACCCAAGTAACATCTTCCTATCACAGAGTAATGCAAGGCAGCAACTTGCCCTTCATTGCATTACTCCAGATTTACCAAGCCACGCAGGGCCATGCTAGGTGCCTTGCAAAGCTTAGTAAATCTGACTTACATTTTGCATTGCCATAGCATCACCCTGAATAATGCACAGGCAATGCAATCTTTTGATAAATCTGGCACTAGATTGGCATTCATTTAGATGGTCATCTTGTATTCTCTGACTTCAATGTTTACTCATTCAGAAGGAAGGGGTACCCAATTTGTGGCCAGGGTTACCTTTGGGTCTGCATCTATAGTCTTCTCTCTTTGTCTTACAGATGGGCTCGGTTAGCCTTTTTAGTTTTTTTATTTGATCTTTTCAATGACTGTTGTGCTTTAGTGATGACTTAAGAAAGTGTGTCATGGGTGATTTTTGTAGGTGTCTTCCTCCTGGTCGTTTGCATGCATAGTTCTTCGCATTGGTTATATTGTGACATACATTACATTCCTGGTTACTTGATGCCTGCATACTTCGGCTGCGATCAAGGATCCCTTTAATGCATTCACTTGTTGAAAACTTTGTAATCACCAGTTATATTGTCTTCTTTGTTCTTCTCAAGCAAGGTTCCCATCTCCTTCATAGACCATTACATCATTTGCTCTGCTTGTCTTGAGTGTGTACTCCTTCATTTTTATTTTTATTTTTGCCATTTTTGCATATTTCTTCTCTCTTCAGATATTCGTGTTCCTCTCAGAAAGATGTGTTGCACAAATCTCTCCAGGTCTCACCACATGTAGCTACTGACTAGCGGTGCTGTATATAGTCTCATGTGGTTCCATGGTCATTTCTGACAGTGTTTGCTCCAACGCTGTAATTTCCGTTTTTCTTCAGTGCAAGTTACTGCCTTAAATTACTCTGCCCTTGGAAGGCATTCCATGGGTGGAGCGTAGGTGTTCCCACACATCCACCCATGGATTTTGGCATATTTCCAAATATACAGATTCTGGTAAACCTGAGATTGTGTCAAAATGCTCTGCCTTCCCAAGGGAGGGGCAACAAGGAGAAATATCTTTACTTCTCGTTTGATGACAGGGAGAGAAAGAGAAGTGCCTCATAGGATTGTTTTTGTGCAGGAAGGTATGCCTTCCTGCACAAAATCAAATCTGATTGCTACACAGACACCCTTGCACCAGGGTGTAAGGGTGCCTGTTTTGGCACTGGTCAGCAGATTGTGCACCAGTGCAGGCAGAGAGTAGGAATGAGCAATATCATGAAAGATACGGTACATTCCTGCCCTTTCTCGCAGCACTGCAAGGTGTTGCATTACATGAAAGAATTATAAATCTGCCCTTACGTGAGAATAAAGTAATCGTGACTAGGTGAATGAGTCAAATAATTTTAACTGGCCAGTAGCCTTTCCTGGTCACCAAAATAAAACATTTCCTATTTCGAGCTTTACCATCAAAACCCAACGAACTCACAGAAGCTTTGTACAACAGATGTATGGCCTTGTGGAGCCCTCCTCGCTACAGTCTGCTGCCTTGTCGCACTGAAGGCTTTGGACTTTCTTTTTTAAGGTTAATTGCCAAGGTAATTCCTCTGACTGGGTCAAAACTGGTCCCTGTATCAGACCCGCGTAACATCACAGTTGATATAAAATGATGCCTAGGTCCTGGTCTAACCCAAATGATTGACCGCAGTTGGCAGTTATCACTTTTGGTGGTATTTCTACTAAAACATCTAAAAATTCATATATCCAGTTTCCCTTATTGAGTTTATGTCGTTTTAGTGTCATTTTATTTATTACGGTATGCTCTAATTGTTCTAGAATGTGTTTTGGGATCTTTATTGTGTTTGCATTAGTTTATTACGGTTTCTGTACTACATAAATACTTTAGCCATTGCCTCTAAAGTTAAGCCTATTTGCTCTGTGCCATACTACCTGAGGGTTGAGCTCAGGCATATTTAGTGACTTTAGTGGTTCACCCTGACAAGGATTCTGTGCCTCATTTATAAGACTCCTTGAGCCTCCGGGATGTCACTTTTTGTGACGCTCCCTGGCACAGAAGCCTGTGTGATATTTATCAAGCAGCACCAAGCCACTTTATTTGGCTTATTGCTGCCTGATAAATATCGGTCCCTTTAATGCAGTTTTCTGCTTTAAAGGGGCGTGCAATGGGTATTGCTGGGGGCATTCCCAGCAACATCCATGGAGAGGCAAAGGTGAGGCACGAGGAGGAATCTCTTTATTTCTCCTTGTTTTTCTTTTTTCTGTGTGCTGCATTCTGCAACACACATAGAAAGAGGAAAAAGCCTCTTGTGATTATTTTTCTACAGGAAGGTTTCCCTTCCTGTACAAATATAATCATCCCGCAACACCATGGTGCAAAGGGGCCTGCCTTGGCACAAGGCAGCCCATTGTGCACCGGCGCAGGCGGAAAGGACAGGAATGTGCTGTATCTGATAGATAAGGCACATTCCTGCCCTTTTCTTTTGCTGTAGGGCAGCACACCAGGGATGCCTGCTGTGCTGCCCTATGTCAAAACCTCAATAATGAGGCCCCCTGTTTGTTGCTCAAGGTGGCTAGTCACTAACCTTCACTAACAACCCAGTTTCTTACATTTGTGAGTGTAGAGGGGTCCAGGACATGTGTTCTACGGCACCATGCACTGATTTATTTGCATATATTGTCTTTCTGGATTCTGGCTTTTGATTTTGATTGGGTCATTTTCAATTTTCCCTAAACTCACTCTTTCCCTCCATTTTTGCACCTGGAGCTCCTGGTAACATGAAGGTGGATCTGAAAAGCATGGAGAGCCTCAAAAATGTAGATCTGAGAAATATGTGCATGGATAGGGTGCTAAGGCTGAGCAGAAACTCTAATAAGATGGACAACCGTATAGTCCTCAGGCTGTGGGAAGAAGTTGGGCTGCTACCATCCACCCCGCAGTGGCATCCAAAGCTGGAAGCTTTGGATCAGCCCACACTATCAGCCGACACTTTGTCCCAATCAGAGCTGGACGACATACAGGCAAAGTGGGATTTGAGGTTATAGCTGGCTACCCTAGCCCTCGAGGAGAAATTTGACTTATGAAAGGCCTTGCTGGCCAATGACAGGAGCCAGCTCAAGATCGACCTGGGTCTAGGAGGGCCTATGAGTCCAGTGATAATGGTGGCAGCAACAATGTGGTGCCTAGGAAAGGTAAAATAGTCCACATCATCAAAGACCTGGGGCTTAGCGATGTGGTGGGAAATGACCTAGATAAGTGAAAATAATTTTATGTGCTGGCCCTACATATGGATAGAGACCCAGAGAAAGACAGAAGAGTTAGTCTCTGGAAGCACATGCCTGTTGCTGCGAAGGATACCTTATTCGCCGTAGAAGTAGCTGGCCAGATAAAGTATGGCTCAATGATGGAATCCCTTATATGTATGTTTGCTCTAGCCCCTGTGAAGTATCGCTTGAAGTTCAGGGGTAGTCTGAAGCAATCACACCAGTCATGGGTAGATTTTGTTGGCTCATCTAGTAAGGCACCGAATGATTGCGTGAGGTACAGCGACGTAAAATATTACAATGGGCTGTGCAATCTGATTCTTAGAGAGCACATTCTGAGTAATTGTTTTACAGAATTGCACCAGCATCTGCTAGACACCAGGCTTTCTGTGCCCAGATAGCTTGGAAAAGTAGCTGACCAGTGGAGCAACACCATGCTGTCAAAGAAGGTGGGGTACACAAGAAAGCTGGATCGGGTTGCCACCAGAAAAAGAAAGAGGGAATCAAAGATAACCAAACAGTCCTCTACAAGTCCTCAAAAGTATTTCATTGGAAGGTAGTCCCATTCCTCTTCAGACCACAAATAGGGAGGTTTTAGAGGGAAGAACTCACAGGGGACTTAGGAACCCGGTTGTGTGTCTGCTTGCAGTCAGGATACAAGAGGGGAGATTACCATTTCCCCCCGAAAAAATTCCCCCCTCCACTAGTTGACCTACCTCAGGACTTTCTAGTGTAGTGCTGGGGGAGGAGATTGTCCCAGTTATCTTTGTTACTAGTGGAGATGGAACCCCATGTTCCCTGGTTGACAAACAGATAACACCCCAAGCCCATATGCCTAATAACACTAACACATGCAAGCAGGCAGTGGCTTTCCATCAGTGAACGGAGGTTGGATGCTCTGCAAGACACAGGAGCCAGCATGACAACCATCAGGTGTAAGCTGGTGTCTGCAGAGCAGGATGTCCTCAATATACTCCACCAAGTAGTAACAGCTGACAACCAGGTGAAGCACTACCTCGTGTGTGAGTATTGTGGTGTATGATATGGTATGGGTGTGCGTCCTTACCACATAATAAACGTGCAACACTCTCCTGGGTCCAGTCAGTCTCATTTGTAAAAGCCTGTAGCTTAAGCATGGGTAGCTGTGGCTTCCAGAAGTAAGACACAAACAAAGGGACTAGTTTAAAGCATTTCGAAACAACAAACAACGAAATATGAAAGTCACCCAACAAATATAAAAGAAATCTGACACCAATTTATAAAAATAAATTACATTTTTATAGGTTTTTACCCACCAGAATGAGACAAATCCACAGGAGGGTTCTGGAGATATTAGAGTAAAATCTCTGCATTTTAATCGAAAGCTCAAACAAGCAGTGGTAGACGTAATGTTTAGACACTTTTGAAAAGTTTGAAAGTGTTGTGTTTGACTACTCCAGCCAGTGTAGGATGACCAGATATAGCAGGAAGAAGGTCAGGAGGGCCATTAAGGAGTGTTTGGGCAGATAACTTGTAACCAAAGCATCTCAAGTCCAGTTCCATTTATTTACATCAAATCCACTGTAGACTTTAACGCAGTGGCCCTGATCCCGGGGATGCAGGATGCTGAGGATTCTGAGTATGCTCTGGGTGCTGTGCAGCCATCAGGGGTGTCTTTGCAGTTATTCCTAGTCCACCGATGAGGTAGGGCAACTTTAGTCACAGAGGTCGGGGTCCCACAAAGTCCTCCTTTTGTCAGTAGAAGGCCAGCTGCTGCTGTGCTACCGGTCTCCATACAAAGCAGGTCCAGCTGTATCCTTTGGTGGAAGCTTTTGTGCCTATGGGGGAGCCACTGCGCTGTTGTCTTTGCCTATTTGTGAGGAGCTGATCGAACTGTGAAGGGACTTCAGGTCCCAGGGGGCCACAGGACACGCCACACCTGCCCTACATCGTCCACAGCAACAGCTATTTAACAGCTTGGCCGCTGCGCTGTTGTTTTTGCCTAATTGTGAGGAGCGGATCAAACTGCGGAGGGACTCCAGGTCCCAGGGGGGCACAGGACATGCCACACCCGCCCTACATCGTCCACAGCAACAGCTATTCAACAGCTTGCGGAGCCGCTGCGCTGTTGTTTTTGCCTAATTGTGAGAAGCGGATTGAACTGCTGAGAGACTCCAGGTCCCAGGGGCCACAGGACATGCCACACCTGCCCTACATTGTCCACAGCAACAGCTATTTAACAGCTTGCGTAGCCGCTGCGCTGTTGTTTTTGCCTAATATTGGGGAGCAGATCGAACTGTGGAGGGACTTCAGGTCCCAGGGGGCCACAGGACATGCCACACCTGCCCTACATCGTCCACAGCAACAGCTATTTAACAGCTTGCTGCTCCCGCTTTCCGGGAGACGCTGCGCTGTTGTTTTTGCCTAATTGTGAGGAGCGGATCGAACTGCGGAGGGACTCGAGGTCCCAGGGGGCCACAGGACACGCCGCACCTGCCCTACATCGTCCACTGCAACAGCTATTTAACAGCTTGCCCGCTGCGCTGTTGTTTTTACCTAATTGTGAGGAGCGGATCGATCTGCAGAGGGACTCCAGGTCCCAGGGGGCCACAGGACACGCCACACCTGCCCTACATCGACCATTGGCTATTAAAGAACATCGTCATCCCCGCTGCGCGGAACGCACGCGGGCGCGGGCCGGCGGAAGCCCTGACCAAGGGCGGGCCCATCAAAGCCCGTCAGAGACTGGAGGAGGCTGGGCTGGGCCACCTCCCGAAGATTGATACATTTGTAAGGCCATTAACATTTTGGATTTAATTTTTTTACTATTGTGTTTGACATTTGCCTTATTTTGTGAAACAGATTAGTCTGGCGACGCCATATAATGCAGCATATAGGAATAATCGCGTGCAGGGAAAGGGAGAAAGGCAATGACAGGCGGGACTGTTACTGGGACATTGGACCAATTTATAACCAGGGCCACATCAGTATTAGAGCATGAAATAGCTTTGACAGAACGTTGCTTTTCATTAGAACCTATGTATACCAGGCAATCGTCTTTGGGTGGTTTAATGTTAGCCACTACGCCAGAACAAACAGAAAAACAAATCTAACATCATGATATTAAAGTGGGAGTTAGTAATGATCACCAGTCACAGGAGTCGCCTGGTCCACCTGTGACCATATAGGCTAGTTTTATTGCCTTAACTAATGATTCGGTTTCAGGTGACACATCTAATGAAACTGCTCCGCGTTTCCCCACAAGGACCACAGCTAAAATTAATTCTAACGCTCAATCCTTAAAACAACCTTTAGAATGAGGACCCATTGTTAAGAGGAAACGTGGAGGGGGTTCTCAGAAGGGTAGTTGTCCAAAGATAATAAAAACATCCAGAATAACCAAGAACGCTGGAACGTCGACACTGGTTTTACCAGCCATTACACCTTCATCGACATTTATCCCTTCGTTAAAGATATCATCTGCAAAGTTGGCCGATCCTTCTCCGCTCCCGCTTCTAATTGCAGAGGGATTTTTAGAGAAGGTTGAGCAATTGATCAAGTCTCTAATGTTACCTTTGCTAGAGAGGACACAAATGATCAGTGAGCGATCGGGGAAACTTGAACAGTTAACTTTGGTATACTGAAAAAACTTGCTGAGAGCATACCCAATCAAAGTTTAGTAGGAAACAATACAGCAGGAGAACTTACAAGTACAATTGCCCCACTGCCCATTCTGACTATAGCCCCCTCCCTGTCAACAAATGGAACTAGTCAAGTTGATATAACCACAGAAAATAGGACATTGATCCCAGCAGGGGAGGGACGACAAGGGGTGGGGGTGTGGGTTGGTAAATTAATATGGGGATGTCAGACAGGTTAAAAAAGCTATGTGCACTGTCAAGGAAACAACAAACACTGTAAAACGAAAGAGTATTTCCCCACGTATTGATTTACCACCGGAATCTTTCCCATATACTGTTGTGTTATCTGGGGTCCCTGAGTTGGACAACGATAAAATAGAAACTTATCCCGAATTAAAAAACAAGGTAACCTTTTGGCTAAATAAGAATAAACCCCTCCCATCTCATATATATAGTGAAATCCTGTACGTTCGAAGAATAAGTTGGGTGGGCTATAGATCAAAGGACCTAGTTGGTGATTGCATCATTGTTAACTTTAGGGATAGACGGGTGGTCTGCCATATTTGTGATTGGTACCAACAAAGAGGAAAGGGTGGTATACAAACTCTTGATCTAAGTTATTCTTATCCCCCCTCCTTTTTTGCCCCACAAAATATGTATCGCTTAGGGATACAGCGAGGTGGTCCTATGGTTGTGCACAAAACCAATTTAATATCCCTACGTTTAATCATTTCTATACGCTTTATGGGCTTGAACGGGTAGACTGACTAAGAACTGGGAACCCTATTGTCAAAGTGATCACTAATTCATTAAATGTAATACATTTGACTGGAGATGCCCCAGTAGGAGTAAACTGCTTACTAGTAGATCATATGGCAAGATCTGGGATAATTAATCCTGAAGAGACTGGTGCATTGAAGGGAAGTGATATTGTAGCGAATATCCAGTCTGGTAATCTACTAATGTTAAGGATAACCTTGGTTCTATAGGCCAGGCAGACATTACAGCTAATAAGGGCAAGTGGTCGATAATGTTCTGGAATGTAGCAGGCATACAAACAAAAGTGTCCAATCAAATCAGGGTTAACCTTGTAAATGACAATGATATAGTGAGTCTACAAGAAACCTGGGTTAAAGAGGCACATCATTTTTGCGGTTTTAAAACGTTATTCACACCAGCGATAGACTCAGTATATGGCAGGGCTAAAGGGGGGCTGTGTACTTATGTATCGAACCTGTCTAAATGTGACAAAATAGAGATACCCTTTAACAATAGATATTATCACGCGGTTAGGATACATATTGATAAAGTGCTTTGTTTGATTATCGTAAATCTTTATAATAATGCTCCCGCGGAGGTAATGGATGAAATGCTGAAAGCATTGTGTACAGATATTAAAAGTTTGTTAGGAGGGAAAGCTAAAGAAGTTTTTGTCATTTGGGTAGGGGATTTTAATTGTTCGTTATGTAAAAGAGGAGAACAAGGGACATGCAGTATAATGCTGAACAATGAGACCAGTTTAACGCATTTTGAACACACTGTATGTGGGGACCTCTTGAATGAAACTATGTTTTCTTGTGACATGGGCTTTGCCAATAGAATTTGTCAATCTGAGGTCCCTTTTTGTCCCACATTCAATGGCAGAGGTGTCTTCTCAACAATTGATTTTATATTGATATTGGCTAGCTACGGAAGACAGGGTAAACATTTTAACACTCTAGATATTGCATTAAGCGATCATTTTCCTCTAAGCGTGGACATTTTAAATCCCCATTATGAACCGGCTAGAGATAGTACATCAATGCACCGTATAGGTAATATTGTCCTGAATAGACAAAACGGGTATTCCCTAAAATGGACTAAAGTGGGTCCTGAGGATTTCCTCCATAATTTAATTAAGAAATGTGAATTTAATATTGATGCTTGCCTGGATGAAAATTCTGACAATTTTTTAATTATTAATTTTTTTATAATTATTGCCACACATATCAAAAATAGTCTCTGGTTAAAAACGAAAAACCCTAAAGAAAATAGAGCGAGTTGGTTTGATACAGCTTTCACTAAGGCATATTCTAACCTAAAGCATGCCTTAAATGTCCCTGATAAAAATCGGATCTTAATTAGGGAGCTGCGAAAGGCTTATAAGAAGACTCTGAAAAAGAGAATGGAAGCTATGAAAAAAGAAGCTTGGGAGACTTTGTGTGAGCCTTCTTTGAATAGAGATACTGCAGCTTTCTGGAAAGCAGTGAATGCCCCTTTTTTAAATGATAAACAAGAGGTCAGGGTAGAAATAGCTATTTCTGAGAGCGAATGGGTAAAGCATTATGAAGATTTATATAGTGCTTCGATTCCATCGGAGCAAATACCAATTACGAATGTAGTGGATAAGGAGACCTCACATACCAATAAGAAAATGGATCTGGGTATCACCATGAATGAAGTGACCCTAGGTATAAACGCTAGTTTGGGAGGAAAGGCCCCGGGCCCCGACGGGGTGCTGGTTGACTTGTACAAAAATAACATGGACTTATGGGGTCCACTTCTTACACAACTGTTTAACGTATCTTGCTCGAATGGCTTGTTACCATCATGGTTTGAGTCCATTATTGTACCTATATTTAAAAAGGGAGATAGAACAAGTTGCTCGTGCTATTTCCCAATATCATTATTAGACTCAACCATTAAGATTTTTGGTTGCTTGATTTTAAATAGATTGCAAATATGGGCTGACGAACATTCAATAATTAGTGATCTTCAATATGGATTTAGGAAAGGCCTCGGCACTATTGACCAGGGCCTTAATTTGCACTTTCTTTTAGAAAAATACACCAAAGCTAAGGGAGGTCGCATATTTTTAACTTTTGTTGACTTAACATCAGCGTTTGATTGCGTCACCCACAGCAAGCTTTGGCTGATTATGGAAAAATTGGGGGTGGAGGAAAACATAATCCATTTCCCTAGGGAGCTTTATACGGGTGCACTGGCCACAGTTAGATTTGGTAAGAATGGAGAGCGCACTAAGGGCTAGATGTAGGTAAATTAGATTTACCGATTCATAAATACTGAATTTTACCGATTCGGTATTCATGAATCGGTAATTCTAATGTAGGTAATCATTCGGTATCAAATACCGAATTGGTAGGATTCGGTATTTACCAATTCAGTAATTACCGAATCGGTATTTGCCGTTGATTCCTATGGGCCTTGAAGCCCATAGGAATCAATGGCAAATACCGATTCGGTAATTACCGAATCGGTAAAAATACCGAATTGCCAAGGGGGACAGAGTGTCACTTTGACACCCTCTAGCACCCCTGTTTCTGGCTTGTGTGCTATGTGACACACATGCATGCCCTTAGGGCATGTATGTGTGCCACATGGCACAGGTGTACATGCACAGATGTGCATCTACACAGGAATTCGTTATTTACCACCCAATAGTATTGGGTCGTAAATAACAAATTCTTAAGGGCCTGTGGCACTGTTTACTGTGCCACCTACATCTGGATTTACAGAATCGGTAAATTTACCGATTCGGTATTTTACTGATGCGGTAAATTTACTGAATCGGTAAATTTACCGATTCTGTATATCTCTAGGCCCCTACATGTCAAACACCAAATACCGGTCGGTAACGGCCGAAATCGGCCGTTACCGACCAGTATTTGGTCTCCTACATCTGGCCCTAAGCCTTTTAGAATTGCAAGAGGAGTGCGGCAAGGATGCGTTCTTGCTCCCTTCTTATTCACAATCTATATTAATGATCTGGAAAGAACATTGCTGCGGGAGTGCAGGGACATGCCTATGATAGCGAATAGATCTGTTCCATCACTATTATATGCGGACGACGCGGTCTTGATAGCCCGAACGCCCTTGGCCATGCAAAGGATGGTTACATCTTTCTTCCATTTTATGAGTAACTTGGATTTGAGAATTAATTGTATGAAAACGTCCTGTATGAATCGTGGTTCCGGGGCAGATAACAAGAAAAAGTAATGTACATTAATTCAAAACCGTTGGATTTTACCCCAACTTTCCCGTATTTATGTATATTGTTCGATCAATCTGGTCTATGGAATAGTGCAATAAAAACAAGAAGGCTGCTGTTTTGTAAGTCTATAATGCCCCTGACAAATTTTACCAAAAAAATTGGTAAAAAACCGATTGGGGAACTTTTATGCGTTTATATAGCGACCTGTGTAGCAACCGCCATATGAGGTGCAGGAATATGGGGATATGTGAAATCATTACAGATGGTGGAAAACTGCTTCATAAGATATCTATTTGCAGTTCTGGATATTTTTGTAAATTTGTCACGCTGAACTTGGATAACCGCACATAGAAGACATTATTAAGGTACAACCGGTTCTCCTGTGGCACAGGATATGGACTACAGAGGAGTGCGTTTTCAACAGTTCTATTTTGAGGGATGCGATGAGCCCCGATAACGTCAGCAAGATGGGATGGTTACGCTATGTAAAGACGTTTCTCATACAAATAGGCCACCGTGATTATTATGACGATCCCTTATTGATGTGTCATGTTTCTAGGAAAGAACTTAAAAATCTTTGTATGATGCACCTGGAAGATCTTAGAACCAACATTGAAATGACAAAAACACAGTGGTTGCTCATCAATCAACAATGATCACTAGCAATATCCAACCATATGTTAAGCTACACATGAGTGACTTTGAAAGGTTTCTGCTAACGCGTTTTAGGTTAAATATCTTATTTAGACTTTTAAGTTTCCCCAACATGAATGACTGGACAAAGCCACTCAGTAAATGTCCATGTGACGACCTGTCCAATCAATCGGACATGCATATCGTGTTATTTTTTAAATGTTATACAATTCCAAGGAAAAGATGGATTGTGCCCATATTGAAAAGTATGGAATTTAATCAGTGTCGCCCTGCTTTTTTAGCTATCAAGAAATTAGACAATATAATAATAATTGCATCTGTCTCTGTGTTTAAAAAAAATGTTTTTAGATCACAAAAATCAATTCATGTATGAAATTTAATAAGCCTATTTTTTACTGTATCATGATTGATTTTATATATTTTAAATTGGGATTTACCAATTGTACTTTTATGGTTGTTCTTCTGTATAATAACCAAATAAAGTTTCTAAGTAAGTACGAGTATGCTCTGGGTGCTGTGCAGCCATCAAGGGTGTCTTTGCAGTTATTCCTCAGTCCACGGATGAGGTGGGGCAACTTTAGCCACAGAGGTCGGGGTCACACAAAATCCTTCTTTTGTCAGTAGAAGGCCAGCTGCTGATGTGCTACCGGTCTCCGAACAAAGCAGGTCCAGCTGTATCCTTAGGTGGAGTTTTTGTGCCTATGGTGAGACCAATCCAGACTCAGACAGCACTCCCGGGTCCAGCGGACTCGGTGCAACTTTTGGCTACCGAGGATCAGTCTTTCGGGGTGCCCAATGGTGACGATTCCAGGAATGTTGCTACCAACTTTCTGCATGGGGTTTTTTATGCATTGATGACCTTGTTGCTGGTTCCAGGGAGTCATCTGACTGAAACTTGAAGTCACTTCTTTGGCCTGGAGCAACTTTCTCTTGAGCCAGGAGCCACTGACACGGTCCTGTCTGCGCTAGCCCAAGGTGTGGCAGGTGCAGTCCAGGAGATGGTACAGCCTCTCTTGCCAGGTCCAGGGGTCATCACTGCAGTTCTTCTTTGGTCTTTCCTCCAGTTTTGACTTAATCTAAGGTTCAGTCATTCACACTACTGCCCAAGAGGGAAGAAGGCTGTCCGGTGGCTAGCAACTGTGTGAGGCCACCGGACCAACTGGGCTACAGAGTGGCAACTTTCTAAAAGTTGCCTTTCCTAAAAAGTGAGATTAAATTCAATGTGTGCATCAATTTGGGTTTAATGCCACGATTAATTTGATACCTCGAAGTACCCATTTTGGTAGTCCCATTCAGAAGTTAGCCGGGCTGAGTTGTCCCCCGGTAACTCTGCTTTAGCCAGTTGGGCTACTAACGTTTCCACGGTGAAAGCGGCAACTTGGACGTTTTGCTGCCAGGACATATTAAAATCATATGTTCTACTTAATATTATGCAGCTCCCTGCCTCAGGGCTCCATAGACCTTACTTAGGGGGACTTACATATATTGTTAAGGGAAGTGGGGGCTCTATCATTGGTTTGAATGGCAAAGTCAAACTAGCAGTTTAAAACTGACCTTCCAGGCCGCTGTGGCAGGCTGGGTACCTTTTTGTACTTGGTCACAAACAAGGTGGCACATCTAGTTTTAAAGCCTTGGAGGACACTCTGTTTTACATGCCCTGGGTACTCTTAGGACCATATCTTAGGGACCTATTGGTAAGTCAGCTTATGGCAATTGGGGATAGCCAATTCCAGATATACTTTGTAAAGAGTTAGAACACTGACACTGAGATCTGGTTAGCAGTCCTCTGTGCATTTTCAGAGTCAAAACACCAGCAGTATCAGTCCAAAACATTGGGGGTCATCATTGGGAATTAGGAATTCTTTACACTGTGGCAATAATTGATCTGGGGTGGGGTGGGGTCTTTGGCTTTCTAAAAGTATCTAGCTATGCCTGTAGACTGTCTGCTGGGGAATGACTTGGAGCAAACAATCTGGAGAGAGGTAGGGCTCTGGTCACATGTTGGGATTCCCTGAATGGGTGCTCATGACCATACAGTCCATAGTAGCTTCCCACCAAGAAGAGGTGTGAGAAACCAGCCTTTAAGATTCCCATGGTCTGGGAGGAGTTCAATCCTGAGAGGGAGGACTGGTACCTACAGGGGATGGATCTCAGGCAGGTAACTCAGGGCCCGAGGGACCTGCCTGAGCTTGCTGTGTACAAGGTGGAGGAGTATCATCCTAGGCAGAGATCTGCAAGGTGCAGAAGGAGGGCCCCACTCTCAAAAGTCTTAAGCGATATGTAGAGGGCCAGAAAAATGGCATCCCTTCTAATGATCATCTCATTTATTGGGAGAATGGTCTCCTGTGTAGTGAGCATAACGTCTCTGCCTGGGTCAGTCCGAGTGTTAGTGCCCCCAAGCTATAGGGTCTTTCTACTGAAGCTGGCTCATGATATTCTCTAGGCAGGACATCTGGGGCAAGCCAAACCTTTTGACAGCCTTGTCACCAACTTTAAGTGGCTGCACATGATGGTTCATTCAAATGTGTACTGCAGGTCCTATGAGACTTGCTATGCCAATGGCAGGTTAGGTTGGATGCACAAGGTTGCCCTCTCGAACACACTTTGAGAGTGCTGATGTAGACATTGTTGGGCCTCTAGATCTGAAGACAGCCCCAGGGCACAAGTATGTCTTGGTGTGGTGAACCATGTCACTCTGTACCCTGAGGTTGTACCCATGAGGACAGCGACTGCACCTGTTGTGGCCAGGCACAGAGGGGGATATTTTCCCACATGGGATCCACTGAAGAGTGTCTGCTAGAGGCACAAACTTCAAGTCAGTGTACATGCTTTCTGAGTACTTTGGATATCAAATAATACAATCCCTTTAATACTTTTTAATACATATATTATTGGGAAGCTCGCTTTTGGATAGTTTTAAGAGTAGTTTTTAACATTTTTTAAATTATCTTCTGGCTTTTTTAGTTAGCTTTTTAGATATCGACCCTTGGTATGAGGAGTGGGTGTTATATTCCCGTGTTAGGCCCATCTAGCGAAGCAGCTTATTTCTTACATTGTCCTCACAATTAGCCTTTACAGCTCTAACTTTATGCACACATTAGCACACATGACAATGTTGGATTAATTTCTCCGAAACTAAAATTGTTTTTACATCTAGTTTCGCACAACATTTTCACAACACCCTGAACATCATGTGCAATGTCTCATTTCGCTCTACATACAAATGTTATCACTATCTTCATCCACGGGGTGACAGGGCTTTCTACATATCCATAACATCACTAATCTATGCACACATCATAAGGCTGCTTTCTATTATAAAAGATGAGCATCCCAGTAGATTAGCAAAGGCGGTACTTCCGCTGACATTGAGTGTCCTTGCTTGCTGAGAAATCACCACACAGCTGTCTGACATCTCATGAAGGGTGTCCAGTTTGTGACCAAGACGAGGTCCTTTACTCAGGTAATGGGATTGTATTGCCCCTTGTGGGGATTCTTGGCTCTACACCTACACACACTCTTTGTGCACTTAGAGTAGGGTCTGCATACTAGGAGTATGCTAGCGTACTGCTTTGTTTATATGCCTGCATATATACATTGTTTAGCAGTTAGTACCTTGGTAGAACTATATCTACTATTTACGCTTTTGGTGTTTGTAATCACGTTTATCTGCTTCTGTCTACTGATCATTTCATCAAACGTATTTTAATGAAGAATAAATGAGGTTCAATAAATATTGAAAATGTCACACTGTGTATTCTCTGTATATTTCTCTGAGAATAAGTGAGCATGAGTGACTGAACAAAAAGATTCTATATGGTTCTCACAATCCCTGAGGGGTCAGGGTTGTCATTTTCAGTGGTTGCCAGAAACCATTCACTCCCTGGTAGGTTGGGGGGGGGGGGCATCATCGTAAGCCAGCTGGTCTATAGGCCAACATATCCCATGGGGATGTCTGAAATCAGTCTTGACACCAAACCTGTGGCCACCCAGATGTCACTGGTCCTTTCCAATCCACAGAGTGGGGGCAGTAACCCCTGGCACATAGTAACCATTCTCTACTCTTCCTCTCATCAGTGCAGCTCCAAACTGCCACTGATCCTCCAACCTAGGGTCCGCACCCTCAGGCTGACCAGAAGTCACAGGCGAGGCTCTCCTCTCCCTACCTCCTCTATTGGGGTTCTGTACCCTCCTCCTTAGAAAGGCACCCCCAAAACACAATTCTCCACCAGCTGAAACTTCCTAACAGGAGGCCAGCTCGCTCAGGCCCTTGGAGACTCTTGTCTTCAGAAGAAAAAAGCACACAGCACAGTTCCTCTTCAAGCAGGGGACACAGCACACAGCACAATCCTTTAGATATCTCGTCAGTAGAAACAGCAACTGTAGGTCAGCCCCCAGACACACAGCAATGGCAGCACTTTTCCTCAGTCTTCTTCAGCTGTTCTCTTTGGCAAAGATTCCTCTTGATCACAAAGTTTCCTAGTCTCTCAACCTAGGGCCTAAAGCCTCAGGTTGCACCAGGGTCAAAGGCAAGGGCTCACCCCCTCTGTACCCCCTTTGAGTTCTGCACCCTCCCACCTGGAGTGTTACCCCTGGAAGCCAGAAGCGGTAAGGATACTGGTTACAGATGTCCTTCCCTCCAGGTCAGGCAGCTCGCTGGATGCGGCGTGCTTCAGGAGAACCCCCACTCCTTGGGGGTTCTCTCCTCACTTAGCAAGGCGGGCTCCTGGCAGTCTGAGGAGCCCGGGAGGCTCAGAACGGCTTTTCCGGCGGGTGGGACTTCCTCTCCCTGCCCGCTGATCGCGTCCTAAGGCCCGCCCACAGTCAGGCAAGGCTGCCTGACTTCCTGTTTATAGGATTGGGCCACTGTCCGGGGTGGGCATCTGCCACCAAAACAATCACATAAGCGGGGTGGGCACACACTCATAAATAAACAGAAGCGGCCATGCGGGGTGGGCACCTGCTATTTTATATATATATATAAAGCAGGGTGGGCACCCGCTCGGCATGCTAAGAATGCGGGGTGGGCACCCGCTTCAGGCAGCATCACAGGGGATTCCCTCTAAAATAATGGGCAGCTCAGCGCTGCGCTGCGCAGCCCACGCTCTCCACTTCTTTGGGCAAATAAAGCACAGTGCTCAAGATGCATCCCAGCGCTGCAGATGCCTCCCCTTCCAGGAAAAAAAACAGCAAAGTGCTCACGAGGTGCTAGATGCAGCAAAAAGCCTTAAAGGTCCTGGAGGATTAACATAAAAGTGCTCATAGGGCGCAAGAGTCCTCCAGGGTCAATGGAAAGTTCAGGGGAACAGCTGGGCCCAGGGAGGCCAGCACACAGGGCCCTCCAGCAGGGAGTCAAGCCCTGTGGTGGCTCCTTCTGGGCCCCCAGCATTTGCAAGCCCCCAGCAGTCCAGAAACAGCACGCTTACATGGGGGCACAGCCCCTAAATTTATAATAACATTTCCTTTGTCTGTAGAACAGGGCTTTGGGGGAACCAGATGCAACTGGTTCAGGGGGGAATTGGAGCACTTTGTTTACAAGGCTCCTCTTCCCCTTTGTCAGGTGGGGGCTTGTCATCAGACACACTACAAAGGGGCGGAGCCAGCATTGTACAGGCTAGGCACAGGCCCATTCAGGGACCAGGGACTACTCTTCGCACTACTCCAAATGCGGATGTCCCGTTCAGCCTAGTGCTGACTCACCCTGCCCCTCCTGAAGCTACACACACCTCACCAGCCCCTGTCACTGAAAAGCCAGACATGCAATTCACATCAAGCAGGCAGACACATAACACACAGAAATACCAACTTCTAAAAGTGGCATTTCTAAAATAGTTATAATAAATCTGCGCACACCATTGCATAGCATTTATTATTACTATTTCAAACATACCAAACTTGACTAACTGCTCCACTCATATCAGGAATTACCACTGAAACACTTATCAGGGAATCCCCAATGCATTTCTATGGGAGGGCAGCCCCACAGTAGTGAGAAACCAAAATGGCTGTTTGTCACTACCTGGACATATCACACACTTAAGGTACATGTACTATCTTTTACCTACAATGCAGCCTGCCCACAGGGCTGGCTAGGGCCTTCCTTAGCTGTGACTGACATGCAGTAAAAAGGGGTCACATACATGGCACACACTTTAGGTGCCACGTCACAGTGGCAGTAACACTACGTTCACAGGCCCTGCAATGGCAGAGGCCTGAGATAGGTTTGAAAGGCTACTTTGGTGGGTGGTGCAATCTGCGCTGGAAGCCCACCAGTAGCATTTAATTAACCAGCCCTGGGTATATGAGATACCACTTTACTAGGGACTGACAGGTAATGTAATAGACCAACCTTACCATATTTATCACAGAGAGCACACACACTTTACACTGAACAGCAGTGCTAGAGTGCCCAGAGTCCTAAATCACCAACATAATGTCAGACAAAAGGCTAGGAGAAAGGCAAAAAGTTTATGGATGACCCTGCAAAAAGGGCCAAGTCCAACATTTGTGTTGTCCAAACAATGCGCAGATCCTACGGATCAATAGGAACTACACAACATATAAGTGTGGGATGCTCTTCATGTTTTCCACACTATAACATTCCCAAACCTATGAGCATACCTGAACCTCTGAGAACTAAGTAAAATGCCCTATTACCATGCCTACTATTTGCCTGCTTAGAGGTACTACAGAAAGGAGTGACTTTCCGCCCCACTTAGTTACTGTGTGGGCACCCATATAAGAGGGCATCTAGGTCGGGAGAAAAGAGGAATGGGAGAAAGCCTCTTGCCCTTCACAAACTGTGGACAAGGACCAATGAGATCAAAGAAAAGAAGAATTAGGTCACCTCCTTGGTGGACCTCCAGTTACCCAGGAACCCCTTAAGGGTCCTGCATATCAAAAGGTTACAGTTACTCTTTGAGAGGTCAGAGATCACCATTCTCATGGTGACCAATGGTAGGGAGGACGAGGAGAGTGAACCCCCACCAAGACTTCCTCTCATACAAGTAGCAAGATGCTTCAATTGAGTAATCCTCTCCCTCACTTTGACAGAAGATTGGCAAAGGAAATGTCACCAGCTAATGGGGCAATTCACCTCTCTATTCAAACTGACCCCATGGCCCTCCAAATGGTGTAACCTTTACCTTAACAAAGGAACAGCATGCCTGTCAAAAACAACATTTATAAGCTACCTGATGAATTAAGCCAGCCTTAAGGATGATATGTCCAAGATGTTGGAGATGGGGGTGACAGAGCTCTCCTGTATTCCCTGTTCCAGTGCAATGGCCTTGGTACCAAAGGCTTCCCCACCAGGCACCACCCCAGAACTGCAGTTCTGTATGAATTAGAGGGGACTCTGTTCAGCCATCAAGACTGGTGCACTCCCCATACCTAGAGGTAATGAGCTTATTGATAGGTTAGGGGCTACAAAGATCCACAGTACCTTGAACTTGACATCAGGGTATTAGCAGATTGCCCTAACTAAAAGTGAAAAGGGGAGTCTGGATTCACCATTCCTGAGTGACATTTCGAGTTCACAATAATTCCCTTTGGGTTAAAGTATGTCCCTTCCACCTTCTAAAAGTTGGGCAACCCAGGTATGGCTGGTTAGAAGGAATCAGTGCTTCCTAGCTAAACAAGATTATAGACTTCAGCTCCAACCGCCTGAAGGAAGTTCTTAATGGCCGGCAGACATGCTTGACTAGGAAGGCCATTAAGTGCCAGATAGAGAAGGTCTCTGTTGTGTTCTTGGGCCACCAAGTGGGGGGTGTGGGGGGGGGGGGGGGGGGGGGTAAGTAGGGGGAGGGTACTCACAACCTCCTTTACCGAAGATTCAAATCATCCTGCCCTGGGAGCCTTCGAAAACAAGTAAGAACTTTTCTGAGTCTTACTGAGTATTACAGGAGGTTTGTGAATGGGTATGGAACCATTGATGCCTCCCTGACTGAACTTATTTTCACCAAGTAGCCCAGGAGATTTTGCTGGACATAGGTGCTTGAGTAATAATTTTACACCCTGAAGGACGCCATGTACCAGTACTCATCGCACCTGACTTCAACAAGTAATTTGTTGAGCAGACAGATGCTTCAGAGCAGGGAATTAGGACTGTTCTCTCACAGCTGAATGAGACGGTACTAGACTAACCTGTAGCCATTTCAGCAGGAACCTACTACCCAGGGACGAATTTGCAGCAGTGTGGGTTCTTATGAAACTGAGGTAATACCTGTTTGGGGCTCATTTACACGTTCAAACAGACAAAAGGTCTCTCAGATCGCTGGTGTAAATGTAAGGTGAGAATCCTAAATGTTGGTGATCCTTCTTTCTTCAGGGTATGACCTTCATGGTGAAACCCCACCCTGGGACAGACCATGTCAATGCTGACGGTCTTTCACAGTTTCTCTCCCCTAGCGTTGAGAACTCCCCACCTTCTGCTTTCAGGGTTCCTTGTTGCAAATTACCATATTTTTGTGTTGGGCAGCCCAGATTCATGCCCTATCTGTTTTGCTGGCTGTCGAACTCTGTGCACATTTAACATTGTTGAATTGGGCTAACGCTAATTGACCTATTTATCTTAATCTTTAGTACCTAACACATGATACATGGTAAACCCACGGGCTGCAATTTAAACATCACCAGAAGACTGCAGCACCTATTGTGCCATCTATTGCACAGGGAATGCAAACCTTGTATTTTTGCCTACCATTGTAGCCTGAGTGAAGCAATTTTTAAACTGCAATTCAAACCACCAAAATAAACCCATTTGAGAGGTCTAAACCCGTTGTGAGTACTTATTAGTCATCCCTAAGTAGGCCTTATAGCCTATAAGGCACGATGCTTGTATTTAAAAGTAAATCTGATATAGACAGCTAGCCGCAGGGTCCTTAACTTAGAATATCCCCGAACGTCACACTGGATCTGGAAATTTTTTGCAGCAGCACCTCTGTGTTTTCAAGCCTCTTTTTCGACGCTTCGCGTCAGGAGCAGTGTGCGATGCCTTCGGGCTTTAAAACTTCTAATTCCTGTTCGCGGCAGATGTCCGCGACGGATCCGCATCTTATTTGTATGTGATGTCTGGGTGAGCACCATGACTCCACGGACTGCAACGCCTGCCAATGCCTTAAGCCGAAGTCTCGGCGGGAGCGTGGCAAGAAGCTTCTCTCGGAACGGCTGTCCTGGTCAGAGTAGTCTCGTCCCCAGGCCTCTAAATCGCCAGCAGGTCTCTCTACTCTCCAGTTCCACCGTTGAACACCCTCTGGTGCCCGGGGCCATTGTTCGCCACTTGGTAAGTTGAGGCCCATGTCGCCAAGGTCTTCGACCTCCCTTTCTTCTGTTGTCAGGGGCACTGGTTCACGGAACATTCCGGACATGCGCTCCCGACAGTCGCCCCCCCTCTATCCACCCTATCCCGGTGTTGGGGCGACTCGGGCCCAAATGAAGGCATAGGCCGCGGCTGTGCAGGCCTCCCTTGGGTCCTCTCTCATTCCTGGGGCGTCCTCTGGGCCCCTGCTTCTTACGGGATCCCGAACGGACTCGCCGGTGGGTACATTCCTGGCGCCAATTGAGTCTTTGCCCCCCAGAAACATTGGAGATGTGGTGTTGATCGGGCGCAGCCTGTGTGGGTCCCTCTCTACCGTCCATTTAGAGTAGTCAGGGCTCGGCCCGGCTGGGTCGCCCTCCACAACCCACAGCTCCTCTGCCCCGCCGCATGGCCCTGCTGGGCTCTCTGTGGCATTGCAGGTGGTTGCCAGTGCTCATAGCCCTTCCTTGAGCACACCCCAGCCTTCCGTTCAGGCTGCCGCCTGTCTGGAGCCGAGATCGACGACTCTCCAATGCCGTAAGCTTGCCTCCCTGGCTCCGCCTCCCCTTCTTTCTCTGGAGCCTGTCGTGATTGAGTCAGGGTCGCACCGGTGCGGCGCCGAAAGCTTGCCTCCCCGGCACCTTCTCCTTCTTCGGAATGAGAGCTTGTTGTGGTTTCGGCGCCGGACGCCGCTGACTCGATGCCGGATGCAGCCGAGTCAGTGCCTGACGAGGCACAATCAGCACCGACATGCGTCGTTTTGGCGCCGAGTCAACACCAGGTTGCGGACTCTTCTCCGAAGGCCTCTGGAGAGAGTACTGGCAAGAATACTTCCGGCGTCGCCGGGCGTGAGGGCGACACCAGAGGTATTCTTGCCAGTGCCCCCCTTGGAACTTGTGGAGCCTCCTCAGGAGCTCCCGGATCCGGCCGGCTCTTCGCCTCCCCAGGAGCCCCATCAGTGGGGCTCCCTTCAGTGGGGCATTGGTTGCACCCTTAAAGTCTTGTGAGGGTTAGCTTACAACCCTCCCCCACTGATGAGCTGTTGTCCCCTCCACAGAGGGCTACCAAGGCTTGTGCAGCTTTTCTGAAAGTGGTCTCCTTGGCCATTCACATTTTAAATATGCAACCCCCTTCTTCCCCATTGTCTGTGGACCCCTTGCTTGCGGTTCTTCACCAAGGGTCCAGGAATATGGAGCCGCTTTTCACCTTTGAGGTTTCCCTTTATGATGCCCTTTTGAGTACCTGGGTTTGGCCTGCTTCAGGTGATACAGTAGCTCGTTCAGTTTTGCACTGCCACGTCCTGCTCCACATAATCCTGTTTGTTTTTTTGTGCACCCTGATGCTCAGGGGGTTGTTTTGAAGACTGCCTTCCCTTCCCTGCCTTCACTAACGCTTCCTCCCTTTCGGGAGTTCAGATGGGTTGAGTCATGGGGTAGGAACATCTTTGCATCCACTAGTGCAGCCCTCCGGTCCTTAAATACAATGCGTGTTTTGGCTCAGGCTACTTCTGCCCTGTGGGACTCTGCAAAGTCTTTTCTTTCTGCCACCTCTGAAGGTGCTCGCATTGACCTCCTTCATCTCCTCCGGGATGGCCGCGACCTTGCCGAATTCACAATCCGCTCAGCCTTGGATACTGCGGATTCTTTAGGCCGAGCTATAGCGTGTTGTATCGCCTTAAGGCGTCATGCTTAGTTGCGAGATAGCGTCTTCCCTGAGAATATCCGGGAGCGACTGGTTGACTTACTCTTTCATGGAGTTTTGCTGTTTGATGCTCACGCCGAATCAGCGGTACACTGGCTCCTTGCGGGCTTTCGCCCTCCCACTTAGGTCTTCTTAGGCCTGTCTTCCGTGGTGGTACTTTTTCATTTAGCATCCTTTAGATGCGATCTGTGTTTAAGATGGGAAGTAAGCCTTAGGTCTCCTTTTTGTATGGTCAAGGGTAATTACCCTTTTATTGGAATCCCTTGGATGCATTTTGCTTTGAGCTGACTGTTGGCCTGCTGTGGCAGTGGTCCACAGGTTGCTGTGTGTTGGACTTGGCCCTTTTGGCAGGTTCACCCATAAACATTTTGCCTTTTTCTGTGACCTGATATTAGTAGTTTGTTGCCTCTGCGCACTTTAGCCCTGAGGCCCAGTGTAAAGTGCGTGCGCGCTCTAAGTGCGTGTGGTGAGATTGGCCTGCCCTCCCATAGGATTGCATGGGGGATATGTGTGTCCATGATAATTCCTGGTATGAGAGGAGTGCAGGGGCGAGTTTATTATGTATGAACTCGTGAGAATAAATGCTGCGCAATGGTGTGCGCAGATGTATGGTGACTGGTGGGGAAATACCACTTTTAGAAGTTGGAATTTCTGTGTGCGGTGTGTCTGCCTACCGATGTGAATTGCATGTCTGGCTTGTGATTGACAGGTGCTGCATGGTGTGGGTGGCTCCAGGAGCCAGGATGAGTCTGCCCAGTGGTGAATAGGGAAATCTGCATGTAGATGGGAGGGAGGAGTTGCACCTGGGACCTGATTAGGGCTGTGCCTTCCCTCCACAATGCTGGCTCCGCCCCCTGTGGTACGTCTGATCCCCCACCTAACACAGAAGAGAGGAGCTGAGCAAAACAAAGTGCTCCAAAGCTCCCCAATACCAGAACTAACTGGTATCCCTAAACACTGTGCTGTGACAAAAAGGGGAAAAGTAGTATAAATATAGGGGCTGGGACCCCATGAAAGTGTTCTGTTGTGCTGTTCCTGACTTGAAGGCCTGCTGCTGCTACTGGGCTCCAGGAGGAACTGTCACAAGGGACTGCCTCCCTGCGGGGGGCACTGTGTGCTGGCCTGCCTGTGCCGAGCCTTTTGCCCCCTCTAGACTTCAAACTTTCTAGCGCCTTGGGAGCGCTTTGCCTTTATTTGGAAGAGCGCTTTTCTCATTATTTGCTAAGAGGAGCGCCTCGTGGGCACTATTTGTTTTGAATTGCCAGCAAAGGAGAGAAGCCGGCATTGGCAGCGTGAGGCTGCGAGGGAGACCCGACGTGTAGGATTCCCTGTGCTCCGCTGGTAAAGCAGGAGCCCACCCTGCGCTTTGTGGGGAAAAGTGTGGGAGACTCTGTCCTAGTGCCTGGAGAACGATTTTCTTTTTGACATGCAGCTTCTGCTTATTGGAATTAAGCAGGTGCTCACCCCGCTAATTTATGCAGAAGACCAAGCTGGATCCCACCCCGCATCGGTACCTTGGAGGTGGGTGTCCACCCCGCATATTTGCTGTTTTTTTTAACACCCTGGCGGGTGCCCACCCCACAAGAGACTTTATTTCAAAATAACGGGAGCTTACCCCGTATTGTCCTCACACAGCCCGGTCAAACCAGGAAGTCAGGCGACCCTTGCCGAGATGTGGGCGGGGCCTGACCAGGAGAGCAGGAAGTTCTGGGCGACATAGGAGGAAGCTGCGAGAAGACAGGAGCCCACTCCAAGCTGAAGGAGTGAAGAGCGCGGCGTGGTGAGAGGGACCTCCCCGTGTGGAGAGAGATGGAGCCCCGCAATGCCGCGAGAGAAGCAGGAAGCAGACAGGAGCCTACCCTGCACTCCTGTGTATGCTGCAAGAGCCGAGCAGGAACCTGGCGGGAGCCTACCCTGCGCTGGCAAGTGGCCCAAAACCACGAAGGCTTTGCTCAGTATGGTGGGTGCGCCCCGTGGAGATAGGAGAGCCCAGTGCGCAGCACAACAACCGCCGTCGCCGCGAGACTGGAGGAGAGCCCGAGCGAGGAGCGGAGTTCTCCCAGAGAAGTCCCCGGTGATTGGGGCTTCACAAGGGGTGTTGGTGCCTATCAAGGCACCTTGTCGGTACTGGTTGCTCTTCACAGCTGCCCCATATGATAGAGAGCAGCAGCTACGGGTGGGGTATTGCACCTGACTTCAGAGTCCCCGAGCGGGACTCCACAGGGCACATGGTTGTTGCTTGTCGGTGCCACCCCAGTTCTTTCTCAGCTGGAACGCCGGGACGCAGTAATTTAGGAGTCCCAGAGTGGAGCCTCCCCGGCGCGCCGCGTGCCAGCCCCATTCTTTCGCTTGAGGACTGTTCATTTAAAATCCCAGAGAGAGGGCCCAGGAGGCACGCTGGTGTCCGGGTTCATTTTTTTACACCCGCCCAGCAATTAGTGGGCAGCTGCCATGTTTAGGCAAATTCATTGCGCACTCTACTTTGCTGCTTTTGCAGTCCGCCCTGACATTCTGGACATTGGGCATTTTGAGCCCCTGTGAGAGGCCATTCGGACTGGGGCCAGTTTCAGTGCGTGGTGCCCCTGATGGGGGCACACTGTTTTTATGTCAATTATTTCCTAAAGTGTTTTATGCTTGCGAGGCCTAGTGCTTCATATGGTTACTGCATAATGTATTCATACTGGTGATGCACAATGCGTTCTCATAATGTATTTATACTGGTGATGCACAACACGTTCTCCTAATGTGCTTATGCCTAATGTGATAATGCTGAGGTCATCATTGCACCAGTAATTACTGGTCGTGTTCTACGTCTATGATAAATCTTACTTTTACTATTTCTACTAAGTAATGATTCTGACGGTGGTCCGTGTGACCCTGTCTTGTGTATATTATCCCCTGTAAATACTGCCCAGTGCCAGTTGGCACAGTGCATATCGTGTGATTACCATCTAATGTGTTTTATGATAATACAAAAGCCATTTTTGATATAACCTTGTGTGCCTTGTGTGGAGTTCCTTTTGTGGTGTGCCTAGTGTGTTGCTGCTGTGTGTGTGTGTTGCACAAACGCTTTACACATTCCCTCCGGGATAATCCTGACTGCTCGTGCCAAGCTACCAATGGGGTGAGCAGGGGTTATCTTGGCATGTAACTCCCTTGCCCTGACTAGAGTGGGGGTCTCTGCCTGGCTTTGGCGCAAACCTTAGCCAACCAGAGATCCCATTTCTAACACTGTATCTGGTCCTCTGACTGTAGTATTGAGCCGATGGCTCAGCTCTGTAATTTTATAGAGCTCGGAACTCATGTTCACGGGTTCTATTCGTTACTGCGTTTGGCTTGGCATTATTGCCCTAAGAGGTGTTCCCCATTGTTTGGGGTGTGCATACTTCATGTGGGGTACTTGTATGCTATTACATAGCTCCGCTTATCTCACCTGGGCCTGGAGATCCTGTGGGTTCCACACGTCGCTTGGTGGTCCGTTTTCAGTCTTCCATGTTTTTCCCTGGTGCCATCTTCTATCCGCCATGGGTTATCCTGCCTGTGCCTTTTCCACCTCCTACGGAGGTTTCATGATCTCCCCTTCTAAAGCCTCTCCCGCCTGCCTTTACTGTACTAGGTATGATCCTGTATGGACATGTTTCATGATCCTGGCTAGATCTGTCTATACATACTTATATGTTTATACTTTTATCTATAAATGTCGGTTTCCATGATGTTCCTCTTTCTATTTCGCCACCTGTTTTCGAGGCTGCGAGGTCTGGACCAATATCTTCATGTGTGGGGGAGCTTTCTGAGTTGTTTGCAAGTTGCCCATAAGGTTCCTCCTTGCTTCCACTTACTGGGGTGTTTCCCAATTTGATAACTGCTCCCTTATTGGTGTTGGACACTGTATTTGTCTTTTTCTGGAGTGTTTGGTCTCGGATTCTGAGACTCTTCCTACTAATCTTTACCCTGGAGTTTTTGTGTTGCCACTTCCTTCGGATATGCCACTTTCCATATTATCACCTTACTATTGTAAAAGCTACACCTGCGGGACAACTCTTCTGCTGGCAGTGGTCCTTGGCTACTCCCTGCAGGTCTATATTTGTTGTTTCTCACTTTTTCTTCATACTGCCCAGTCGGGCACTTTTATGCTTTCTTGTGCTTTCTTGTGTACGCCACTTTGTTTCTATGGTGCCCTGCTTCAGCGGGCTTTGAATTGCTGCTGTTCGCCCCTGTTTCCCTTTTTGGGTTTGGGTGTGCCCTTGGCGTGTTTCCTGTCCCGCCTGCTATTCTCAACGCATTGCTCAATTTCTAGCTCTTGCCCTTGGGCTCCTGGCACCTGCTCCTTCAGCCTTCCTTCTATAGGCTAGTTTGTAGGCTCTGGTTTCATCTCTTCAGGTTCTTTTCAACCTTGGGTCAGTGTACTCATGGTGCGCCATTAAGCTGAGAGTGGCCCTTCTTCTTCTCTCTCTCTCTTTCTTTGTTCTGGTATATGGCTCATGCCGTTCTGCCTGTCATTTTTTTACGGGTATGGTGTAGCGCCATTCTGTCATTTTTAGGATGTCTGCCATTCCGTTATTTCTGCTTTTCCGAGCTGTATGGGTTGCTGTCTAGCTGTTCCAACACAGCCTCCCCCATTATCCGTCACTCTGATGCCAGATCATAGGCTTGGTGCTTTCTGTTGTTCTCTCGCATACCCACCTCTCATTTGCGGTATGGCTGTGGTATCTGTTCTAAGTTAAGCAATCTGCGGCTAGATGTCTCTATCGGATGTACGAGTTAATTACCTTCGGTAATGATGCATCTGGTAGAGACGTTATCTAGCCACAGATTCCTTAACGCCCACCCAGCAACCCCGCTCTGCGAGGACCTTGCCAAGTGGGGTTCTCCACTGGCCTCTTTCAGTTGCCATTAGGTTTTCTCTCACAGGTGGTAACATTGTTGTGTCTCTTTCAGAATTGCCATAATACAGCTGACTCCCTCCAAGGGGGTTCTTTCCTGTATAATGGTGCCTTTAGATTCACCTTCACAAGGAGGTTCATCTTCTTTTTCTTTTCTTCTCCTGCTGCAATCCCTCCCTTCTGCCTTCTCTATTGACTCAGGGTTCTGGTCTCCTCTACAGTCGTCTTCTTTGGGGATCTGTTGACCTCTGTTTCAGACCTCCATTACTATAGGGGCCGTGGCAGGCTTTTCATACCATCCTGCAGTGGAATGTTGTTCTCCTTGTGCTCCATTCTTGCTGGAAGATACAGTTCGACATGGTACTGACAGTCTATTTCTGTCTGTTGAGATATTCTTCCCTTGTACTCCGGGAAGGGTCTTTGCTTACTTAGTTTGCGGGGCTCTTTCTCGCAGCTTCTTCACTTACATGTAGGCAGTGTCTGATTCTGTCTTTTACGATTGTGTCTTCCACCATCCTCCTTCTTTAGTCACGGATTTCTCATCCCTTGCACACTGTTCCCATACTTTCACAGTTTGTTGTTGGTGGCTCTGCGTTGTGCCTCGGAATAGATTCTCCGTAGAAAACTGACGTCAGTGCGGTGCTGCTGCAAACCATTTCCAGATCGAATCTGACGTCTGGGGATATTCTAAGTTAAGGAATCTGCGGCTAGACAACGTCTCCACCAGATACATCGTTACTGAAGATAAGTAACTCGTACGACATGTAGAAAAATAATGTTAAGCATGTCCTGAATAGTGACTAGCCCTAAAAGCTATTTTCACTGTAGCCAGCCTGGCTGTCCCTAGAGAAACACAGGAATGTAATATTACATGTAATATTGCAATCTTCGGTTAGGAAACAGGTAGATGTTTCATTCTTAGACTTTTTGTAATATTTATTGAAAGCCCAATTCACTATTGAAGTCGGATTTTTTTAAATAAATATTAAGGAAAAAGGTACTTTTAAAAGTTACCTTTTTCTCACTGAATCATCTGTGGGCTAATTTGCTTTAACCTCCAGCTACAGCCCTCTGAGTGCTCAAACACTGAATCAGGGGCGAAAACTGCTGCCAGAGCAGAGACAAAGGCATGGGTGTTGAGAGGTGTTTCTGTTACTCTGATAGGAGGACACTTTCGGCAACACCCTTGAACTTGATTATCTTCAAAGGGGCTTCACCTCAAAGGCAATTGTCATTTGCCCCCTGCAAAGGCACCTGCTAAGTGACCTCAGTCAGCCAGGCCCCATAAGTGGTTTGAAGTGACCATGAGGAAGGGTTACTCATTTCCCTTGCTGCACCTCTGGTTCAACACACTGACTCTGCACAAGGGGAGAAGGGTAGGGTAACACATAGGAATCTTTACTTAATTGGTTAGGGAGGTGCCAGGAGTCTGCCCATGCATTGGCTGGTGCTTGGCATAAATGTGGCATTCCCTTTACCCTCCTCAGAACTCTACTGGACACGAGGAAGATCAGAAGAGGACCAAACCTGCTTTCTGAGATCTGAGAAGAACCCAGAAGGACATGACCTATTCCCTCTCTTGTACCCAGGACAAGGAAGAGGATACCATGGGTAAAAATGGTGACCTCCAGTTCAATCTAAAGGGACACAACAAGCTTTTCTAAAGATTCCCAGCTGATCAGTTTCAACTGACCATGCTCTGGACCCTGCCATTTGGCTGTGCTGGAGTGAGTCCTGACCCTGAAGTGCTATTGCTGAGGTTCCAGAACCGTTGTTTGGGTATGAGTGGCCTTCTCAAACTGCCGCTGAAACGTGACATGGAAAACCCTTGGTTTCCAAGACATCTGAAGGACCAGGACAAACCTGACAAGCTAAGGTGTGTTGTTGCTGAGCTGAAGATACAGGTTTTTCTTCCTCTGAACTTTTCAGCTGCAGCAAATGCAATTCATCAGGACCTGTGGAGAAGGTTTCTGACCATTTTAATCCCTCTCCAGCTACAGCCTGCTGCCTTGCCCAGCTTGAGGAACCCGAGCTCCAATAAAGTGACTTTCGGCCAGATTTACTTACATTTTGTCTCCTACTTACTTAATGGGGAGGAGCATTTCTTTCTATGTTGCATTCTCCAGTATACATAGAAAGATGAAAATGCCTCCAGGAATAGTTTGTAGGCAGGTTTTGTGTTTTTATTGATAACGCTTTACTAACTCAAGATAACACTTTGGTTAACTTTCCAAAGTGTGAATTTATAAAATATTCATTTGATTTCAGTTAGTAGTGACTTTTTGACAAAAACAATAGATTTGCCTTACATATGTTGATGTGCTGGCCTCTTGATTAGAGCCAGCAGACCAGCTGGCCCATTGATAGAGCCAATAGTTCAGCCCTATTCAAAATTACACTGTTTATCTTGTTACAAAACACTGTCACACAGTCAACCGTGCACGCCTGACCCCACAATTTGCATGGCCAAATGCCTTATGCTGCAGGGGTTAGGGTACCTTTAGGGTTGAGTGCAGAGCCTGGCTGCAGACCAGGTCATGCACCGATCCCCACACCACACACGGCCAAGAAAGATTTATTAACTAGAAGCTACCTAGGGCCAAAACAAATTTGGGTCCCTCAACTAGTTGGTAAGCAAAAAGAAAAGCTTTTATAAATGTGGAAAATGCAAAACCTGTCAGCATGGAATTAATACAACTAGATGCATGCTACCTTATAGAAATTAAAGAAGACTTTTGAAATATATTACCTTTGATACAGATGATGTGGTTTACATACTAGAATGTACCTGTAATAAAATGTACATCAGAGCATCACAAAGTTAAATTAAGAAGCTTGCAGCACCTACAGGCTATAAAAATTAAGGGCTACTCTAGCAAAATACTTTTAAGAGAAACATGGAGGAGATACCACAGATCTGAAGTACTATTGCATATGGCATACACACAAACGTCTCAAAGGAGGAAACTGGGGAATAAGACTGTGAAGGGCTTAACCCAGATTGTACACCTGGGTACAAAAGCAGGAAGGGGTCACAATGTAGATGCTGAGCTATATGTGCAACACCGATTGTACAATCTACAATATATTTAGTCAAGTGTTTCTAAAGCCCACCTAGTTAAACAAAAATATATTCCACTCATTTAGCCTTCAAAAACATTGGAAATTATGAGAGAGAATTTTACAATTAGGATTGGGAGATATATACAATATCATCATCTATATCATCTATATCTCCTGTCTCAGACATATCTTAGACAAATTAAATGCCCATGATAGTTTATTCTCACTGTATTTTCAACAAGCACCCACTAATCATATAGAGGGTTCATGCTAAGACAGGTACTTTGCAGGAACGTGCTTGCTAATCTTCATAGGATTCTGAAATTGAGTATGTCTTAATGCTTTCTTTATTTAAAAAATGTGATGTGCTATTTATGGATGCAAATCAAAAATGCTAAGCATCAACAAAACTTATAATAGACTCTGAGAAAAAAAAGGAACCAAGGTATTGCATGCATGGAAGTGATAAATAGCAATGAAGTGTCCACAGTATTTATTCAATGGATGAAAAGTGATAAGCTTTAGAGCAACACACAGTAACCTGTGAAACTTGGTCTTTATATGGGCTTACCTATGGAGGCGTTTGCGAACTAGTTCAGCGAATCATGATCAGAGGCTAGTTGTTTATAATAGAAAGAAAAATGGGACTATGCACTTGGAAAATTTGACAGCAGCAGCCGGTTGGAGGACTTCGTAATGCAGTGGAAGATTGCAAAGCTGGAACGTGTTAGCCAAGTTTTGGACTTAATTTATTTACTTCTTGAATTTGATATACTTTTGTGTCAATCATAAAATTCCACCTCTCCCTATTGCTGCATATCACTGTTTGAAGGAGATCAAGAATAAACATAGTTAAGAACTGAGTTATGGTTCTGACTCATAGATACAAAACCACTGAAATTTACCAGTCATGTTTACCAGCTGCACTTAACACGCACAACAACTTGCGTCGCCTTCCATATTGTCCTCTTGATACCTCTTTTCATTGTTTCTGTACTGAATGCAAATCCGCAAATTTCAGTGGTTTTGCATGTTTGAGCCAAAAACTTAACTTTTTAACTGTAGTTTGTTCAGTAAATGTAATTTTTTTTAAAGATGTACTTAATTTTCAATACCAGCAGCTTCAGGGGTTGGTGTTAAAAGAGGTTTGGGTGCAGGGCCTGGCCAGAGGATAAATACTCTGGCCAGTCCCGCTGAGCATGGTTGAACACCTGAAAAGAAGAATTCACTGCCCACAGATATTTCACCACCTCTAAGATAAGTTTTGACAAATTTTTGCCTGTGTCCAGGCGGGTATGGTTCTCTCCTGCGACATCATTGTGTTCACCCACATGATGATATGGGTTACAATTGCACTGTTTCTTCCCATGGCTTACCTGTTCTGTGTAGACTTAAATCTCAACTTGCTGCTGCCTATGTTATACCTGTCATATGGTTGACAAATGTATTTACTGCAGTGCCTCTGCATTATGGATGCTGAGTGTATTGTGAAGCCTCCAATTCTGCTGCTTCTCCTTACATGTTGTGTGTGCTAGTGAAGTTTGTACTTCTGCTACCAATGGTTTACCTATTAATTGTGAGGGAAGCTTGGATTACTGGTGCCTGTCTTGTATCTATAGAGTGGACCATTCACAAACTGCATAAAGTAGTATTCCAGTAATTCTACTCATGTACTATAAAAATAATGTTTACTAAGCAGCGGATGGAGACCCCCCACCCCAACCTCTAGCCCCCCTCCCCACACCACCACCTTTTATCTTTTCTGTGTGGTTATTTCTGCACTAAAAACACCTGTGTTTTAGTAGAAATTGCAGGCCAGACAAGGGGAAGTGGCTGTAAAATTGGGTTCCTTTAATACAAAATGGGAGGAGTTTAGGGAAAAGTAAGGAAGGTTTAAGGTAGGAAAGGCTACTACAAACATCTACCCACAAACAAATAAACTCCTTGCTGTTCACAAACTATGCTTCAAAAGTTATTGCAGCCAACAAGGTGAAAAAAGAAGCAAATGTTCTCCAATTTGTCTTGAGCACTGTGCCACGCATGGCCACTAACAGCTACTGCAACACTCCCAATATATATTACCTACTGGCGGTCCCCAGTAGGTAGTTACAGTTAAGACCTATTTTCCATACGAAATCCGCAACATTCTATTCCCAATATCTTTGGCGCCCATTGACGAATCGTCGCAAAATTTTCAAAACTCGTGGGGCGCTCCGGTCTGCTCCTATCATGAAAGTTTGGGGGTGATTTGTCAAGCGGGGGCCGAGAAAAAGGGGGGTCCCAAAACGTGTTTTCCCCATGTTATTTTGTATAGGAAATTTTAGACACGGCTACAGCCCGAACGGCTGATCGGAATTACACCAAATTTTGCAAAAAGGTAGCTCTTGGTTCCGAAAACGGCCTTTTTTTAAATGGTGTAAATCCGTTTGGTAGTTCCTGAGAAATTCAAAAAATAGTGGTGAGAAAATCATTTTCCCATAGGAAACTTTAGACAGTGTTATACCAAAAACTGCTGAACGGATTGACAACAAATTCGGCAAAAAGATTCTGCTTGGCTCGGAAAGCGACCATTTTAAAAATGGTGTAAATCCGTTTAGTAGTTTTTGAGAAATTAAGGAATAAAGATAGAAATATCTGTGGCTGCTGTTGATCTGCTGACCCTCCCGAGCACGAGCTTTATGCTAATTGGCTGTCAACACTCCAGGAAGTGCTGGCAGCCATCTTGTGCTTCGGTAGAACCGATGCACAAGAAATCACTCAAATCACTCAAAAAAGTGCACAAAACGCAAATGGGGGGCAGGGTAGAAACAACCTGACTCCCTAGGCCTGCTTAAGGGGTCCCACAAGGACCCCCAGGGCCCAATTTTAAAATAAAAATTTTAAGTCACGGGATGCGCATAGGATCCGCGCATCCCGCTGCAAAAAAAAAATGAAGCGCGGGCACCAGCTCTTCATTGCTAATTAGCTCCCGGGGGGCCAAGTCCCGGGGTCAATGTGTTTAATCGAATGGGGGGCCCAGAGGGGCCCCCCAGCCCTGGGGACCACCACTCCCTGGGGCATTTCTGAATTATGGGGGCTCTCAGGCCCCCCAGCCCCAGGGACCGCCTCTCCCTGGGCCTTCTGAATACATCGGTGGGGGGCTCAAAGGCCCGCCCAAGCCCCCGGGACTGCCACACCCTGGGGTTTTATGACCGTATATGCGTGGGCTCATGGCCCCCCACAGCCCTGGGGACTGCCACCCCCGGGGCTAAAAATAAATTATTGTGTAGCCGTGGCACACGGCCCCCCGTTGCCCCAGGGACTGCCACCTGGACATTTTTTTTATAAATAAACCTGTGTGGGGGGGCTTGACGCTTCCCCACATGCCCAGGTGACCGCTACCTCCCCGGGGCACTACGTTTTTTTATTTGGGAGTCCGTTATGGACACCCAAGCCGCAGGGACCACCCCCCGCCGGGGCTTTAAAAATGTTCAGAGGGGGCTGCACGGCCCCCCTCCTAGAGCCCTTGATGGCCCTGGGGACCGCCACCCCCTAGGGTCGGCTCCTGCAGTGTCCCGGGGTGCCCACCCCCAAGACACTGTAGTTTGCTATGGCAGGGCGGGAACCTAGCGGCTCCCGCCCTGCCATAGCAAACTTGGTTTGGATTTTCTAAGAGAGAGCAGGGAAACCTGCTCTTTCTTTCAAAATGCAAACCAAATTACTTTTCCACATGGGGAGCTGCATCTTAGCTCATCTAACCTGGGCTTCTATTGGAATTCTATAACGCATATTAGCAAGCCCATTAACGCCGTTTTAGCTGTAGTTTCCTTCCACTAAAATGGCGATAATTTTAACAAGGTTCTTGCTAATATCCCCCATAATTCCTATACACTAAATACCACATACTTTCTATCTACATAATTTCACTGCACATCATACCACATAATTCCACTACACACAACGTACATCCACTTAAAAAAACATTAGTAAAAAACATTTACAACGCCAATAGCACTAATTTTCGCAAATGCAAAACCTATTACATTTCAAACCCTTCTGTAACTGGTAGTCGCGTTCGCAGACTAGTGGAGAAAGGGTGCTGGGCCTCCGACCAGCGCTCAGGAATTCTGCTGCGTAGGACTTACAGGAGGCTTCTAGGCCCCCAAAGTCCCTCATGAGTAAATTGGACTTCACCCACCCATCCCGTAGTCTGCCAGGAGGTGCATTTGCCGAGTGGTGGAGGAAGGGGGGAATGGCCTCTGAAGACATCTCAGCAATCCCACTGTGTGGAACTTATTGGAGGTAACAAGAGGGGTAGTTACCCCTACTATTACCTCCAGTAAGTCCCACACAGTAGGATTGCTAAGTTCTCATAGCAGGCCAAGCCCCCTCCCTGTGAGGAAATATAAATTTTGGTCAAGTTGTGTTCCCTAGCGTGTACCCCACCGTCTCCATGTACGAGTTAAAGTGCATGTAACTTCCCTCCTGTGTCAGCTATAAAGACGCAAATACATTTGCGTCTAACGTTAACATGTCCTCTTTCAGACCCACCCTGAATGGGTTGGATAGTCCGTTCCTAAGTATACTATGCCAACGTCTTTTTGTAGTGTACTCTACATGTTTTTCAGCTCTGGCAAAGTAGGCCCAGAATATCTGCCATCGAGCCTTTTTCTTCCTCCTGACTCTGAAAGCCTCAGCCCAGGCTGCCCCCGTACCCGTGAACTCTGCCTTACTTCTAGCGCGGCCCTTCGCGCTCAGCTCAGCCTGCTGCCTGCCAAGATTGACTACAACCTTCGAGTTATCTGTTCCGCTCCTCAAAAAATACATTCCTGCCTACTAGCTTCAGTAAACATTCCCCAGCTGCAGAACCAAAGGGCCGGCCTGTCTCCGTGCAAGTAATTCATAGCCTCTGTTACCATGCTCCCATGGAAGGCCCATGCCCCCACGCTTCTCATGCAGACACTCAGGCGCTTATACACGCACTTACAGTCAGTATAGAATAACTTCTGCCCCAGAGACCTTTCCGCCCAGATAGCTCAGTTCCTAAAACACCAGATATCAGATATGATAGAAGCACAAGTTGATCTGACATGCCAGACTTCTGTCTCTTTCCGTCAGTGCAAATGTCAAGCCCCCCTGCACCCTCCAGTTTCACGTCAATCACACGTCATGCAGCTGCGCGCGCATCCAAGCCTCTGATTTCTGCTGACATTGCAACTTTCTGCTTAGTGCCACCCCTTTGTGACACCTATCTGTGACGTTTCTAGCACACACCTTCAGTTACGCCTAGTTCACGCCTTCTGATTACGCACTAGTACCACGTAGATGCTGTGATCTTGTCTACTCTCAGCTGTTACGCCTACTCTGTTACTTCCAATGATGTGAATTAAGTATATAAGCTATGTATTGTTAATAAAACATTGCTCTATCCCTTCTTCCACCCCTGTGGTGGGAAGAACATGATATCCTGGTCTTGACCATTCCTTTTTAAGGAATAAAACCCCTAAGAACTCTAACACCACGGACTCTGTCTTCTTTCTTTCCGATTGAGTTTTATTGATTAAGTACTTACCTGCATAGAAATTACGACGGTAAATTATATATTTACATCATTTTGGCGCCCGAACAGGGACCCCTCCCCCACCTCACGCGCCGGTTGGTGCGTTGTAAACTCTGTCCCCTGCCATCAGTTAGAGGGAAACTACGCGTACCAGCAGGATTTCCTGTATCTCCCTCTGGCCCACGGAGGTGACGAAGATTACGATCAGTACCCAGACGAGGCGGTGAGGAGTGCGGAGGATCCCGACCAGAGCCCAGCCGAAAGAAGCAAGGTCCGAGGTGTCAAGAGGCCCACCAGTTTTCCGAAGTTTTCCGAAGTTTTCCGAGGTTTTCCGAAGTTTTCCGAAGTGTCGAGTCCAGTCGAGTTTTCCGAGGCCTTCTGTTTCCGTGCTTCCCGGTGAGTACCATTGCTGGGACGTATCTAGACGGGTTTGGGTACACAAGTCCGGTCTGCACTGTTTTTAGACAGTGTATCTGTACTGTTTAGCAGTACATCCGTTCTGCACCGCTTTAGCAGTGTATCTGTGCTGTTTAGCAGTACATCTGATATAGGGGGTAGTTATATAGGTTTCAAAATGTCTTTTCATGTGATTAATGTCGTGGTATGAGTGTGACTGTTTTCTAATGTGCATTATTGTGTTCTTGTATAACTAGCTGCATTCAGTATTAAGTAGTGAGGATCGAGCGTTCAGTACCGAGTAAACAAGATGCCGTTTTTCAACAAGTTAAAACAGATAGGAACTAGGAAAGGGATACTAGAGGAAGAAATTCCTATCCCCCCTAGGGACACCCCAGGTAACTTTATGTACCATAAGCATGGCATAGATGCCATATTATATCTCGATTTATGGGCTGACTATACTAAACACCTAGACGAAAGGCACAGATGGCCCGTTACCGGAACATGGCATGCCGAATGCATCATGAAGGTAGAGGAAGCACTATGGAAAAAGAAAGCCAGACAATCTCAGAAAGACGCCATAGAGTTTTGGCGTAAGGAATCACATAAGCGTGCTGAAAGAGCACTACGTAGAGAAGACAGACTTAAAGAATCAGAGAAAGCCCAAGAAAACGAACTAGTTACCGAGGGGATCCGAGTAAAATCAGAACAAATAGACCGCGCACGAAATAATCTCGTAAACGGTATGTATCTCGCGGCCGAGGGTTCACCTGAGGCCATTTCAGAAATACCGAAAGACCTGCCGCCACCATTAGTTCCAACTAAAGTAACTCATAGGACCACTAAAGACATATTCCTGAATTCCTATCTAGAGGATGTAGCACCTGCTTACACCAACCTGCCTGTTCGCGCCCTGCCTACCGACGGGGACGGGGGTGGTAACCCGCCCCAAAATCATATTCTGCCAGTATCGCGACAGATCTCCCCTGTTCCACCAGCTCCACCACTTCCCGTACCTAAAGTTGATCTACCGAAACCACTTCCACCTGATCCTACTAAAAGACAAATTCAAGTTCAGGTACAGACTCCACACAGAAATAATGCTCAAGCTTCCGCCTCAGGGGGTGCGACGGGGGGTCTTCACACCCCGCCACCGACACGCAGGTTACCGCTCGGGGACTTGCGAAATCCTTTTTCGTTCAAATCACCCCGTCTTGACATGTTTAAAGAAACTATTTCAGTTTGCAGATATGATCCAGTACCCGGCAAAGACGATATAATGGTGATGGCATCACTACGGTTAAGATCTGCTACTGATTTCCTGCTGTGCTATGTAGGAATGAAGGAGCGCCTAGATAGAATATATGAGTTTGTTCAGACTGGGAAGGACCCCGACAGTATTAAGGATGCCATGGAGCATCAGAAAGTTGACGTTCAAGCACAGATACTACGTTTTTTCATAAACTGCCTAATAAGAGAACGAGATAGGCCTGGGACCGATCAGAGCGAATTAGATGCACTAAACAAGTGGCGTCAAAATATATCTGAAGGAAAACACGACAAAGGGACTTGCATAGCCAGTATGTACAAGAAAATTAGAAAAGCAGTGATAGAAATACACCTAAAAGAGAAAGAAAAGGCTTCCTCCGAGGGGGAAGAAGAACATGAAGTACCAGAAGAAACTGTAGACACTATAGCATATGTAGGTAAAGGAAATTACCTTAGGAAAGGCATCCGTCCAGAAAGTAAGAGAGTCCTTTTTTGTGCCTTAACAAACCCGAATTCTGCTGAACATCAGTTTCAGGAAACTGATAAAAGGCTTCGAGATCGAGTAGGGTACCATGTACTGAATTCTATGGATGAACAAGAACTAGCCCGGTCAGCCATATCATGGGCCGAAAATCCAGTCATATATAATGATGACACTGTAGCGCAGACATTCCTGAACCTCTCCCCAGACGAGCAGAAATTAGCAGGTGTATACATGATTCAGCACCTCCTTATAAAGTACAGAAATCAGCATTCTGACCCAGGTCCCTTACCCGAAATATTAGAAGCACTACTCATGGATAGATGGAGAGGTTTAAGTACCAAATTAATTCAAATGATTCTAGAACAACACCATAGATATGACACTTTCATAAGCTCCGAATATGCTCCCGCCCCGCCCCCAGAAAGGAAAATGTATCATATGGAACGTCGGCATGGCATTGAAAGTCAGAACCCCTTACGAGAAGTACATCCAGTTATGGGTGAAGATCGAACCTTGAAACGCGTGTATGTACACACGCCACTGACTAAGTTGGAGCTGTTAGAAATGAAGAAACTAGTACCCTGCCATGATAAAGATCCTGCAGGTTTTCACAGAGAGCTTAAAGATATGCTACTAATGGGAGATTATACGTATGACGATATCATGAAAATGTTAAAAGTATTACTGCCCACGGGCATCTACGAGAAATTAAAGGAAAAAGAATGGGAGGTGGGAGACACAAAGATTGCATGGGCAGAAATAGAAGATGAAGAGAACAAGCGGGTCCCAGGGGTAGGCCTTGGGGAGAAAACTAAAGCACTGCCAGGTCTGATAGTACAGGTTATGCCAAGATTATTGACAACTAGAAAAGAAGACTGGGATGCAATCTCAGCATGTAAACAGAAACCCGACGAAGATACTAGTGACTTCTATTCAAGATTCGAGAAATGTTTCATTATTAATAGTGGTCTTAAACCAAGTAGCGAGTCGTACCCGCATCTTTTTGTATCCAAGTTAGTTGAGAATTCCCTGTTAGCAGTTAAGAATCGTGTATACAAGGTTGAGAGTACATGGCAAGCAAACACGCCATCACAGATGTTACAAATGTTACAATACCATCAGAACAGAATTAGAGAAGAACAGGATCAGGAACAAAAACGTATGAAAGACACGAAAATGAAAATGTTAGTAGCCCAGTCGGTCCATACCAACGGGAATAGTAAGGGTACGACCCAGACAGGTCACGTCGCAGTTCCCGTTAAAGGGACATGCAACTATTGCAAGCAGCCAGGTCACTACGTACATGAATGCCCCGTTCTGAAACATAACATAGCAACAGGTAAAACTAAAGAAAGACCGCATCCGCCTAGACAAGACCACAACCAGCATCAGTCTTCACAAAATATGCAGCCCATGCAGAATACACAGCCTACGCATGCTTCTTCACCTACCACACAGACAGTAGCGGTATCACAACCGCAGCCCATTGCCGCGTCTCAGCAAGTTTCACAGCAGATGTACCAGTATGCCCAGTCCGCTTACCCCGATTATCCACGATATACATGAAACAGCCTAGAGAGGGAGTTTGGCTTGCCTCTTATTGAGATTCCTGTAGATCAAGAGGGTCCTTATGTACACAGTCAAGTATTGGGAAAAGACAGAAAGTTTTTAATTGACACAGGGGCAAGCCGCACAACAATCAGTCATAATGAAGTCCCAGGGACACCCCTCTCAGGCTCACAGAATGTTTCCCTTGGTTTTTCAGGACAGCCCATTGTAAATGAAGTATCTGAACCAGTCCCCCTGGCTGTGGGTCCACTATCACGTGTTACAGACTTGTTACTTACGAAATCATGTCCAGAAAATCTGTTAGGAATTAAAACACTGAAGGCTCTAGGAGCCATAATTTGCTGTTCCCCGGAGGGAGTTAGACTCTTTCTGCGGGATTTCAAGGGTCATTATATGTTGCGTGAGTTTGATGTCAGACTGAAAAATGTACCAGACCACCTGTGGGCAAAAGGCCCAACTGATGTAGGTTGTATGCACATTACCCCATACCGTGTTACACTCAAAGAAGGTGTAGTTCTACCACGAATCAGACAATACAAATTACCACCCGATGCTGTAGTGGCTTTACTGAAAATCATTGAAGAGCTCATTACCCAGGGAGTGGTCGTAGAGACCGACTCCAATATTTGTAATTCACCCATCATTCCGATTCTTAAACGTACTGATCCCAATGCACCGCCAGTATATCGGCTGGTGATTGATCTAAGAGAACTGAACAAATGCATTATTCCACAGTACCCTGTGGTTCCCGACATCTCATCCTTATTGACTGCTATCGATTCAGAAGCAACGTTCTTCACTGTAATTGACCTCAAGAACGCCTTCTTCAGCGTACCTATTGATCCAGAGAGCCAATATCTCTTCGGATTCAGTTTAAATGGACGCAGTTTCAAATTTTCGCGCGCACCTCAAGGATTCACAGAAAGCCCCAGCATCTATAGCCAAGCACTGAAACGACAACTTGATTGTATCACAATGCCAGTTAACACCGCTTTACTGCAATACGTCGATGATCTGCTGATCACCGCACGAAGTGAGCCCGAATATGAACAAGCATCACTGACAGTTTTACATTTTCTGGCAGACAAGGGACACAAGGTGTCTCCTTCGAAGCTACAATTCTGTGTTCAGCAAGTTGTGTACTTGGGTCACTTGCTGTCCAAAGTGGGGAGACAGCTCACCCCCGATTGCATTCAGTTAATTGCAAATATGCCACAACCCCAGACACAAAAAGAAGTGCGGGCCTTCATAGGCCTCACCTCGTACTGCAGACAATGGATTCCTCAGTATGCATTTCTAGCTAAACCACTGATTCAGTTAACCACGCAGGAGGCAGCGACTTCGACTGTCCTTCCTTGGACTCAGGAACATACACAAGCTTTTGAGGAATTAAAGAAAGCTTTATGTCAAGCACCAGTTTTAGCGACACCATGTTACAGCAAACCGTTTACACTTTTTGTTACAGAACGTGATGGTACAGCATTGTCTGTCCTCACTCAAGACCAAGCAGGTTCACATAAGCCTTGCGCTTATTTTTCCAGTACATTGGATTCAGTAGCCCAGGCACTCCCTGCGTGCTTGAAGTCAGTAGCAGCAACAGCATTAGCAATCAGACAGAGCGATTCAATTGTTCTAGGCCATCAGTTAACAGTACAAGTTCCACATTCTGTAGAGGTTCTTTTAAACAGAACCCAGACTCAACACTTGACTATAGCACGACTGACAGGTTATGAGTTAACGTTATTCCAGCCACACATAGAAATCAGACGTTGCAGCATTCTGAACCCCGCAACACTGTTACCTACAATTATGACAGATCCAGCCCCGCATGATTGTATAGAAATCATTAATGCAGTAACAAAGCCACGACGAGACCTAACAGATGTTCCCTTGACGAATCCAGACCTGACACTTTATGTGGATGGTTCATGCATGAGAACGAGTACAGGAGAGTTAGTGGCCGCGTATGCAGTGACCACTGAAACTGAAGTCAAAGAAACACATCGTATTGACACACTGACTGCTCAAGCGGCAGAGCTCATCGCTCTGACCCGAGCCTGTATACTAGCCAAGAACAGAAATGTTAACATATACACTGATTCCCGTTATGCGTTCGGAGTCGTACACGACTTCGGAATGTTATGGCAAGAACGAGGTTTCTTGACCTCTCATGGTGCCAAGATACAACACGGTCCCCTCATTCAAGCACTATTAGAAGCAATACATCTGCCCTCAGGCATATCAGTCATGAAGTGTAAGGCACATACTAAAGTTACAGATTCTGTTTCCCAGGGTAACGACCTGGCAGACCAGACAGCAAAACATACAGCATTGACTCACACTCAGACAACGGACACGACAAAGACAATAGCACCGACAAATTGTATGACCATTAGGGATCCCGCACTAGATGTTATCGATATTCAGACACATGCTACCCCAGATGAAATAAAGAAATGGATTGAACTAGGAGGGATCCAGACAGATCAAGGTTGGATGACGAAGGGAAAATCTACATGGTTTCTCCCTGACTCTATGGTTCAAGTCATAATTAATACAGCACATAGTCCAGCACATCTAGGAGAAAAAGCAATGTTAGACAGTTTACAGAATATCTGGAGCAATAAACACTTACGAGCAGCAGCAAAACAGAAAGTGCGTACTTGCATGATCTGTTGTCAGTTCAATCCAGGTAAAAGCGTCCCTGTAGAGCAAGGTGGATTTCATCCTCCCGATCATCCTTTTGAAGTCCTCCAGATGGATTATATCCAGATGGACCGTTGTCGAGGATTTAAATATGTCCTCGTAGTTGTTTGTGCACTGTCCCGTTGGACCGAAGCCTACCCAGTCCCAGATTACACTGCTCCGACCACTGCCAAGCAGCTGGTTCGTGAATTCTTCCCACGGTACGGCATGCCTCGTGTCGTGTACTCAGATAACAGTCAGCCATTCTCATCCGAATTAATGAAACAGGTTTCCTTGCTGCTAGGATATCAATGGAAATTCCATTGTGTCCGACATCCCGAAGCCGCAGGCCTTGTAGAAAGGCATAATCAGACACTAAAGACACGTCTTGCTAAAATATGTCAAGAGAAAGGGGTCGACTGGATAGTCGCCCTGCCAGTGGCACTGTTCTATATGAGAATGGTTGCCCATTCGAGATCAGGACTATCCCCGTACGAAGTGGTCTTTGGTAGACCACCGAATATGTGGGGGACGCCCATTCCAAAAAAAATTACTGATGTTGATTGCAATATGTTGACAGATTACCTTGCCTCCTTGATGTCTGCACTCCAATCATGTCGTTCACAGGTTGCCGCAGCCTTCCCTGACAACACTGATGTAAAGCCACACGATGTCCGTCCAGGTGATCTGATCCTCATAAGGAACTTCGACCGGAAAAGTCCGTTGGAGCCCCGCTGGAAATCGCCGAAGACCGTTCTACTTACTACGAGGACAGCGGTGAAGGTTGAGGGCCGAAAGGGGTGGATCCACATGAGCCATGTCAAATTATGCAATGGACTGAAATCCGACCCAGGCTCGTCCACCCCTTCCAAAGACTGTATCGAGCCCAGTGACTTTGAAGTTTCCAAACGAGAGAAAACTCCCCAAGAGGAATACAGACTCAAGCTTCGATCTAGCAAGTCAGACAGTTTAATTGTTTAAGTCCTCCCCTAGGTGAATCGGTTAAATAGTTTCTGACATGTATCCCCTAGATCGAGATAGAGAGAGAGAGAGAGAATTCAAGAAACGTACGTACTGCAAATCACTGCGTAGTCACTGTATAGTGACATTGTTAATCATGTTTTTTCTAAGTATTCTGATAATTGTTGCGAGTGTACTTCTTCCAATCTATTGCCCTATTTTCAAGCGTGAACAATCTGCTTACAACGTTTCTGCTGAACACTCTTTTAGCGAGTTACCTCCACACGAACTTTCTTACAGACTTGCGCTGCGCAACAACACATTCATTAGTATGTTACACCACTCCCATCAGACTAATAACGCTACAAACTGCTGGATATGTGGCCGACTCCCTCCCTACCAGAATTACAAGGGAGCTCTGCCCCTTTTTCCGTACCCGTTCACTCACAACGGCTCCTGTGGTGCATGGTTCAAAATAATTAATTCCTTAGATTCTGATATTGCTGTCCTTGACGGGAGCTGGGTTTGGGGAAACCTGAACTTAGTCCTGCTCAACGTCTGTTACCCTGATAAGGAGGGACTCCCCATTAGATTAGGAACTGATCTAGAAAATGAAGTATATGGATTGAGTAATTACACGATTAACCTTATGATTCTTACTGTTGAATCCGAAGCTGCACCAGTCCTGCCCGCTATGCTAGTATTACCAGTCACTGGTGAATTATGTGTCAGAAAGAAAGGTTCAGTACACTTAGGTCATAGTAAATGTACTACTGTGGTCGAATTCAGTGATCATGGTAAATCATCCTTTAAAGTTACCCGTCATTCCTATTTTGTTTGTGGTCATACCGCATACATACGTCTGCCTCCAGATTGGGATGGTACCTGTTATATTGCATTCCTTCTGCCACCTGTTTTCCTAGCCCCTCCTGATTATCACAGAAACCCAAATCTAGTAAAGAATAGACTCCGAAGAGATCTCCCGCTTGTCGACTATACAGAAACGGCATGGGAACAGTACACCGATTTTAATAAAGGATTCTTTTTCTTTTTAGGTCCCGTCCAAAACAGTAAATTAATACGTAGATTAACTAGAACCCTTGAAGCTGTAGTACATGAAACTGCCTCCGCCTTAGGTAACCTAACAGAGGAGCAATCTGCCATGCGGGTTGTTGTCCTTCAGAATCGTCTTGTTATTGACGTCATCTTGGCAGATAGAGGTGGAGCCTGTAAGGTCATCGGGTCAAGTTGCTGTGTTTTCATTCCACAAAACGCGCCATCTGTATATCAAGCTATTACACGTCTGCATAAAATTGCAAATCAGATACATCAGAATCCAGGCACCTGGACTTGGTCCGGTTGGTTCTGGACAACGTTAACCGCTTGGGGATGGAAGATCCTATCCTTCCTAGGTTTTGGCCTTGTCATAGTATTCAGCTGCTGCCTGTGCCTACAGTGTGGGCCAGCGATATGTGGACTGTGTGCCACATCGTGCATTGAACATTCCAGTTTTCTCTCAAACAGACAACGGAAGAGAGACGAACAAATTATGTTACAAGAACGAACTGATCAATTTATGATGATCGATATATCATGAAGGGTCCGTAGGGAACAAGGAGGGAATGAGGAAATATAAATTTTGGTCAAGTTGTGTTCCCTAGCGTGTACCCCACCGTCTCCATGTACGAGTTAAAGTGCATGTAACTTCCCTCCTGTGTCAGCTATGAAGACGCAAATACATTTGCGTCTAACGTTAACATGTCCTCTTTCAGACCCACCCTGAATGGGTTGGATAGTCCGTTCCTAAGTATACTATGCCAACGTCTTTTTGTAGTGTACTCTACATGTTTTTCAGCTCTGGCAAAGTAGGCCCAGAATATCTGCCATCAAGCCTTTTTCTTCCTCCTGACTCTGAAAGCCTCAGCCCAGGCTGCCCCCGTACCCGTGAACTCTGCCTTACTTCTAGCGCGGCCCTTCGCGCTCAGCTCAGCCTGCTGCCTGCCAAGATTGACTACAACCTTCGAGTTATCTGTTCCGCTCCTCAAAAAATACATTCCTGCCTACTAGCTTCAGTAAACATTCCCCAGCTGCAGAACCAAAGGGCCGGCCTGTCTCCGTGCAAGTAATTCATAGCCTCTGTTACCATGCTCCCATGGAAGGCCCATGCCCCCACGCTTCTCATGCAGACACTCAGGCGCTTATACACGCACTTACAGTCAGTATAGAATAACTTCTGCCCCAGAGACCTTTCCGCCCAGATAGCTCAGTTCCTAAAACACCAGATATCAGATATGATAGAAGCACAAGTTGATCTGACATGCCAGACTTCTGTCTCTTTCCGTCAGTGCAAATGTCAAGCCCCCCTGCACCCTCCAGTTTCACGTCAATCACACGTCATGCAGCTGCGCGCGCATCCAAGCCTCTGATTTCTGCTGACATTGCAACTTTCTGCTTAGTGCCACCCCTTTGTGACACCTATCTGTGACGTTTCTAGCACACACCTTCAGTTACGCCTAGTTCACGCCTTCTGATTACGCACTAGTACCACGTAGATGCTGTTATCTTGTCTACTCTCAGCTGTTACGCCTACTCTGTTACTTCCAATGATGTGAATTAAGTATATAAGCTATGTATTGTTAATAAAACATTGCTCTATCCCTTCTTCCACCCCTGTGGTGGGAAGAACATGATATCCTGGTCTTGACCATTCCTTTTTAAGGAATAAAACCCCTAAGAACTCTAACACCACGGACTCTGTCTTCTTTCTTTCCGATTGAGTTTTATTGATTAAGTACTTACCTGCATAGAAATTACGACGGTAAATTATATATTTACATCACCTGCACCACTGTGCAAAAACGCTCTCAGGTGCGCTCTTGGATGGGGATTGAAGTCTCCTTGGGTGCTGGGGGTCCTTTAGGGGCCAAGTAGCCTACCTCTTACCTCCAGTGAGCCCCGACACAGTGGGCTTGCTGAGAGGTGGACAAAGGCCACACCCCTTTTCCTCACCACTCTGCAAACGTGCCTCCTGGCACATTCTAAGTTGGGGTATTAAGTCCCCTTCATTCCTGAGGGTCCTTGGGGGCCTACCAGCCCACCAGGTACCTCCAGTATGCGCCATTCACCTGGATTGCTGAGAGTGGTCTGAGGCCACGCCCACTTTTTACACCACTCTTCAAACACGCTCCTGGTGCACTGCTGTTTGGGAATGAAGTCCACTTGTGTCCTCAGGTCCTCAGGACACAAGAGGACCTCATCGCCCCACCAGCTGTGCTCCAAGAGGCATGTTTGCAGAGTGGTGTAAAAAGGGGTGTGACCTCGGACCACCTCTCTGCAATCCAGCAGTGTGGCACTTACTGAAGGTACCTGCTGGGCAAGTTGGACCCCAGGGATCCTCAGTATTCAAGGGGACTTAATTCCCTAACTTAGAACACGCCAGGGGGCGTGTTTGCAGAGTTGTGCAGGGAGGGGGCGGGGCCTCCGGTGAGATGCCAGTTTTTTTTAATATATATTTTTAGCAGGGGGGCCTTTTTTAGTTTTTTTGGGGCCCTGCGTACCCCATCTCCCAGGGCCTGACCCTTTTATAAAAATAAATATAAAACGGAAAGGGGGCTGGGCTCCTTTTTTAAATATATTTATAGGAAAGGGGGGCCACGTAGCCCCCTTCCCTGAGCCACTTTTAGCCCCAGGGACCCCATCCTCCGGGGCATGGCCACTTTTAAAAATATATATTTATAGGCCAGGGGGGTCGCGTGGCCCCATCCCCCCAGGTCTTGGACATTTTTAGAAATTATTTTGATATTATTTGAGGTAGGGGGCCACGCGACCCCCCCCCCCAGGCCAATTTCATCCCTGGTGACCCCGTCAAATGGGGCCTGGTCATTCTTTTTTTTTAAATAAAGAGAGGGGGGCCACATGGCCCCCCATCCCGGGCCACTCCTGGCCCCGGGGATCCCATCTCCAAGGGCTGGCCCTTAGCATTGGGGACTGTGGGGGTAGCCCCAATGCCCCCATGGTCCCTGCGGGAGCCGGCATTGCTTTTGGGCAAGGGGAGCTGCTAACATGGAGCTCTACTTGCTCAAAAGTAATCCTGCTTTGCTTTGTTGAAGCGAGGGCAGTTTCCTGCTCTCGCTTCAATGAAGCAAAGCAGATTTTGCTATGACAGGACGTGAGCCATGCTCCTGCCCTGTCATAGCAAACTGCGATGTCCCGGGGGTGGGCACCCCAGGACATTGCAGGAGCTGGCCCTGGGGGGTGGCTGTCCCCGGGGCCATTGAGGGCTCCAGGAGGGGTGCCTCGCAGACCTCCACTCAACAATTCCAAAGCCCCCGGGGAGGTGGTGGTCCCCAGGGCTTGGGGTGGCCCACGAGGCCCCCCTCATTAATAACGGAAGCCCCAGGGAGGTTGTGGTCCCCGGGGTTTGGGGGGCCCGCGAGGCCCCCCTCATTAATAATGAAAGCCCCAGGGAGGTGGTGGTCCCTGGGGCTTAGGGGGCCCTTGAGCCCCACTCAATTTGATTAAAGCCCCAGGGAGGTGGCAGTCCCTGGGGCAGCGTGGGGGTGTTGGGAACCCGCCAGCATTTATTGTTGTTCAAGCCCCAGGGAGGTGGTGGAACCCGGGGCTGCGGGGGGCACATGCCACACGCATACAATTAACTAAGCCCTGCTAATAGGCATTGCCCCGGGACCTGGCCCGCCCAGGGGCTTATAGAAAACAAAGCATGGGAGCCTTCGCTTAATTTTTTTTTTTCCGCCCAGATTCGTGCACCCAGCGCGAATTCGCCAGTTTAAAAATATGCTTTTTTGGGCCTGGGACTCCTTGTGGGACCCCCTGAGCAGGCCTAGGTGTTTCTAACCCGCCCCCTTTTTTTGCTTTTCATCTTTTTTTCACCCTTTCTGAGTCACAAGATGGCTGCTAACACTTCCTGGTTTGAAGTGTTGACAGCCAATCAGAGTGAAGCTCGTGCCCAGGAGGTTTTGCGAACCCTCCTCACTGCTCAAATATCGATATTTTTATTTTTTTAATTTCTCAGGAACTACTGAACGGATTAAAAGCACACTTTCTAGACCAAGACCTACCTTTTAGACAAATTTGGTGTAATTCCGTTCAGCAGTTTCGGCTTTAGCTTTCTCTAAAGATTCCTAATTAACATGGAGAAAACGAGTTGTGGGACCCCCATTTTTCTCGGTCCCGCTTGATGAAACATCCCGAAATTTTCAAGGCGGGACCTGACCGGAGTGCCCCATTAATTTTTAAAGTTTCAGGAAGATTCGTCAACTGGCTCCAAAAGTATTGGTAAATAATAAAACGCTTTTCATATGGAACATAGGTCTTAACTATAACTACCTACTGGTTACTGCCAGTAGGTAATACACATGTATACATAAATAAATATATATATGGATATATATATGTGTGTGTGTGTGTATATATATATATATTTTTTAATAACATTGGATGTGGTTAACTTATATACCTGTATAGATCACGAAGAGGGCTTGATGGCAATCAAGTGGTTTCTGGATAAGAAACCAGAGAAGTACAGGACACACAGTGTAATGTTACTGAGCATGATACATTACTGTCTATATCATAACATTTTCCTTTTCTCTAGCCAATTGTATAAACAGATCAGGGGTACATCTATGGGCTCGTGCTTCTCCCCCAGTTACGCGAACTTGTTCGTGGGCTGGTGGGAGAAGCACGAAGCTTGGGCAGAATGTAATGACTGACAACATTTTAATGTGGACTAGGTACATAGATTACCTTTTTATTATTTGGCGGGGGGATCGTACCTCGGCTGAGGATTACATCACCAAGCTAAATAACAACACTAAGAACTTGAAGTTTACTAGCACTATAAGTGCCACTAGTATTTGCTATTTGGATTTGGAGATTTATATAAAGAACAATACTCTCCAAACGAAACTCTATAGGAAACCGACAGCGGGTAATGCAGTTTTGCATGCAGCTAGTTATCACCCGAAGAGTCTCGTAAGAAATGTACCCTATGGCGAGTTGTTACGCCTGAAAAGAAACTGCTCAGTGGAAACCGATTTCCAACAAGCCAAATTTGAGGCAAATGACAGGTTCCTGAGTAGGGGATACTCCAATAGTTTACAACAGCAGGCTTCGACTAAGGTATCTACAATCAACAGGAGGGATCTCCTGGTGCCTAAAGCTGTGCCAAAGGTGGAGGACAAGGTGAGAATGATCACCAAATTTAATACCAGGTCTGGCGATCTAGTCCACATCTTAAGAAAAAACTGGCACATCTTGATGACTGACAGCATTCTGAAAAAGCATCTCACGCAGCAACCGTTAATAACTTATCGACGCTGCCAGTCATTATCAGATCACCTGGTCCGCAGTCATTATTCCACAAAGCTAAAGCCAGTTAATGTGTCCAACCTGAAAGGGTTTTTACCCTGTCTTCGCTGTAAAGCCTGCAAAGGGAGTAGAAAAACCTTAGCGTATCCGGATAGAACAGGAGAGGGTAGACCTAACAGAAAGATTACAAAATTGTTAAACTGCAACTCAGAATTCACCATCTACTGTCTAGAGTGCCCCTGCAAGAGAAGGTATATGGGGAGTACCATCAACCCCACAAAGCTTAGGATCCTAGAACATATGCGGGCGATCGCCAATAAAGATAGATCCTATCCGGTAGCTCGCCATTTCGCCGAATGTCACCAGAGCGACAGAGATCTGTTAAGCTTCTATTGTATAGATCAAGTAAACCGTCAAGAACAAGGGGGGGACAGAGAAAAGGCACTCAGGATCTTGGAGTCTAGGTATATAATCGATCTTAAAACCATGACACCGTGGGGCCTGAATAATGATGAGGAGCTGTGGGTCCACCTCTAATATAGACGCATTGGATCATGTATCTTTTAACTGTATATATCCATACTCTAACTGTAATTATGAGAAATTTAGATACTCCCGTTACACCCAGAATTGTCTACGGCTCGCCATAAGCTGAAAATTGAATAATAAGAGGAGATATGCCCATACAGGGCTACAAAACAGGAGATACCATAGTCAGTTATATTGAGGTCGATCACATCTATAAATAGTGCCAATTGGGAATGCATCCCTTCAAAAAAAACAACAAAAAAGAGTATGAGACATGGTACAATATTTGACCTTGAAACTGCCTATTGTGTCTCTATTAATCTCAATTCAATCGGTATGTATATAATATTATGAAATGTTTGTTATTTGTATGTTTTTTTAATGAGCACTAAGCACTTTGTATTTGATTGCGCGATGTTTTTAAACTATATGTTAAGAAATAACATATACTAAAAGATGGCCGCCACGTTGGCTATTTACAACCTCATCTCTCATCTATGTCAATGATTTGCGAAGTGGCCTATGGGTTTAAAATAGCGCTTTTTTACACTAACAAACTGACACTGACGAAGCTAGAGTAGCGAAACGCGTCTGTCAGGGGTGAAGGGGGGTTTGCAATAAATATTCTTTAATCGGATTCCAGTGTGCTCGCCATTCTTTCGACTTGGATACGTTGGAGTGTTTTGCAATATATATATATATATATATATATATCATCAGGCTCGTGGGGGTTGACCAACAGGTTAGGAAGCACTCAGACGCCAGGAGCTTTTCCCCGTAAGCTTTATTAACTGATGCAGCAGTCACGCACTGAATTTTAAAACAGCAGTCCGCACCCTGATGCATTTTGAATTCCTTCTTCTTCAGAGGGTGTTCGTAGGACAAAGCGCAACAACGCCACACCTTCCCAGCCATTAATCACTATCGTGAGTCCTGATTGGACGTCTTAAATAAGTGTTCACGCTGACTTCTGGGAGGTGAAGTTCATAATTCATTCCTCTGATGGTTGTGCTAATTGCTGCGATTAAAACTCTGGATGAGTTTCAGAACGTGACTGCTCTATTCTTTGATCCTGTGCGTCCCGTTTGCAAGGACCCTCGTAGATAGGAACCTCTGGGCCCCCGTTTCTTCAGAGTGGTGCTTCCCTACGGCAGGACGGCCGCAATAACATCAGGCTCGGTGGGGGTTGACCAACAGGGTAGGAAGCACTCAGACGCCAGGAGCTTTTCCCCGTAAGCTTTATTAACTGATGCAGCAGTCACACACCGAATTTTAAAACAGCAGTCCGCGCCCTGATGCATTTCGAATTCCTTCTTCTTCAGAGGGTGTTCGTAGGACAAAGCGCAACATCGCCACACCTTCCCAGCCATTAATCACTATCGTGAGTCCTGATTGGACATCTTAAATAAGTGTTCACGCTGACTTCTGGGAGGTGAAGTTCATAATTCATTCCTCTGATGGTCGCGCTAATTGCTGCGATTAAAACTCTGGATGAGTATCAGAACGTGACTGCTCTATTCTTTGATCCTGTGCATCCCGTTTGCAAGGCCCCTCGTAGATAGGAACCTCTGGGACCCTGTTTCTTCAGAGTGGTGCTTCCCTACGGCAGGACGGCCGCAATAACATCAGGCTCGGTGGGGGTTGACCAACAGGGTAGGAAGCACTCAGACGCCAGGAGCTTTTCCCCGTAAGCTTTATTAACTGATGCAGCAGTCACTCACCGAATTTTAAAACAGCAGTCCGCACCGTGATGCATTTCGAATTCCTTCTTCTTCAGAGGGTGATCGTAGGACAAAGCGCAACAACGCCACACCTTCCCAGCCATTAATCACTATCGTGAGTCCTGATTGGACGTCTTAAATAAGTGTTCACGCTGACTTCTGGGAGGTGAAGTTCATAATTCATTCCTCTGATGGTAGCGCTAATTGCTGCGATTAAAACTCTGGATGAGTATCAGAACGTGACTGCTCTATTCTTTGATCCTGTGCGTCCCGTTTGCAAGGCCCCTCGTAGATAGGAACCTCTGGGCCCCCGTTTCTTCAGAGTGGTGCTTCCCTACGGCAGGACGGCCGCAATAACATCAGGCTAGGTGGGGGTTGACCAACAGGGTAGGAAGCACTCAGACGCCAGGAGCTTTTCCCCGTAAGCTTTATTAACTGATGCAGCAGTCACGCACCGAATTTTAAAACAGCAGTCCGCACCCTGATGCATTTCGAATTCCTTCTTCTTCAGAGGGTGTTCGTAGGACAAAGCGCAACAACGCCACACCTTCCCAGCCATTAATCACTATCGTGAGTCCTGATTGGACGTCTTAAATAAGTGTTCACGCTGACTTCTGGGAGGTGAAGTTCATAATTCATTCCTCTGATGGTAGCGCTAATTGCTGCGATTAAAACTCTGGATGAGTATCAGAACGTGACTGCTCTATTCTTTGATCCTGTGCGTCCCGTTTGCAAGGCTCCTCGTAGATAGGAACCTCTGGGCCCCCGTTTCTTCAGAGTAGTGCTTCCCTATGGCAGGACGGCCGCAATCACATAAATAAATATATATATATATATATATATATATATATACAATGTATTTCATTACTTTAAAAAGTTATAATAAACCTAATTTAGAATTTAAATTAAACTCTTTAACTTTTGTTAAAAAAATCCAAATCCCTTAATTTAATTCTGTACTTAGCTTTTCACAACACATCACACATATTAAAAAATAAACCTATTACTGGATTGACAATTTTTTGTTTAAAATATTCTTGAAAACTTTTATAAATTGAATAAACATTTGTATTAATTATGTATTAATTATTTGGTCAATATGTAATTTAATGGACAATGTGCTGTAATGTTTTTAATATTTATTGCTTCATATTTTAGATTACATTAGTTTTAATAGTTTTTCAACCGAATATTAACTTTAATATTTTTCCCTGTAGTAGCCCATGGAGGGATCTGGTATGGTGGCCAACTAGTAACTAATAACATTTATGAATAGCAACTAATAGTAACTTTACTCTCATAAATCTTGTTGTAGAAGATTCCGTTATGGGTAAGAGACAGTCTACATCTACCTAGTCACCACTTAAGTGCAAATCTACACTCAGAAACCATGAGTAGCAAAATAAATGCAGTTTTGTACATAGGTAAAGTAAAGTAGTAGATCTGCACAAAGATACAACTACATTTGTAAATTTAGGGGCATATTACCAAGCAATAGCGATAATTATCGCTATTGCTTGGTTAGAGACAAAAATTTACCGCTGAGCTGCGGCGATTTTTACCGCAAATAAACCTTGGAATTACCAAGGTTTATCGCAAATGCGATAAAAATCGCCGCAATGCATGAATATCGCTGAAAAGTCAGCGATATTCATGCATTACCGAGCTAATGCTCTTAGCCATGTTATCCACCTCCCATTGGATAACATGGCTAAGAACTGCTCAGGGCAGGTGTTAGCTTTTGGAGGTATTTGCGCTTAGCGCGAATATCTCCAAAAGTTGGTAATAGGAGATAGCGATGTTAGCGACTGTTTTCAGTCACTAACATCTTGGCACGCCCACTTTGCATGTCATTAGTGATAAATATCACCGACATGCAAAGTGGGGCCGAAGATGGTCGCTATCTCCTACTAGCTGTCGCTAACTGGTGTTAGCGACAGCTAGGTAATAGGGAGATAATTTTATCTCCGCTTTCTTGGCTTTTAAAGCCAAAAAAGCGGAGATAAATCCCCTTGATAATATGCCCCTTAATTTTTTGAATCATGTCCTTAGTGTGCATAAGGGATATCTGTGGTGCATATGGCCGTGCATTGCCTATTCCACTTGTTAGTGATGCTGGCACTGCTGATGTGTGTGCTGTAATCATATGCTTGTCGTAGGTGCATGACTGTCCTTCTGTGTGTGATTTTGTTATTCTTGTGTGTGACTTTAACATAGAGTTTTGGAGTTTCAAAAATAAGAATCAATTTCTGACAGTGTTTTCTTGTGTTCTTCCAGGGCTCTGGTTGTGATGCTACTGAAATACCAGACGAGGTCAAACTAATTGGATTTGCCCAGTTGAGTCTGAGCTGATGTCTCCCGTTTGACAAGCTGCATAATCTGGTTGTGGAGAGGTCAGCTGCATTGAGAAGGGGAAGAGACAACGCACACTAAATCCTGCTTAGTATTTTAGCAAGTTACAAAGTCAGGGCATGAAACAACCGCAGCTGCTACTCAGAAACATGATAACGATTTCTTACCATTCCACTGGGAGCATTCCAAATCAAAACAGAAAGAAGCTGGGTTCTTACATGAGGGCGTTTTATTTATTGGTTGCAAACGTGTTTGAGATCTGAAATATATTTCTTCCTTTACGATACATTTCAGATCAGTGTATCAGTATGTCGGCTCTATGCTATTGCCTCTTCTGTGCATTATTTAGAAAATATTCTAATTATGATAGACAAGATGTATTAGCCAAATCGAAATTCTAATTTTAAATTGATTGTTGAATTTTATTTTCATATATATATTTATGCATTAAATAGCCTACCTATAACAAGTGAGACATTATATGCTGCTTACAATCTGTCCTTTAACAACAAATATTTCTAGATTATTTGCCATCTTTAGCTTTGGAAAAGAGCGAATTACGCATTAGATAGATTTTGTTTAGGCATTTCAAATTATTGCCCTACTGCTGAATGTCTAGAATGATGAAGGTGCCTTTAACACATTAACTTGTAAGACTGTGCCTGAGGATACTTACTAGGAGAAGATCATAACTTCGAATTTCAAATTTAGCACAATAAATCGAGTCCTTTTTGGGGCATCTAATTGCTTGAATACAGAAAATGTTGCCATTAAGCTAGTCTGCTTGGTGTACCATTCTTGTAACCCTTAAATGGCATGGACGAACCAAAGGAAAATTGACAAGCAAAATCCCAGGTGTACTTGACTTTATTAAAAGATATAAGGATGACATGCAAAGCCATAATAAAGTGAAAAGACTGTGCAATGCCTAAACGTTTTTGTAATATCTGAGAGTCAAAAATAACAATTGAAGGAGACTTTACTTTCGCTGATTTTGTGAAATCAACCCCATGAAATGAATAAACATTATTGGACTAAGGGCCGCAACTGTTCCCCCTCTTTATTTCATGTTCTATCGTGATCAATACAGAAGCAGGCTGAGGAAGAGTGAGTTTGGTAAACGAATCAGTAAAGAAACATTGACGGACCATTCTACCTGCTTTGGACAAACTGCACGCTCTCTATTCCCTTTGGTAAGGTAGCGTCCACTAAATTGCCAAATAAATAACAAAAAAAAACGATTTAGAGTACTGTGTAGCAAAAAGAGGAACATCATTATGAAAAAATGTAACCCCAATCTAATTTTTTTTAATCACCGTACCACCCTTCGTTTCACAGTACAACAACTTTATTGAATAAGGCAGTTCAGAACACCACCACAAATTAGCATGACTTCTGCCCGCCACCTCACAGTTTCCACGTCACATTTAGAGGTGAGGGACAGCTGATGTGTGCTGGTGAAGCCCCTACTTTCTCTATTGACAAACAATTATTGGTAGCGACCGTTGCAATACAGAGCTGTTAATGTGAGAGTATTGGGTGTATCTTCATTAGAAGCTGGCAGTGTGCTGTGTTACGCTAAAATTGGTAAGGCTGCGTGCCAACAGTTTCAAAACGCAGGGATATACTGTATTCACAAGAATACAGCGCAACACTGCGTTACCCCTAGTACTAGTGCTAAAAAAGCTGCCTAGCATCATCTCAAACAGCCTAGCACCATTTTGCTAGAGTGCCTGCGCTGCAGGGGCAATTGTTTATGTGCAGTAAGGGATATGTGCAGGAAGGGATACCTTCCTGCACATAAACGATTACAGCTGATTTGCTCTATCTATGTGTGCTGCAGAATGCAGCACACGTGGTTAGAGCAAAACACTAGGAGAAATAAAACATTTCTCCTCGTATCGCCTGCTTAAGAACAGGTATTCCCTGGTGGTATTTTTTGGAGATGCCCCATACCTTGTAAATATGGGGCAGCATCAAAAAAACAATTTGTGTTGCTGCGGAATGCCCATTGCATTCCCCTTTCATTGTAAGTGCTGCATGAATAGGGGCATTATTTACAAGGTAGCATTAAGCCACATTAAGTGGCTTTATGCCGCCTTGTCAATAAAGCGAAGGAGTTAATGCCACCCTGAATAGGGCAGTGCAGGTAATACAGATGTCCCTTGGCACAAGTCACTATGTGAGACAGCGTAGACCCAGACAGGAATAATAAACAACTACCCCACAGGTAAGAAGAAAGCTCCATTACAATCAAGATAATATTTTTATTCTATTTAAGAAATTAATATTGTCTTTAAGCGTTTGCTTGTGAAATAGAAAACAATTCAGAGCGCTATGGCTGCCTGCCCAGAATTTCCTTTTGATGAAAATTAATTTTGCTGCAACCGCAAACGAACCATCAGTGAAACAATCCGTAACAGTGTGGTGCAAGCGCCATAATACAATGGACAGTCCTTCACCGAGAAAGTGGCGATGAGTGTCTCCTCACATCTAGCAGCGTAGCAGACCACCTGCCAAGGTCTAAATGATCCTCTAATACTCTTTAGAACCGTCCTCCCTTGAAATTAGTGAGAAAGAGAGAGGTCAATATTTCTATCTTTTAAGACCTACTAAGTGATATGTCCAGACATCGCCTATCCACAAGGAAATCAGTAATAGGCAGATGTGCTATTTTAATAACTGTGGAAGCAAAATGAGCAGATCAGGACTACAAATAATAAAGTAGTAAAACTAATACACTCGGATATTCAAATCTAAATCCAGCTTTAATTTTAATACTTTCTGCTATTCACAAACGCTGATTGGAATGTGCATCTTTGTGGATTCTATGGAAAATCATGTGATTTTTCAATCAGGAATATCCATTCCCTTCGAAAAAAGTTTTCCCTGGCACAGAACTCTATGGGGCCTATTTACAAGCCTCTAATGCCAAAACAATGTCACTTTTCGTGACGTTGTGATGGCGATGAGGGCCTCGCCTTCTTTACAAGGCAGCATTAAGCCACTTAAAGTGGCTTTTTGCAGCCTTGTAAATAAGGCACCCTTTCACGCAGTGTTTAGCATGAAAGGGGAGGGCAGTGGGTGTTGTGGTGGGCGTTTCACTGCAACACCCATTGATTTTGACGCTGCTCCCTATTTACTAGTAAATAGGAGGCAGCTCCAAAATTAAGACACGGGAACACCTGGTATTAAACAGGCGAATCAAGGAGATATGCTTTATTTCTCCCTGTTTTTGCTGTTTCCATGTGTGCTGCCTTGGGGACCTTCCTGCACATAAACAATCTTCCCCTAAAACCAGGCTCCGTTGCACTATGGTACAAGTTAGCGCCAGCGCAGGGGGAGACGCAAAATATGATGTCTCCCTGCATTTCTAAAGTGACGAAGCATGTTGTTAGCCTTCCTGGCTTAACGACACGCTTTGCCACTTTAATTTTTTGTTGAAATCTGTTTTTATTATTTTTAAGAGAGTTTACATATGCATGACAGACAACATCCATCATACTATTTCCGACCACATTTAGAACCTTCTATCAATATCGCTTAGACATCACGGATGATTTGGGAATGCTCTACTGTACATGTTGGTGACATTATTGCCTCACTTCCTTATTGAAACTCAACAGGTGGGTCATGTCAGCCAAGATAAAGTCCACTGTGCATCCTTAATGTGGTTTAGTGGTATGGTATGCAAAATGTTACAGGTCATTCATCTCAGGTAAGAGCACAGATGTTATAGAGAAAACAAACAATAACTCAAAAACCAACAGCAGCTGAGTCCGACTTCTGGTTGTACGCTCCTCACTTAGGGCCCCATTAGTGTGGCGAGCGGACTCCGTACGCCACATTCTAATATGGCTGGCGGTGTCTTTCCGGCACCGCCACCATATTGAACCCTTTTCACCCGGTCGAAATGTCGACCGGGTGGAAAAGCGGCAGATGATCTTTCCATCCGCCGCGGACCCCCCAAGCCATTGTAATATGGCGGGGGTCGGCAGGCGGGGTGATTACCGCCGGCCCGGCGGGGATGATCCTCCCGCCATCCTAAAGTCCCCTTTACCTTCCCCCCTTTCTTTCTTCTAAGCCCCCCGTCCCTCTCGTGCCGTCCCGTAGTTCTCCATGGATCTGCAACTCCATACCCCGCACACATCGGTGTCCGCGCTGAATGTTAGTTAGTGAATGTGTACCTGTGTGATGTGACAAGGGTTCACTGGCAGACCGCCCGTCTCATATTGTGGGGATGCCTCTCTCGTCATCTGGTCGCTGCTCGAGGCTGTCCCCCTCCATGTGTTTTAGGGCCTGAAGAAACCCTCCCATTGTGCTGCTATAGGTGTCTTCCACAGACCCAGCGTTTTCTCCCGCAGGATGGCGATTCCCTCCACTTTGGCCCACGCTAGGAGTGAATGCCTCCATGCCCTTATATGCAGTGGGTTTTGCGCCTTCTATCTCTTCGTTAGGAGCCGCTTAGCAACCGCTAACCCCAAGTCAAGGAAACGACAGGTGAATTTTGTGGCCGTGGTCCTGCGAAAGTAAGTAGGTCATTCTAAGGGTATGTTGCCTCCCCACGCTTTGCCACTTTATTGTAAATATTTGCCAATATATGCGTTGGGGAGGCTGGGACAGAGGACTGTATTTCCCCTGGGCAAATATTTATATATATATATATATATATATATATATATATATATATATATATATATATATATATATATATATATATATATATATGTTTTTTTTTCTCTGTATGGAGAATATTTTTACCACCTGGAGGAATCCTTTCCCCTATGAAACCATCAAATTTGAGGGTAATTGATTTCCATTGTCACCCTGGTAAGGGAGTTAAAACACCCTTGGTGTAATTAAAATATGACCATTTCAAGGCTGGAAAAGGAAATGTCAGGCATTCATGAATTTCCACAACATATTTGTTTCTGGGCATTCACAAACCTACAAGTCCAACCAAGCCTTGAATCACTGAGGAACACCCCAAATACGACCCATTGAGTGGGATACAAGTGCCCGAATCTCCATACTGCTTGTGGAGATCAGCTTGTGCCTGCCAAAAATCCCTTTGTGATTTCCTGGCATGCATAAATAAGGTAAATTTGGGCATATACTTAAGTGATTCTAATATTAGTGGTAACAAAGTAGCCATAGCTTAGCTCAAAGAAGACAGGGCGGGGTTGTTTCCCAGTACAACACAATACAGTAATTGCAACCTAATAGAGGTGTGAATACAGCTTGAGAGGTGTGAGTATTTTTTGTAGACACAGGATTTCAATAATGTCTTAATGCATAAATATTTTACAGTGAAAATGAACAAGTTGTAAAGTGGACTCAACTCAAACATAAACAATAAAATTGTTATGTAATGATAAGGCTGTCATAATACCATGGTCACTGGAGAAAAAAACTGTATATCCTTTTCAATCATTCCCTGACTAAGCATGGGCGTAAAATCCGTTCCGCTCGCGGATTTTGAGGATTTTCGGTAAATTCGCAATCCGCGAACTCTCGCGAATTTACCGAAAATCCGCAAATTCGCACGCAGCGGATTTTTTTTCTTAGTGATACAATTTTGCAGCGTGCGGCGTTCACATACCGTCATTCAGCGTTTGCCGAGTTGTTTTTCTCGATATTTTGCGAGTGCTGCGCCATTTTGGATCTTGCTGCGGGATCCCGCTGGAGTTTGGCGACGCATCGCGAGAGTTCGCAATTGCGAACATGTAGGTGCGGCGGGCAGCAACAATCTCGCACTCGCGAAATTACAAAATTTGCAATTCTGCACAAGAAATCCACTAGCAAGCAGCATAGACCTTCTGAAAATGATGATTTTTATCAGAATAACTCCCCAGGTTGACATTTGCCTGCACTTTTTGGGATTTGAGGCCTTTTGACTTTCTTTGGATCACTTTTGGATTAGAAATCAACTTTCACAAGTAAGTTTGTTTGGGGCATTACAGTTGCTGTTCTGCAGAAAAACGAGTTTTGCAAAATTGAAAGCACTCAGCAGGTGCAAAAGTTCACTCATCATTAGTAACCACTCCCTGTAGTACTTCCTGAGGGGCCCCTCCAGAGTTCAGTTGCCTATGTTTGTTTGGGGCATTACAGTTGCTGTTCTGCAGAAAAACGAGTTTTGCAAAACTGAAAGCACTGAGCAGGTGCAAAAGTTCAAACTCATCATTAGTAACCATTCCCTGTAGTGCTTCCTGACTTGGGCCCCTCCAGAGTTCAGTTGCTAGTAGCAACAATTCTATGACCCTGCTCTGACCCTCACAGCAGGCTCATAGAATAGCTACAAGTAGGCCACAAAGGTCCTGGAAAAAAATTGCACTGCAACAGAAAGCAAATTACAGATAAGGAAGCAGGTGCCAGACTGGAATTTTAAAACAGTGACACATTAATAAATCAACCCCAAGTTAATTCATGTCAATTGAAGCAGGGCAGGTGTGCTTGCTTTTCCCCCCATAATCTACAGTGATGAACCAGAGGGTGGCATTGATGTACCAGAGGGTGGCATGGGTGAAACAGGGTGGCAGTGGTGAAACAGAGGGTGCTGTGAACCTGTGATGATGATGAACCAGATGTAGAAACAACATAGTCGCGACCATTGCGAGCCGACAAGTAAGTTCGCAATTGCGAACTGGTACAAAACCCTCGCGAACTGGCAGAAACCCTTGCGAACACAAAAAAAATAAAAATTCGCGAGAATTAGCGGATTTTGCAGATTGTGAGTTCGCAAATACGCAAATTCGCGAACGCCAGATTCGCAAAATTCGCCCATGCTTATCCCTGACCCCGACACCAGGAGCACTTCTGAAAGTTAGGAAACTACATAAGAAACACAAAAAAGCAACCCAGTTATTTGTGTATTCTTATATTTACTTTATTGTAGCATCTTTCTTCAAGAACAAATAGAATGGCTCAAACAATTTTGCACTGTTTACTTCACAAAAGTGACCCCAACCAGCACAAACAGTTGTTTTTTTTATTTTTTTTGCGGTGCAAAAATTACCTAAAAGTAACTCAAAGTAATGCCAAATGCTGCTTTGCATTACTTGCAGTTAAGGAGCCGTTACATGGGCTATCCCTTTTTTAAGCAAAACCCTATCTACCAAAAATTTTAGATAAGAGTAATTTCAAAGCAGATGTTAAAAGGAGAAATATTTTAATTTCTCCTTTCTTTCCCGACTTTGCATGTGTACTGCACTCTGCAGCACACATACAAGGTATGAAACGTTTTAAAAGTTGTCTAGGCATAGTATTTGTATAGTAAGGCAACCATTCCAGTACAAAACCTATGCTAGACTCATGCGCACTCCCATGCACTATGCCGCAAACATATGTGAAGGGTGCTCAGCAGCAGAATTCTGCGCTGGTGCTAGGAATAGGGGAGGAAAGAGCCACATCTCCGTAGATATAATGCTGTCCTGCTCTTTCCCTGTCAGGCAATGCAGTGCAGCATTTTTGGCTGCTGTGCTGTGTTAGGTGGCACATGATTAATTTGGCCTACTGTTTGTAAACATATTACCTTCCGGTCACTACCAGGTCATGTACCCCGTCCTGTAACATTGACGATTGCATTGTGATTCTCCCACTAAAATTGGTTAGAGTGTACTGGATTTGCAAATAATAAAATATTGAAACACTAACGGCCCGTGGGTGGGAGCGGGCTGTCACACCACTGCTCTGCTACCACACCACCAAACATGGTGGAGTTTCCTCATGGTCTGGCGGGTGGTCTCTTAGCGTTCCCACTGCGGTGCGTTTGAAAAAGGCACTTCAGTGGGAGCGCCAAAGCTCGTTCCTGCATGGACCAAAGGCACAACATTGTGTATTTCCTTCTGTGAAGGAACCGAGGGTGCACATGTACAAGGGTTGCAACACGTGCTTACCTGCATGCACCCCCCTGCACAGAGGCACAAAGGGTCCTGTAAGGGCCCCCAGAGTTACCTCACTGTCACCCTTTTCATACCAGGCTCACCGCCGTAGATGGGGCAGCAGTGACAAAACTCATAATATGCTTGGCAGTGCCTCAGCGGCACCACCAAACATATTGCAGCCTCACCCACCCACGCCACCGACCGGGATCACAGATCCCTGGCCGTTATGATGGTCCTATAACAGTCTGACCGCCTTATTGTTAATATTGCAGTCGGACCACTGGTGCGCCGGTCTCCGACCGCTACTGCACTTCCACCACGGATTTGGTGGTCCGATGTACTGCGGAACTCGTAATCAGGCCCTAAGTCTGCAAATAAATTGTTTAAAGTGTGATTTATTAGTACATGACGCCCATATAACTGTGTGGTGATATAAATATGTCTCCAGATTTAGGCTTAGAGGGTATCAATACCTGCACATATGATTATTATGCAACCTGGTAGACAGACTTAGAAGCTCAGTGTCAGAAACTTCACATGCAGGAGGGACTACCGTGGCAACATAGGGTTGAATGCTTAACTACAGGCAAGCGTGTGAGCCCACCAGCACCAAAGCACACTCACTAGGACCACTCAGGGTCTTTTGATTTGGCTGCCATTCAGGCTAACTGTATGGGACATCTCTCAAACAAGGCAAAGGCAGAATATCATGAAAGGGATAGAAATTGGTGCAGGGAGGGACCTGGATTTCCAGGCAGTGTCACTATTCATCAAACCTGCCCCTTCAGCTGTTGGTTCATGAGAAAGCCATTCTCCAGTGTCAGTCTACTGTGAAGTGTGGGGATGCGTTTCTGAAGCAGGCTGACCCTAGGTGGCACAACAACACACATCATTAAATTCCTTCTTGAGGGGGCTATAGCCCTCTAAGCAATGCACTGTCATCCAATGTTCAAGCATCATGACATTTCAAGATAAACAGCCACCACCTCCATCAAAAGGCAGTAAGCAAGAGCAAGAATGAACAATCAGTGTCTACAAATACCTACAAAGTGTAACTCCACACAGCTGCCCACACACAACTCAGACAAGGGTAGGCTAGGTGGAGGCAAATTGTCCTGTGAGGAAAATAGGTTTTTACATATGTCAGTGTTCTCAGTGTGGCCTTTTCAACAATCATTCATGAACATTCAGTGGCAGACAGCAAGCTGCAGCAAACACATTCTACATCTTCATCATTACACTCGCTACTGTTTTTGTTTACATACATACAACTAATCTACACATATGTACATTTCTACATTACCTCATGGCCTGCATGATCTCTACTTGTGTGGCTATGACCCCTCTCACATACACCTGATAGTACATGCTCATCTCTCAAAACTATCACACACACAAGTATGGCATAAGCACTCTCTGGGCCATTTAGATGGAAAAGTATGTCTGCCCCACATGCTCAAGCATTGTACTCAAACTCTTCAATCCTGATTCTTACAATCTCAAACGTGCGCTGTCCTTCTTACATCTACACCTACATTCAAATATCAACTCTTCACCACGATGTACACAATACCTCTCATATACATGACATGCACACAACGTACTGTACTCATCACCTCCTCAGCAGACGTCCAACTAACATGTCAAATGGACCATTCTCATCACCAGTCTGAACCCTTTGTAATGTCTAGGATTGCACTCATATCACAAAGTGCAGCATCGCAGTCCAATCTGACATGCTCACTTAACACATCAACACATCTTACAACAAGACACTTACATTGCTCAAGGAATATGTCCTCAGCCATTTGTATATAAACATACACACACCATACTCCGCTTAAGTGCTACAGATTGTAATTTTTAAAACAAATGTATCCACAGATTCAAACACATCATTCATCAACTATACAATACCTCATATGTTACCATTCAGCATCCTAATTTTCACAACTGGTGTATATAGTTGCATACACATATGCACTTTGTTACAAATGACAAGTTTAACCGTGTCTCCTTGTGGCAATGTCACATCACATATAACTTCCAAGTATCCATACCACAATTGAATTATGCACATTAACAACCATCTCCACTCATTGGAACTGCCCTGTTACAGTCATCTCTCACACTAGTGACACAGACGACAGCTCTCATCTCCTGCCAGAATCAAACCTTGTCTCCCTGGTCGTACCCCTATCACATCTACCTATTCCTACCATAACGTGCACAGGATTTAACCAGTCTACCGGCTCACATACCCTGATTCACACCCTCGTATGTTTAACCACTCACATTGGGTGAATGTGGATATCTCACGTCTCCTACACAAGATCAGCCTATGAACTTAACTCATACCATACACTATGACATTCACTAAATTAGTACTGCCACCATGACGTATGAAGCTCCACTTCATCAAAAAATTAGAAGGACAAGTCACTCTCACCTTTACCCTTGTTTAAACAAGGTCAGCACATACAACATGAGCCTTGGTTAACACATCTGCAGCTAGGCCTCACATTAAAAAATAAACACATTCTCTGCTGTGTGGTGAACTAAGAGCATGGATGTGACACTGGCTCCTGTAGCATTTGCACAGTAGTTGGACACAACTCACTCCTTTGCACTCACTGTCCACTTGGCTTACCACATGTAGCACTGGGCAATCCAACAGACATAACAACACTCCTTGTTCAGCTCTGTGTGATCTGGAACTGCACCAAGTATTGCTTAAAGGGACCCCATTGTCAGTCATCCACACATGACAAAATACACAAAATTCACATGCAAAACTGTGACTGGTGTGTAATTGTGAATATGAAATCCAAACTTGGACAGATAAAAAAAATTGATACACATGATGTTTCAAAACAAAAGCAAGAGGGCTTGAATGACATATGGAAGTGGAAAGCAATGGACTATTAAGACAACACACACCTTGCGTAACATGATTCCATGCAGAAATTGGAGTCCTTGGTGTAAACAGGATCTGAAAACTGTTAGGAGAATACTGCTCCCCTTACACTCATAGTGGGCTCAGGAAATGAATTAGATGAGTACACAGTCATGACGGGTATTTGCCTACAGTGGCATGCCACCTGTGGCAAGGTTGTCATTGCCACTAGTCTACCAGATCTAAATAAGACACAGATATGGGTCCACCACTATCAAGTCACATACATGTATTGTATGATTACTTTGTGTACATGGGTGTGTCAAGTCACTACCATGTACTCAAAATCCATATGTACCCAGGTGTATCGATGCGACAGGTGTCTTTCTGTACATCACAACGATATGCAGCATGCTCCTCCTAAACTGTTGCACTTTGAAACACTTGCACTAGGTAGACATATGAAAGCATGACCCATGTACAATTGTGATGGAAAAAGGAAAAGTTTCTGACTTCATCTCACACTCAAACTGATGTGAATGAATGAATGAATGAATGAATGTTGGATTTATAGAGCTCGTGGTTACCCTGGGGCGTCCCAGCGCTTTACCACTGGAGAACCCGTCCTGGCTTTCCCTGTGAGATGATCCCTTTACTGGGCATCCCCAAGGTGCAGCCAGGCATTCCCGGCTGTGATGGGGCCGGAGTGGAGATTAAGCAAGCTATTGCCCAGAGTTGTAGCGTGGGACCCCATAGTAAGAGTGGCACTGAGGCGAGATTTATCGGGCCCGCTGACATTGGTCCTGCACCCGGCCGCTTTGGGAATTGAACCCTGGTCCCGGGCCAACCTCTGCCTCTGGGTCTGCCACCTCTAACTGTTGATTTTACAACAACAAGGGGCCCCAAATCAGTCAGCAGGGACCTCGGGGAACATACGTTTTTCAAACAACATTGGTCCCATGCATGCAAGAGAGTTGAAAGCTAATAAAATATAGACAGAGTCAATCTATATTAAGAGAGACATGTCCAGCCGGACAGTGGTCTTTCATAGTTTACTCAATTTTCATGTAGTTATATGACACAGAGTACCTTCCACAGATCAACCAGTGTGGAACACAAGCCTGTGCCCAGCACTTACAGAGCGGGTACAAAGGGTGGATATAGAGAGCAAAGAAGGGCTTTATAAGGCAAAACACGTTTCTCTGTAATAAATGCAATTGTACAGAGTATTACAACTAAGCACCTTAGAACACATAGTAATCACGTTTTTGTTTTTGGTACTTAAAAGGTCGACGGCGTTTCGGACCCCTAGTAAATCACGGGGACCATCATCAGGACAGCTGCCGACGGATACCATCGAGTAACGCGTCTACCGCCGTCCGACTGTGGGCGGGCGTTATTTCCAGCCTCCACCTATTGAGGTAAACTGGTAAGCACGATCCTCCGTGCCTTTCCGCCCACCCTCCCCCTGCTCACAGGGCATTTAGAGGCTAAATCATTGTTAAGGCTTTCACTGAAACTGTCCTGATGATGGTCCCCGTGATTTACTAGGGGTCCGAAACGCCCTCGGCCTTTTAAGTACCAAAAACAAAAACGTGATTACTATGTGTTCTAAGGTGCTTAGTTGTAATACTCTGTACAATTGCATTTATTACAGAGAAACGTGTTTTGCCTTATAAAGCCCTTCTTTGCTCTCTATATCCACCCTTTGTACCCGCTCTGTAAGTGCTGGGCACAGGCTTGTGTTCCACACTGGTTGATCTGTGGAAGGTACTATGTGTGATATAACTACATGAAAATTGAGTAAACTATGAAAGACCACTGTCCGGCTGGACATGTCTCTCTTAATATAGATTGACTCAGTCTATATTTTATTCGCTTTCAACTCTCTTGCATGCATGGGACCAATGTTGTTTGAAAAAAGCCTCTAACTGTTGAGCCACACTTCTCCTCACACTTCTGTGGACAATGACACTCAGCAAATGTAGACACGAAAATCTTGAATACATACTGTCAAAGTGCTCAAACTAAATGGACCATATGCAAACTATGCCATACTAACATCGTTGTATACTTACACTGCTAATTAAACATGTTTACAGATGACATAAATAACAATTGGAAGAATACAAAAATCTGCAAAAGCATATTCAAATCTGCTTTATTCAGCATGAGAGCTGTAGATAATAAATAACAAAAGCCCAATGGCCTGTCCAAAAGTCTCTTAAACATGGGCCAGAGGTATCATGACCATCAAGTCTTGCCTGCACAATTTCTGTTAAGGGTCACCTCCCCTGGGAGGGGCATCTAGGGGGCATGCCAGGCACCAAAGGGAAAAAAACAGGGAGGACTGCGTTGAGTTTTGGGAGGGATGGGATCAGGAGGGGTGTGTGGGTCCACTGCACTGGTTGTGTCAGATTGAGGGGAGTGGTTCCACTGCAGTGGTAGGATCAGACTGAGGGAGGCAGCTGTAGTATGAGGGCTAGAAGGACAATGGGTTGGACTTCGTTTTATCATTTTGGGGGACTCAGACTGTTTGCGAGTGTTTGTTTGGGTGAGGGAGGTACTGGGCTTGTCTTGCTAAGTACGGGTGGGTGGATGGGTTTGAGAGTTGGGAGACCTGGAGGATTTCCAGGTGGGGGTTTTGGCCTTGGCTTTTTAGGGGCAGGGCTGGCAGGTTCAGATGTTAGGGCTGGGGGGGTGGGGGGCGTGGGGGTGGGTTTCCTCTTCTTCTTAGGATAGGGTGTTGATGGGTCGGTAGGGAAGAGGCCAAGGTCACATAGGAAGAGTTTCTGGGCATAGGGAGGAACAGGAGAGGAAAGGGGAGGGGTTGAGGAGGCAGAGGCTTGTGAGGTGTGCAGAGTGTCTGTGGATACATGTGTGGCAACTGTTGGTGTGTCTGTGAGTGTGCTGTCTGTCTCCTGAGTGGGCATGTGTGTGGGTTTGCCTTTGTGTCTGTGTGTTGCATGTGGCTGTTAACGTGTGTGCATGTGTCTGTGTTTATGTGTGTTTGGGTCAAGGAGGGTAGTTGGGACTGTGGATGGGGAAGAAGTAGGAGGGGGGAGGGACAGCTGGAGCTGGGAAATTGCTGCAGTCAGTTTGGAGGCCAGAGCCTGATTGGATCTCGTTAGGGCAGACCTGTCAAAGTGAATTCCCTCCAGGAATTACACCATTTGTGTCAAAAGAGTGGTATGCACACCCACCTTCCCAACCATCCCAACCAGTCTGCCTGTGACTCAGATTTCCTGAGAGTGTGTGTAACTGCGCTGGCAAGATGACTGACAGTGGTGCATGCTGTTTGAGTTGACTACAACTCCCATGGAGCCCCCTTTGCTCCATACACTATGCAGCATTGTCAGCTATCTTGTCAGTACATTTCCACTCACTGTCAGGCAAGCATGGTTCAGGTGGGCCTGTTCGTCTGTATGGAAAGAGGAATTGTATTTGCTGTGAATATACCTCCCATCAAGCCTGTGCTTACACCCACCTTCCCAGCCATCCCAACCAGCCTACCTGTGACTCAACTTTCCTAAGAGTGTGTGTAACTGTGCCAGCAAGATGTCTGACAGTGGTGCATGCAGTTTGAGTTGCCTAGAACTCTCATGGTGGCCTGGTGCTCCAGACATGCAGCAGTGTCAGCCATCTTGCCAGTACATTTCTCCTCACTGTCAGGCAAGCATGGTTCGAGGTGGGCCTGTTGGTCTGTGTGGGAGGAGTAGTGTTTTTGCTGTGACTACAACTCTCATCAAGCCTGTGCCCACACCCACCTTTCCAGCCATCCCAACCAGCCTCCCTTTGACTCAGCTTTACTCAGAGTGTGTATAATTGTGCTGGCAAGACGGCTGATGCTAGTGACTGGTGTTGGGAGCACAAAGCCATTCTGTGAGTTTGTAAGTAGTATGTACATAGTAGTAATTTAATAACTTTTAATTTTCATTACAAGTATGTTGTCTGTCAATATGGCATATACACCACCTGCTCATTTACTGTGGATTTTGGAAAGTTTGAAAACAGTCATTTGTATCACTGTATTCTTGACAGTGTTGTCTATTGAGGTGTAATTGTTAACAATATTGGAATGTACCGTAAGTACTCACTAGACTCTTGTGCTTCTGTGCTTCCATGGACGCCCTCGGGCGGAAGAATGTCACGCACCTTCTCCTCCCAGGAAGTGTTGTGCACGGATGGTGCAGGATTGCCACCGCCAGTCTGCTATCTCTGTGCGTGTTCTGTGGCCATCAGTTAATTTACCCTCCTTCGTACATCGTAGTACCTGTTCCTGACATCATCCATTAGGTAATGTGCTTGAGCATTCACCTTGTTGACTATCCTGCCCCTCATCCTATTTCTGTGGGACAAGGGGGTCTGTTGGACTTGGTTCCCAAATAACTGTGGCTCTACTCTGACTATTTCATCTACAAGCACTTCCAACTCCTTATCTGTGAACCTTTGTTGCTTCCTTGGGGCCATGGTGGGTGTGAGTGTGAATGTGAGGGTGACTGGGAAGGTGAGGGTGAATCTGAAATTATGTTTTGAATAAATCTGTGCAATTTTTGTGGTGGGTGAAGTGTTAGAGGTAGAGAGGCGGAGAGCAGGGAATGTGGACAGACTCCTGATACCTGGCAGCAGTTGTGTTAGAGCAAACGATAATGGTCTTGTGTTTGGTCCTGTATATAGGTGGATTGGTGGGTGTGGCATATTTTTGGGGGGGCATTGCTAATGCTTATTTATACTGTATTTTACATTTTCCACTTGCCATTTGTAACTCAAACAAGTACAGTTCAATAACTGCTTCGGATGCATCAGGATTAACCGAGTCTGATTCCTAACAGAAGTACTATTCTTATGAGTTTACGAATGAGTAGGCCGCATCAGGCATATTTCCAGACGAATCAGTCAGATGGATTGCATTCCGAACGACTCGTGGGGTTTAACATGCATTGCATCATAATCGTCCGGGCAGCTCACCGTCGGGTCGTTCGGAAAGCATTCTGCAACCAATTCGGTAGGAATGCTTTCCTAACCAGATTGTAATCGGCCCCTAATAGTTAGCTACAAAGATATGGGCAGCATTCAGTTCCATATACTGGAAAAACCATAGCAGTATCCACACAAGTCTTTTTCAAAAGAGTTCAACAAGCTGAAGTGGCGCTCCAGCTTATATGTTCAAGACCTGACATTTTTGCAGCAGCCCACTGCCATTTAGCACTTTGAACCCTTTGCAGTTCAAGTGTGCAAACAACCAGTTCCAATCAGAATTTCCCTTCTTAGACAGGCATCCTGGAAGGGCGCCCCTTGCTCTTTTCCCAGGATGCATTTAATGCTAGTGCCCACTTCCAATGTGCACCAGACCATACACATTGTCCTGGGACCTCCAGAATTTGGAACCATGTGCAGTCTTTTCTGAAATTCCTGGAAAAATAGGAGCTGTGGAGAAAGAAGACTTGGGGAATCTGCTGGATGTGTGGTTTGTTCCCTGCGGACTGTAGCCATTCTTCAACCTGAAAAGCCTTTAATGCAAATATAAAACTCTTCACAATCTGTTAAAGGTGATCGTAACAAAAGGAACACTGTTAATGATTGCACATTATCCTCCATGCACTTTTATTGTAATATTTCAGCCATTATTGCAAAACATTTTCCCATACTGTTCACAAACATTTCCACTCATAATAAACTAGTAATAAAAGGTCCTTATCTGCCCAGTTTACAAGATTTAATTTTGCTGCTACAGAGTTAAAAAAACGATAATACTGTCCCCAGTCACTGAGTACCACCTTAAGCCTCCAGGCTCAGGGAAAGTTTAGAGGGTTGCATCCCTCTCAGAGCATGCCAAGGGGGGCAGTGGACCAGCAACTTTGTGGGTCTAGTATGATTAGGAGTAGTGCCACCGGGGCAGAGATCTCCCGATGGAAAATTATAGGGAAAAGTCAAAAGGTTTTATTAAATATGAATAATATGGTACAAATATTTTTATGTAAATATTGTTTACATTGATTTCATATATTTATTTTAAATGTAGAGAACATGTTTTAATACTCCAGTTTTTTTATTTTTCTTATTTCAGTAATTTTTTATTGAAAATTATATTTACATGGTTGAGACATATACATGGTGAGTAATATGAGTAACAGACAGGAGGGAGAAGGGAGAAAGAGAAAAGCGCCCGGGGGGCGGGGGGCCTTTGGCGGGGTTTCAAAGTAATATAGGTCCATCATTTTGGCATTTAACAATTCTGACTCCGGAATAACCACATTTACACTTAAAATGTATTTAGTTTGACTATATTAAAAGTAAATGATTTTTCAGAAGTTTACATTTAAAAAAATCCCATCTCAAGTACTATAACCATAACTCTGGGGATGGTGAAAATCCTTATATCTATGGATGTATTTTTATTATATTTGCAAACACAAGGCTGGAAAGATAGTTAAAACTGTCTCTAAACCAAACCTAAAAATAATTGAATCAGTGGTATTGTTCCTGTTATTGCTAGGAGGCTGCCCTTGGATGTGTTACTCATTAGATAGACACAGTGGACATGTACAATATTCTTATGTGCTACAGCATTAGACCCTTAGATTTTAAAATACATGTTAACTGTCCCATAGAAGCTCAATCAACCAAAAAAGCAATATTCAACTAGTCTGTCCTTTTGTGCACCCACTTGCCAGGCCCTAATCTTCCCTTTCCTCACATGTCAGTCATCCCTAAGGTAGGCCCAAGATACTCCTTTGGGCAGGGTGCAGCGTATGTGAAAGGTAGGACATGCCCTCGTGTGTGTGGTATGTCCTGATAGTGAATTGCTGCCAATTTAGTTTTTCACTATTGCAAGGCTACCTGTTCCCCTTAGGACAGAATGGGGAGTTTGTTTATAACATCGTATAAACTTAACTGGCCCTGGAAACTAGGTAGGAAAATAAAGTTTAGTATGCCTGAACTCAGAATCTAAAGATGAATCTTTTAGTGAAGGTGATTTTTACATTCTGTGTTTGAAAATACCACTTTAGGAAGTAGGTATTTTCTTGCTCAGCCATCCAGCAGGCCTCTGCTGGGTTTGTGGATTGACTGTCCGGTTTTCGATGGCAGGGGCTGGTAAGCAGCAGAGGCTCCAGATAGTCAAGGTGAGTCAGGAAAGGGTTGAATAGACCTGGGCTGCATTTAGAGTAGGGGGAGGAGGATTCCTTGCACCTGAATGGGCCTGGTCTGCCTCTGACAATGCTGTCTCCGCCTCCTGCCAGGAAGCCACACCAGAGAGGGCAAAACTGGTTCTGGCTGGGCACGGACACACTCTAACTGGGAGGACAAAGGATTTTGGGCTATAAAAAAAGTAGAGCTCAAACCCCTGAACTTTAGAACTCTTTTGGACCAAGAAGACTGCCAAGAAGAGGTGCTGGAGGTGCTGTGAGGAGGAACTACCACTTTGCTGAGTGCTTGAGTGCTTTGCTGTGTTGGCCTGCAGTGGCTGCTTCTGTCTTGGGAAGTGGAAGGACTGGACTGAACCTTCTGCAATCTACTTTTGTGAGTTTCTCCAAGGGCTTGAGGTAGAGCTTGTCCCCTGTTCAAGACGTCTCAGGAACAGCAAAGACTTCAAGTTATTCTGCCCTCAGCACTAGGGACTGTGTGTTTTGTGCTGTAACAGAAGAAAAAGCAACCCGATGCTGTCCATGATGCCACTGCCAACTCCGTGTCCTGAAGTCTCCGCAGAGGGAACCACCGCAACACCGCAACGCACCGCAAACATGGTCTCACTCAATGCCTGCTGACGCCGCCACCGAGCCTCTGCTCGCACTGCGCCCTGTGGGTACCGCACTCCGCATAGCCTCGCTTCACGAAACCATCTTAGTATCCCCAACAACGACGCTCCATGCCAAAATCAACGCCGCTGCTTGCACTGTGGTTCGAGGGCACCGCTGTAAAGTTGCATGATACACCACAGCCTTGGCCTACAGACGCCAGTGCCATCGACTCCAGCTTGTCAGCCGACGACAGCGCATCAGCAACAATGACACAGCTGCCTGCACTGTGACCTGCCAACTCCGCGACAAGCACCACATCACTTCACACCGCGACCCTGGTCTCACCGATGACGCCAACTGATGGCACCACCATGCCGCTGCTCGCACCGTGACCTGAGGGCATCGCACGCCTCACCGCTGCACTTTGCACGGCAGCACCCGATGACTGCCGACACCAGCACTTTCTGACTTCAACTACGAGGAGCTCGATCTGCAATGCATGTGACTTCCAAGGCCCTGATGACTCCTGCATCGACCTCCAGAACCGACGCCAGAGGATGCCGTGCTTTTGGAAGCTCAACGAGAGGTCGCAAATGCCCTGCATCTCTAAAGGTACTGTTTTGCAGGTCTTCCCGACACCGTAGCTGGCCCGCGACGCAGCGATAAGCCAGAACTGTTTGGATTTGTTTGCTCACAATGCTGTGATAGCTCTGGACGGACCTATCAACTTTAAGGAACTGTGGTTCAAGGTTATTATGATAACTGAAGATTTCTAAGTACTGTATTGTGATTTTTTTATTGTTTTTGGTCTTGTCTTGAGTTTATAAAAATATTGGATATTTTTCTAAACTGGTATGGTGTCCTTTTGTAGTGCTTACACTGTATTACTGTTCGTTATGTGCAAATGCTTTACACACTGCCTCTAATATAAGCCTGACTGCTTGTGCCAAGCTACCAAGGGGGTGAGCAGAGGTTTATTTTAGGAGTGTATCTTCCTTATCCTGACTAGGAAGAAGTGTTCCTATTAGGACAAAGGTACCTACCTTTGCCAACTAGAGACCCCCATTTCTAACATATACAGTCTAAATCATTGCTTAAAATATTAGCACTCAGATCTACCCCATTCTATTGAATACCCATGAATAACACCACACGCTACAAACTATGCCCACACACATAAAAGGTGACCCAAAAATCAATTGACAACATCTTGAAATCTTGCAAAGAGACATGCACCTCTTAACCCAGTGGCTTATGAACTGGCTCTCCCCAGACTCTCTATCACAATGTTTCATAATTGAGAGGTCCCAGAGGGCATTACTGCAGAAACCGCTTTTGGACACCAGGTCTAAACCTGTCATTGCTAAGATTCTGAACTGTCACAACAGGGATGTGATACTCAAACAGGCCAGACAGAGGGAGTCCCTTACATACGCATCCAACCATATCGTGATTTTTCCAGACTAATTCAACAGAGGCGACAATCCTTCACAGCAGCTAAGGCCTGCTTGCGGGATCTGAAACTCCTGTATGCTCTGCTATACCCGGCTAGGCTGAGAGTGGTGTGTCAATCTCGAAGATTCTTCTTTGAGTCTCCTGAGAAAGACTTCACCTGGATGGACAAAATGGTGAAAACTCGGCTCCATACCCCGCCCTGCTTAGAATCCGACTCATCATCCGATTACGTGGTCCGCAGACAGCCAAAACCCAAAGTGAAGGGGAACAGAAGATTGGGATCACAACAATGCTCCTATTCCTGTAGAGACTTCCATAGAGAAATTCCGCTCCCCCAACACAAGATAGCATCTTTTTAACTATCTGACGCATGGGGAGGTTACTCAAAATGCTTAAACGAGCCAATGGGGAAAGGTGGAGGGGGCTCGTACTCCTAAAAAACTTCCATAGTCTATAAGGAATAGCCTAAGTTCATGGGCTGGTTATTGGAGAATCATTGGTGGGAGTGGGACGCTGGACCCCTTTGGGGTCGGCTCCCCATCCTTGCTGCAACAGGTACTTGAACCGTTTTGAGGTATAGGGGTTTGTGTTGGGGAAATTATGTTTGCTCCCTGTGCTACACCAATACACCACACTGCAGATACCCACCTAGCTGAGATCATATACTGTCCACCTATGCTACTATTATATTTCTCACTGATATCTCCATAGATAAAACACATGCTCCTTGGTACAGAATGTGAGAGGTGTTTTGGATAAAATAAAGAAGGTGTAATTCTCCGGCAGGCCAAGTGATACCAGGCAGACATCCTGTTGCTCCAGGAGACCCATTTATTGGGGACCAAAATGCTGTGCCTCTCTAGATATGGACATGCTCATATTTCATTTGGGCTTCACTAGGGGTTCCGGGGAGTGGCCGTTATGATCCACCCTAGGGTCCCATATGAACGTGATAGCTCATGGACTGATACACGGGGAAAGTACATATTCATTACGGGTACCCTCTATGGGGAACGATTGGTACTGGGCCACGTCTATGCCCCTCCACCCTTATCATGGTCCCTCATGGAGAGCCTGACAATGCTCTGGACAGAGATATGGATGGACTAGCAGTAGTGGGTTGGACTGACTTACTGGACCCCGACTAAGGATAGATGGTGAGAAACAGGGACCACATGCAGAAGGTCACTAGATTGGGCTCTCTTTTGGAGAGGGTGGGCTGGACAGACACGTGGAGGAGACTTCACTCGGAGGATCAGGGGTTTACATGCTATTCCAGGGGGCATGATTCTTGCTCCTGCCTCGATTATATATTTATATCTTCCAGCTATGCCCATAGAGTGAGGACCACAGAGATCCTACCTTGGAGCCTGTCGGATCACTCTCTAGCTGTGCTTGGTATACAGATAGGCCCAGAGAGACAGGGCCTTCCGGTGGTGACTCTCCCCTTGGCAGCTGCAGGATGATCAATATCCGGCACATATACATCGGGCGATTGAGCGATACCTTGCGGCTAATGTGGGATCGGTAACTTCAGCCGAAACCCTGTGAAAGGCTATGAAACCGACGCTTCGTGTCATAGATATTTCCATTTGCATGGCATCGTGTAAACGTTGCCAGGATTCACTGCCCCAATCAGAAGCACAGCTGATAGCTCTCGAGCAGCATGGCCGAGGGGTGAACGGGGGCCAGGCGCGTAATGAATGACTACTTATGCAGCAGACCCACGCAAATGAATTAATCGATGAGGCCCTGCAGGCACGGCTGGCCTCTCACAGCAGGATTTACCAGAGGGGGGACAAATCTAGCAAACCGTTGCACCACTTATGCCAAAGGGATCTTTAACCCCAGTCTATCTCCAGTATACTTGGAGCCGGACGGCGAGGTGCTTGGTGTTCTCACATTGATCGCCACTAGCTTTGCAAATTACTTCACTGAGTACCCTCTCTGATGAAGCGAGAGCGGACCTAGATGCTCCTCTTACAGCAGAAGAACTGGGCATCACAATGGGAGACTTACAGGCAAGTCACCGGGCCCAAATGGATTTTCATGCAAATTCTTCAGGGCCTAATTTTCCCAGCTTGGCCCTCATTACCTGGTGGTCCTAAATGCTGCTGTAGAACAAGGATGTCTCCCGCGGGACTGGAGACACACAGAGGTGGTTGTATTTCACAAGCCTGGCCGACCCCCAGAGTAACACGCTTCATAACGCCCCATATCATTATTAAATGTCGGAGCCAAAATACTAGCTAAGACGCAGGCCAACCGCTTGCTGCCACATATAACAAAGTTGGTTCATCTGGACCAAGCCAGATTTGTGCTCCAGAGAGCCATGTGCCATAATATACATGAGCCCACAATGCCATAGCGGCCATTGACGCTTATGAGAGGTCAGCTGCGTTATTATTAGCGGACATCGACAAGGCATTCGACTCCGTCATCTGGACATACCTGTTCGCACACTTGTGCCTTCTTAATATGTTGCCCGTTGTCTATCATACCTTAGGTAATATATACTGGCCTTTTGGCCTCAGTGTGAGTAGAAGGATCCACCTCACGTACATTAACCACTGGAAGGGGTACCCAATAGGGCTTCCCTTTATCATCATATCTCTTCTATCTAGTGATGGAGCTGTTGGTGGCATGGGTGAGAATCGAGGGCCAGGTGAAGGGTTTTGAATGATCGATCGGGGTCTTTGACCGCATTGCGCTCTATGCGGATGATGCATACATTTTTCTAATGGATCCCAATAGGACGGGCCTGAGACTGCTCTGCATTATGCAGAGTTTTGGAGAGTCGGTACAAAAGGGGGTGGTGATGGACGGAGCATCTGCACCAATCAAACACTCACACACAGTCAACAGATCTGGGTTTAATCCATCACCGTTCTTTAGCCCACTCTGCCACCTCAGTTCAGACATGGCCATATGCAAATCAGTCTGACCATGTGCCTCATGGGAACAGTACAGCCCGAACTGCCAAGCCATGCCTTCCCTGGACCGGAAACAAGCTTCCAAGGACCTGTTTCGGGCATTTCAGCCGTCTTCAGCCCGGCTTGCTTGAATCCAGTGGTAAAGTGAGCTAGGGAGAGTTGTCAGGCCCCTACATGAATCCCTGTAAGTCTATCTTGTGGCCGCTAAAAGGGGCTCCTGGGTGACGGCTGTAAAGATTGCAATAGATAGAATGAGGTACCTGTGTGTATTTCTATGAGCTACACAACACACATCTTGGGAGAAGAACCTCGCCCAGTCTGGACACAACTAAAGGAAGAGATGAGATCCTGGTCGCATAGGCCCCTATCTATATTTGGTAAATCAGCCATTTTTTAAATGGTCTCCCTCCCTCAATTCTTCTATCAGCTGCAGAACCACCCCTATCCGATATTACAAGTCTGGTTCCGTCATGTGAATGCAGCCGTGAGGCAGTTTTTGTGGGGAGGGGGCATCGCCTGGGTGGTCTTGCAAACCTGCTTCCAGTCCACTTATTGTGTGGGACTTGCCACAGTGGATATTCAATTCTATGATGCGGCCTTGTATCTATTGGTGCTTAACGAACTGTTGTACGGAGATAGGCGGGACCCGGCATATGCCGTGGAGCGCTGGCTGATGGGGGATGCAACCCTTCACACTCTCCTATACTCTGGGCCGCTGCTCTGAACCATGCCATCTGCGACACAAGTGGTGTTCAAATTATGGAAGCAATCAATCGGCAAGATGGAATGGTGGGGTAAATTGACAGGTTAGACCTCTTATGGAACAATGGTAGCTTGCTACATTTTGCTACACTGGCTGGCTTTCAGGGTTGGGACAACATCAGCATTTCTACATTGGGAAATGTCATGCGGGAATCGACCCTGAAATCTTTTCGAGACCTCCAAAAGGAAAATAATAAGCCTCAAACCCAATTTTACAAGTATCTCCAATTTTGACATGTCATCTCTCCATACATCTCTAATATGGCTACCCTCCCAAAATTTAACCTAATTGAAGCCAAGATATTTATAGGGGACCTAGCGGATCACAAAATAGCAAAATTCTACCAGTCTCTTGTAACGAACAGCTCCACCACACTGGACACACTGAGAGAAGCCTGAATGCATGACCTAGGCCAAATAGACGGAGATGATTGGGCAGAGGCGTTGGTGTCCCCGCATGGCGCAGCTATAGCATCCCTGTTATGCCTTATCTAGTTTAAGTACCTACACCGGGTATATTACACCAGCCAGTGACTGTGGAGGGCGGGTCTGGTACCATCTCCAGAATATTTGTGATGTGGACATGCAGAAGGTTCCCTTACACACACGATCCAGCACTGTACGGCACTTACAAAATTTTGGCGGGGTTACAGCATGCCTCAGAGGTCCTGGGGTCGAATGTCCCTATCTCACGATGTTTGGGAATCCTACATATTACAGACTGTTATGGAGGAAACATATACAAACGCCAGCTACTGATGCTGGGACTTACCCTGGCTATGAGGGATATTGCAAGGTTGTGGAAGGCCACCATCCCACCTTCACTGACTGCCTGGAAACAGGGGCTAGACTATTGCATGGGCATGGAGCTGCCAGTGTTTAAGGCTAGGGGTTGCCCACAGAAGCATTCTAAAATTTGAAAAAGATGGGCCGTCTACCGGGGCCTATGTTTGGAGCCCACAATACTGGTAGGAACACACACATCAGGTTTGGTACTGTAGCAAGCTAGATAATGGTGGGTACGAGAGTGCTATTTATGCATCAACATGGTCGCTACGCATCATTGATACAATGGGCGGCAGTACAGGTGCAGCACACAGGGTTTGGTTTCAAAATGTAATGTTCTATTTTACTATATAACTTCCATTTGCTGGGAATATAATTCAGATGTCAATATCAATGATGTGTGGTATAACGTACTGAGATTGCCCACTGAGATTGGTAGTTCCAAACTGAATTTGGCTGTTCACAGAATAAAATGTGTTTTTATTTTAAAAAAAATCTTGCAAAGACGCAAATCGATAATCATCTTTTCTTCCCTCCTTCAGGAGGTACACACCTTTCACCTCTCATCATCAAGGCATCCTTTGTACCTATTCACAATTATCCTTGTAACTTAGCATACCCACGTAAAAGAACACCACTCACGTTGTCTTCTTTTTTCATCCATTACAAATATTTCTCACTAATCTCTGAAAACGGAGTCAACTTGCATAGCTCCTTCCCACTTCTCATGCATGACAGCACCAAAACTCCTTCCAATGCACTTATTCCATTTATGGGGCCTCATTTATGAAAAGTGACGCATCGCTGCGTGAAAACAGCGATGCGTCACTTTTCAATGCGCACTCCTTGCGACACCAATGATGCGTCATATTTAATGTATGGCGCATCATGTCGCAAGGACTTACAGATGCGTCCGTATTTCTGACGCATCTCTAAGCGCAAAAGTGACGCATTGCTGGAGTGTGTCACAAAAGTGACGCAACTCCAGCAAGGAATCCTTTCACATGGGGAAAGCCCCATGTGAAAGGGCTTGCGTCAGTCTTACGCCTGCTGTGAGGCAGGCGCAAGATTTTGACGCAACCGCATCCTAAAAGTGACGCAGTGAAATCTCATAGATTTCACTGCGTCACTATTACGAGGCTTTTTGCGGGGGAACGCCCCCTCTGCATACATTATACCTGACGCAGGTATAATGTGGCGCAGGGGTTTAAAAAGTGACGCATCTACCTAGATGCGTCACTTTTTAAATATGGCGCAACAAGGCGCATGTTTTACGCTGCCGATGCGTCACAAAAAGTGACGCATCTGCAGCGCAAAACTGACGCAAGGCCTCATAAATGAGGCCCATGGTGTTTAACACGTAGGGTTATTGTGCAGGTGGATTCACCTTGTTGTGTTCATACTAGTAAGCTAAAGGAAAAATGTACATGAATGTGCATATCAAATGCAAAATATTAACTTTGATCAAAATTACTAGAAAGAATAATAAACTAATAAATTGGATGAAGCTCTTATCGAATCAGACTTAAAGCAAACTTTGATTTGTCTCTCAAAAACATACCAAACCAAAACTTTACGTAACCAGATTATTCATATCAGTTAGTTTTAGACCTGTCAGCCTTAGGGTGCCTTCCTCCTTCATTTTAGCTGATTTTGTTTTTTCGGGCCTTAACTCTGCACACCTTACCAAGTGTTAAAGTGCATGTGCTTCCTCCTTAAAACATGGTAGGATGGGCTTCTATCCCATTGGCATATTTAATTTATGGGCCGTTTAGCGTGTAAACTGCTGCTTGTTACCCCCAAGGGACTCTCTGTCCCACTGCTCAGCATCTCCAGAGGAGGAGGGGCTGCCATAATTGGCAGGGACTCGCGCTTATAAGCTTCTGGCCACCTTCAGCAACAAGGGACATTTAGCATGTGAACTGCTGCTTGTTGCCCCAAAGAACTCCCTATCTCACAGCTCACCATTGCCAAAGTAGCTGGTGCTGCTGCTCATTCCCCCGTGCTGAAAAGCACCCAACCACACTCTACAGCATGGGACGTTAGTGTTTGGACTGCTCTTGTTGTCCTGAAGACACTCTACTGCACCACGCTCTGAAAGCCTCTGACCAACTTCCATGGCACGGGATGCCCCCTCGTGAGGCTCAGACACCCCCCTTGGGTTTGGATTTTCGCCTTTGCGATTGCAATTCTCTTGGAAACTGACAGAATTGTGACCCTTATATCCTTTTTAGGTCGAGCAACAGTGTGCATGCACTGTCTGCAAGACCTGTTGCATTCAGTAAATGCTACTTAGCTCCCACCTGCTGCTGCCTGCTGCTTACCATTGGTGCTGTACAGTGTCCCTCTTCTTTGCTGGCTCCTAACTCGTACACACAGCCAGACGTCACTCCTCTTTTTCTGCAGAAGAGCACCAACCAAGTACAGTCTGTTTACGCTTGCAGTGCATTTCAGTTGTTTGATATGGGCCGGGATGCCCGCCACCCCCTCCCAACACCAATTCCCCATGGGAGGAGACAGACACAAGTTTGAGCTTTTGGAAGGCGGGGGGGAGTTACCCCCCCGGCCGTATTTATTAAAATATGAAACAAAATTTAAAACTTTAAATTAAAACGTTTCATGAATTATGTACAATTTTACTTCCATTAAATTTCGATGAAGACAAGTTCTTTGGCTAACCTTAACATATCTCTAATACAAAGGTTTCCTAGCCGAGTCTAACATCCTGAAAATGCATAACATTCTAAAATAAAATTGTACATCCTAGCATTAAGGGCCAACGGCAAGGTCTTAACCGGTGTCAGATCCTTACTACCAAATTCCCGCCCTCACGGTGTGAGTGGCGCATGCGCAGAGGATTTTACCCTCGTTGCCAACTGTAACTTCCTTTGTCGTGGGGGCCCCCTTTCACTCTACGCCATCTTAAGGTCGTCTGAGTTCTCGTGCGAGGTATCTGTAAGAAGGACAGCGTGGACTCCCCCCCTTCCCCACACTCTCTTCCGCCGGAGCGGATATCCGGCCCCCGGGAAATTCGTAGGAGGGGCATATAGCCGTCTCCCCCTGGGAGGGGCATATAGCCGTCTCCCCCCCTGGGAGGGGCCTATGGCCGTCTCCCCCTTGGCGACCCATCCGTAGTGGGTGCCGCCTCCCCGTGGGAGGGGCCAATGGCCGCCTCCCCCCGGGCGCTCCCATCCGTACTGGGTGGCGCCCCCCCTAGGGACCTTGAAATCACTGCTCACCGATCATGACCTTACCGCCCGACCAAAAAATAAATACGACAGTTGTTTTACCTACTAAGGAAAGAAAAATTCGCCTAATCTGCAACAGCTTGAATACTTCGCCAACTTAGATATTACTACACAAGGGAAAAACAAGTCCTATAAACAAGACAATTTATACTATTTGGTACATTCCTCTACTTTTCTACAAAGGGGAAAAAAGGCCTACAAACAGTTCAATCAAAGGTATACATCCATGATGCAAGAGTGATTGTATCTCTTTAATACATTCAAATATCACCAACAATTACTTTATTAAAAAACAGTGCAAAAAGGGGCTGGTGGGTGGGTCAAAATTGCCGCTTGTTCCTTCGAGGGCTCACAAGCGACGAGTGGTGCAGCCTTCAGAGCACAGGAACAAGAGGAAGCCTTGTTGGATTCCCGCTCTATTTATCCTTCTGCGGGAGGGCGGGGGTCCGCCTCAGGTACGCCCATCCGTGCGCGGACTTCCGGGCGAGTGTCTAGGACAACCCCTTCTGGGCGGGAAGGGCGTGCTCCGGCTACGCCGCTTTGGGCATGCCAGCCGAAACACGCCCCCCGCCCACAACGGTTTCCCGGGGGGATCGGGGCACCCATCCATACGTTCGGGGGGACCGAGTGGTCTTCCCTTTCCATATGGGCCGGGATGCCCGCCACCCCCTCCCAACACCAATTCCCCATGGGAGGAGACAGACACAAGTTTGAGCTTTTGAAAGGCGGGGGGGAGTTACCCCCCCGGCCGTATTTATTAAAATATGAAACAAAATGTAAAACTTTAAATTAAAACGTTTCATGAAGTATGTACAATTTTACTTCCATTACATTTCGATGAAGACAAGTTCTTTGGCTAACCTTAACAGATCTCTAATACAAAGGTTTCCTAGCCGAGTCTAACATCCTGAAAATGCATAACATTCTAAAATAAAATTATACATCCTAGCATTAAGGGCCAACGGCAAGGTCTTAACCGGTGTCAGATCTACCAAATTCCCGCCCTCACGGTGTGAGTGGCGCATGCGCAGAGGACTTTACCCTTGTTGCCAACTGTAACTTCCCTTGTCGTGGGGGCCCCCTTTCACTCGACGCCATCTTAAGGTCGTCCAAGTTCTCGTGCGAGGTATCCGTAAGAAGGACAGCGTGGACTCCCCCCCTTCCCCACACTCTCTTCCGCCGGAGCGGATATCCGGCCCCCGGGAAATTCGTAGGAGGGGCATATAGCCGTCTCCCCCTGGGAGGGGCATATAGCCGTCTCCCCCCCTGGGAGGGGCCTATGGCCGTCTCCCCCTAGGCGGCCCATCCGTAGTGGGTGCCGCCTCCCCGTGGGAGGGGCCAATGGCCGCCTCCCCCCGGGTGCTCCCATCCGTACTGGGTGGCACCCCCCCCTAGGGACCTTGAAATCACTGCTCACCGATCATGACCTTACCTCCACAGGCCGGATAGTTGACCGACTATCCGGCCCCCCACACCTCCTAAAGGTCATGTCTCCTTAATCCCGCTAGCCATGCTATGAAGTCTCCTATGAGTAAATCATTCCCAGCCCTGGAAAGGTGAACCCCATCATTCAAGTAATAGTGATCGCCCCGAATACACCCATGGGGAATGCTTTGCAAATACGCGGAGCGAAACAACTTCTCAATCTTGTTGTTGACCCTCTTTACTGAGTGGTTCAACGCCGATACAGAGATACCCCCCCACCAGATTCTCCTGGGAATCATGTGGGACCAGGCAATCGTACACCCCGGGAGCCTCCTAGACAACCAGCTGACTGCCGACAATATGTGTTCCACTAACACCCGTCTTCCCAGTCTTACCAAGTCATTGCCTCCCAGGTGCACTATGATTACAGATGGCGGTGACCTTTGCCGCCCTAAGAGTCCCTCCACAAACGCTTGAAATTGGTCAAAACAAAGCCCTCCCTTCCCATGGAAGGTTACTCTGAACCCGTATTCCCCAGATGCGTGAGTCGTGTCACCTGCCATGAATACGTCCCCGGCGCGCCTCACGTATGAGTGGCCCACGACCCATACCACTCGCTCTCCAGTCGGTGATCCTTGACCGTTGGTCCTTTGGTGTTGGGCCGATCCCCAATTCCGCCCCGCGTCACAGGCTTGCGAAACTGTAATCCAAACAAAAGACAACAAGCGTGAGTGCATTTCATCAGTCTTTTACAACATGTGCAGTCGCACATACCTCTTGAAACAGTTCGAGGACCAGCGGCCTAGCTGTTTCACTTCTTCCGCACCCAGATCCCGAGCCGTAGCCTCAGTAGCGGCCCCTATTCTGAATGAGTGGGTCCCAAAATCGCACGGGTTCAAGACCGCCACAGCAATCGTAAGTGCCAGCACCCTCTGAAACTGAAATTTCGTCAACGGGGTGCCGTCCTTGTGTCTAAGCAGGCTCCCCCCCCCCCATGTCGCCGGCCTCTGTGCCAGGTAGTCCTCTAAATACCTTATGGGACAACTGGAGCTCCCTCGGGCGCGCTGCAACACAACACTACTCCCCAAAGCTTCCTGGTCTGTTTTGGACCTGGCTATCGAGATAAACATAAAATCATCCCGTATTTGGACATGATCCCTGCATAAGCCTCCCTCCACATCCTTCTTGTTTCTTGCCACGAGTTCACTTACCTGCATGGCCCCATGGAATGCCAATGCGAAAGCCGCTCGGAACAGAACTACCTCGGAAGGGGAGGAGCATGTCTCATCAAGTTTTGCTAGTAGCAAAGACAATCTTTCTAAACCAATCGGGTGCCTTGTATCTTGTCTGCGACCCTCCAGGCGCTGCCAACCGAGGAGTGCCTTTCTGACTAGGAAGGAACCCGTCGGGTCCCGTATGCCGTGGAGCTGTGCCATGAATGATTTGGCCGCCCTGTGTCTGTTGGCAATTGCGGCTGATCGGCCTTCCTTATGAAGCGCCACTAAGAACCCTAGGAAGGATTCCTCCTGCCCCCAGCTATGTCTCCCTACCGGCCCTAAAAAGGCGCAGTAGGAACGAAACGCTCCCTCATAGGCTTTCCTCGTCCTGGGCGCTAAGCTGGCTGCCACGAGGTCCTGTAATCCGGGGCACTGATCTGCCATAGTGCTTCGGGGAACGGTGCCGCCACTAGATCCGCTGTGGGTAGATAATCCCTGAAAGCCTGCATGTGTGAACGAGAGAGTGCATCAGCTGCATTATTCAGTACACCCGGCACATATTTTGCTCTGAATTGTACATTCAATCTCATGCATCGCAATACAATTTCTTTCAACAGTCTCAAGATCCACTTGCAGCGTGCTGCCTGGTGATTAATGCACTCGACCACCGTCATGTTGTCAGACCAAAACACTACTGAGCGGTCCCTAAAGTCTTCCGGCCATGCCAACAGAGCCACCCAAATGGGAAATAGCTCCAAGAACCCAATGTTACCTGTTAGGCCACTGGAGTGCCACCACATTGGCCATACTTGCGCCGACCATCGGTTACCAAAGATTGCGCCAAATCCCATGCTCCCAGTCGGTCCACAAACCCAGTTCGTCAGACGATGCTGGGGGTTTGTTCCATGCCACCCGCCCGTTGAAGTCCGCCAGGAATGCCAACCAAATGCGCATGTCCTGGCGACCCTCTGCCGACAGTCTCGTGCGGTGGTGTCCCTCCTTGAGGCCGACCATAGCTTGTGCAATAGAACGTGAGAAGGGGCGAGCCATCGGTATTACTTTTAAGGCAAAGTTAAGCTGGCCCACTGTTTGTTGTAACTGGTGCAGGGTCACCTTCTCCTTACCAAGGCATTGTATTAAGGAAGCCCTGAACTTGGCCACCTTCTGCATTGGCAGACGGAAGCATCCCTCCACGGAATCGAGCTCAATTCCCAGAAACTCCAGTGAAGTAGATGGCCCTACTGTCTTACCCGGTGCCAATGGGACCCCAAACTCCTGCATGAGAGTGCAGAAGTCCTGCAGTGTCTGTGCACATTCCGTAGTGCCTGCCGGACCCAAGAACAGGAAGTCGTCTAAATAGTGCATCACCTGTCTATGCCCAGTGGCCTCGGTGAACGCCCATTCCAAAAAGCAGCTGAACATTTCAAAATAGGCACATGAAATTGAGCAGCCCATGGGCATGCATTTATCCATGTAATACTTCCCTTGGAACGTGAATCCTAGCAAGCGCTGGTCCCGAGGGTGTACCGGGAGCAACCTGAATGCTGATTCGATGTCCGACTTCGCCATCAAAGCACCAGGGCCCAGGCGATTCAGTAGCTCGACGGCATCGTCGAACGATGCGTATCGAACTGAACATACTTCAGGGTCAATAGCTTCATTCACCGAGGCCCCCCTCGGGGCTGACAGATTGTGAATGAGTCTATACTCCCCCGGGTCCTTCTTCGGAACCACTCCTAGAGGTGAACACACAAAATCCGCCACTGGCGGGCAGGCAAAAGGCCCTGCTACCCGTCCCAAGCTGACCTCTTTGGTAATTTTCTTGGAGGCCACCGCCGGGTTATGTTGAACAGATAGTTGATTCTTACAAAAGAGGCTCCCCCGAAAATTTCCCGCCGGGATGTTGAAGCCATACAGGAAGCCATTCCTCAAAATCCCGGCGGATACATGATCAGGGTATTTGTTCAGCCAGGGAGTCAAAGCCAAGATGTCGGTGGGTGAAGATGATTGCTTCCCAGGCATCCTTTCCTCCCGAACTACCGTTCTTGGATCTACAGCTAATTTCTGGGTGTGAGGAGTTCCCACAGCCCGAACAAGCATGCCGGAACCTACATGTTCCCTGAGGCCTGTTACAGTTACCTCTGTTGAAACCCCAACAAACCCCACGCTTGCCCCCATTCCCACCGGTCTTGGGCTGTGATTCCCCACCGGCGCTTGCACGAAAGGGCTGTGCCTGTCTTTGTTGGGCTGTCCCGGACCCGCTCCCGCCTGGCGACGACGTACCCGCCAATCCAGGCAAGAGCTGTTTGTGCCATGACACCGTGTCGAGACAATCCCACGTTAAAGTCTCGTCAAACTCTTTAGATTTTCGAAAGTGAACATCATAACCCTTCCATTCGTTCCCCCCGTACATTGTATAAAAATCCATGATCCTGTTCTGGTAACATGATAATTCGGGCAACACTTCGGGATTACGTTCCCCCATTACTGCTGTAAATATAGAAAAGGCCTTGACCCAGTTCGCCATGGTCTCATCGACCCTAAATTCCGCCATCTTGGCCCGCCATACGCTGGGGTGCCATAAGTCTTTCTGGGTCTTTGCGTACTCTATCTCACGATGGTCGGTCAACAGTGAAAACATGTTTATATATTTGTCCCCCCATATCATTTCCTTCGTGGCCGCCGGGATGTGTTGAGACAACCTCTCCCGCCTTGAAGGCACTGAACTCTCCCCAACCATTGGCAATGGGTTCTTACCGGGTTCAACCGCCGTGTCCGCTGTCTTCGCTCGGCCATCCGTTGTGACCCCCGTTGCTACCTGTGGGGGAATATAAGGAACATTCGCCGTCCCGGCTTCCCTTGACTGCCGTAACTTCTCAATTATTAGTCTGGCTTCCTCGGCCGGATCCCCCGCAGCCCCTGCTTTCTTCTTTAGCCAAGGTAACACTGCCGCTAACTGCAGGGCCAGTTCTGGGGGCATCTGATCATCCTCAAATGGCGTTATCACCACGGGGATTGGTAAACCCACGTCCTGACCTGGTACCGGGCTATCCACCGGTGCGACTGGGTTGATTGCGCCCGGGCTTGCTGGGGGCACCTCTGGGGCTGGGCCCTCCCTGGAACCCGCCCTCCTCTTATTACGCTTCCCCTTACCCTCTGGGGCGACGTCCGGCAAGGCCGGTCCTATCAATTTCTTAGGCCTCCCGAGAGGTTGTTCTGCGCTGCTAACTGCTTCTTAACATCTGCTAAGCCCCGACCGATCGCATCCACTTTACACATCCATCGGTCCATGACCGCTACTCGGTTCACAAGGGTGCGTAGCATCTTCTCCATCTCGGAGCTCTTTCCCGCTTTCTTGCCAGACATATCTTGGTTACTTCGCCCAACTCGATCCGTAAGGCTGGCACTGAAAGAGAAACAACAAAGATTACAAGTTCTCAAAATTGCCACTTGTTCCTTCGAGGGCTCACGAGCGACGAGTGGTGTAGCCTTCAGAGCACAGGAACAAGAGGAAGCCTTGTTGGATTCCCGCTCTATTTATCCTTCTGCGGGAGGGCGGGTGTCCGCCTCAGGTACGCCCATCCGTGCGCGGACTTCTGGGCGAGTGTCTAGGACAACCCCTTCTGGGCGGGAAGGGCGTGCTCCGGCTACGCCGCTTTGGGCATACCAGCCGAAACACGTCCCCGCCCACAACGGTTTCCCGGGGGGATCGGGGCACCCATCCATACGTTCGGGGGGACCGAGTGGTCTTCCCTTTCCAAGAGAGCTCTTTTTAAAATTGCCGGGCCCCGGGGGAAGCACAGTCGCAGACTAGTCTTCACCTGGGGTCTTTCGCGCACTGATAGGACAGGCAGGGGAAGGGGAGGAGTTTAGGGGGTGGGTATAAGGCGCAGGGGAGGAAGGGAACTTCCTCTTTCTGCGCCTGGCACCATCGGGAGGGTTAGCGAAAGGGAGAGTCTGCTCAGTTTAGGGTCAGTGTTTAGTGTAGGCCGGGGGTGATTTTGATAATTTACACACGTCGCGTGGCTGCCTGACGGCAGCGGGTGCAGTTCTCACGCCGGCCGCGTGAGGAACGGCGATGTCGGGAGTAACGAAGGAGGAGGTGCAGCGGCCCTGTTGCTGCTGGCACGCGCGGGGAGAGAAGATCTCCTGCAGCCAGGTGTGTTGGGCCAGTCTTGGGTGGGGTGCACCAGAACCCCGCGTGCGGCCTCGGCGAGGGTCGTGGCGGCGGTCATTGCGTGCCAGGAGGATGAGGCAACAGGGCAGGGACCGGTGACTAGATGAGGGGGGGGCGGAGCACCGAGGGACTCAGCGCGGGGTGGAAAACGCAAGAGCCTGCCCCTGCGAGTCTTACCCCGCTCCAGTTTCTGCCCGGGGCTTCTGGGGCAGTGACGGGGGGCGCGGAGCCCCCACTGGGGCTGCTTGGTAATACCCAGGAGACAGTAGATGTGGGGGAAGGGCAGGGCCGGGCACCAGGCTTTCTGCTCCGGCTGATGACTCTTCTGGGGCAGAGGGGGCGGCCCAGGCCTTTGAGGAGGGGGAGCATGTGGAGGACCTGTCCTTGGGGTTGGTCAAGACTGGGGGCCCAGGGTCAGGGGTTGCGGGGCAATGGGATGATGCTCCCATCGACCTGTCTACCAGTTCCAGGGTGCCCACCCCTGCCCCTGAGGGGCGGGAGTCGGCTGGGAGGCCTGTGGAGGAGGGGGTGTTTTCTGTGCCTGGGTTTCTGGGTGTTGGGGGGGTGGGCCCCGGGTCCTGTGAAGGGGGTTGTTTCCCGCCAGGGGTGGGTTTCATGGGCTATTGCTCACCCCACCCCCCGCAGATTTGGGGTGCCATGTCGTGGGAGGACAGGAACAGGGAGCAGAGGATCCTGGATCAAATTCGGGAGGTCAGGTGGGCGGAGCAGACCAGGACCAGAGTGGGGGCAGTGTTGGGGTCTGAGATTGAGGGGCCTCCTACCCCGACCTCTGAGGAGGAACGGGAGGCAGAGTTAGAAGAGGTGCAGAGGCGAGTCAGGGCCAAGAAAGCGATGGAGGAGCCCCCCAAGAGAGTGATGGCTGGTGTAGGGACAGCCATGACGGCTCTGAGGCCCGATGGTGCTGGGGCCCGCTCAGGCTGGAGCGACCTGAGGGGCGGGAGGGGAACCAAGCCGGCAGCTGTCGGCAGAGCCCTGGGGTGCCTGGCAGGGCGCAAGACGGCTCCAAAACGCAGGACAGAAGCAGCAGGGCAGCCTGCAGTGGCTGTCCCTCCTCGGAGGGCTCGGGCTCCTGCGGCACATGTAGAGTCTGGAACGCGTGCGTCTGTGGGTGTGCAGAAGGGTGTGAAGAGGGCAGTGAAAGAGGTGGTGAGTGCGCGGGTGGAAATGGAACCGGTGCTTGAGTTGGATTATGGTGATGAGAGTGAGGAACTGGAAGAAGGGGAGGTGCGGGATGACGCAGATGGCTATGGGGGCGCAGCGGACAACGGCGACTTGGTGTCTTGCAGGCCCCGATGGCGACGAAGACCAAGGCCAGGACAGCGGCGGTCCAGGGAGCGGACCACGGAAGCCACAGGTGAGGGCTCCTGGTGGGCAGCCTGGGATGACGGTCCCCGAAGGAGGAGAAAGAGGACTTGCAGGTTGGTGGGTGTGGGGGATGGTTCAGTTCGGGAGTCGGGGAGGCCATCGGGCAGTCCACCTGGGGAAGGTGAGAAGGTGGACGGTAAGTCGGTGACTACAGGGGGGGTGCAGATGGACAAAGGGGACGGTAAGGAGGAGAAAGGGTTGAAGGTACCGAAGAAACTCCCATATATGGGTTTGGCGATGCCCTTGGGTTTGCATCTTTCTGAAAAACTCAGGGCACGGATTTGGAGGCACGAATTCGTGGATGTGTTTAAGTTGCTGCATAGGGAGGTGCAGGCCAAAGAGGGCTCGAAAGAGGAGGAGTGGGAGCTGACGAGGCATCCCAGGGTGCCAGTGACAATGGAGAACTGTACTTCTGTGTTTTTGATTTATGCCAGTATTTACTGTGAGAGGTATTTAGATAGAGCGGTGGCGTTGTTTAAGTACATGGACATCATTTGCAAGGCTCAGATGCAGTTTGGAGGTTTCGCTTGGTTGAGTTATGATGAGGAATTCATGGCACGGGTTACTGCAGATCCAGAGAAGAATTGGGGGGAGGTAGACCAGGAGCTCTGGGTGCAGTGGATGGCGTCCACGCACTCCACTGCCTGACACACACAGCTAGCGGTTTGCCGGTGGTGTATTGGTCCTTTCCACCGCGTCCCGCCCACGGCGGGGCTGGAGGAGGTGGAGTGCCAAACACCCTTGTCTCTGGTCAGCCGACCAAGCCAGGGGGATACTCGACAGGGGCTTGCTGGAGTTACAACAAGGGATACTGCTCCAGATATCCTTGTAAGTTTAAGCACGAATGCTCCAAATGCGGCGGGTAACATGCCCTCACTCAGTGCCTCACGCCTGTCACTCCCTCTGAGCAGTGGCGGAACGGCAGGGGACAGGGCCACCCTGGTCAGAAGGGCGCCTACACTGGTTAGGGTGGAGGCGATGGCCCCGTGGCTCTCGTGCTACCCAGACCAGGAGCGGCGCCGCGGCTTTTCTGGGGTTTCACGGACGGCTTTCGGGTGGGCTATCAGGGTTCCAGGGTGCGTCGGTGGGCGGACAATTTCAGATCAGCGAAGGAGTTGCCTGGCGTGGTGTCTGCCAAGTTGAGGAAGGAGGTTGAGGAAGGAAGGGTAGCTGGGCCGTTTACTGATTGGCTTTGGAAGATCTGATCATTTCTCCACTGGGGGTGGTGCCGAAGAAGGAGGAAGGGGAGTTTTGGATGAGCCACCATCTCTCGTGGCCAGAGGGCCAGTCAGTGAATGATTTCATTGCAGAGGAGGATTCGAGGGTACTCTATGCTTCGGTGGACAACGCGATCCGTCTGGTGCAGGTGTGCCGGGCAGGGGCTGAATTGGCGAAATGTGACATCAAGTCGGCATTCCGTCTACTGCCTATACATCCGGCGGATTTTTCGCTCCTAGGAATGCAGTTTGGGGGGGCCATCTACGTGGACAAGGTTTTGCTCATGGGGTGCGCCGATCTTGTGCCTTGTTTGAACTATTTGGTACTTTTCTGCAATGGGCTATGGTGAGAATTAGTGGGTGCCGGGAGGTCACTCACTACTTGGATGATTTCCTCTTCCTGGGGAGGGCGGATTCTGGTGATTGTGGCAGGGCCCTGTCGCGATTCCAGGAGATGGCTTCCCATTTCGGTGTTACTCTGGCACCGGAGAAAACGGCTGGTCCCAGCTGTTGCCTGACATTTCTGGGGATTGAGCTGGATTCGGTACTGTGGCTGGTGTGCCTTCCAGGGGCTAAAGTGGCCGAAATTCTGTCGTCTCTGAGGTGGGCGATTGAAGAAAAACGGATCCCTTTGAGAGCGGTTCAGAAACTCTTGGGCTTCTTGAACTTTGCGTGTAGAGTGGTAAGAGCAGGGCGGACGCTCTGTAGGCGGATCGGCATGGCCATGTCGGGGGTGGTACTCCGACACCACAGAGTCAGGATTTCCATGGAAGTGCGGGCTGATTTGAGGACCTGGATTGCTTTCCTGTCTGATTTCAACGGTATGTCCCTGGATTTTGAGGAGGAGAGGGCGGTCTGGCAATGCCAAATTTTCTCTGATGCAGCCGGGGCGGCGGGGTTTGGCATTTTCTGGGACGGGCGATGGTGCCCGGAGACCTGGCCGGCTCACTGGCTCAAACAAGGGGGGAGCATTGCTTTCCTGGAATTCTTTCCTTTATTGGTGGCACTGGAGGTGTGGGGGACGGAGTTTCGGAACAGATCTGTGCTCTTCCATGTTGACAACATGACGGTGGTGGACCTGGTGAATCGTCAGAGAGCGAGGGACCTGAAAGTGCTGCGACTGTTGCGGAGATTCATGTTGGCTTGTCTGCGGCTGAATGTGGTGTTTTGGGCGAAGCATGTCCCTGGGGCGAATAATGACATTGCGGATGCTTTGTCTCGTTCGCAGTGGCAGCGGTTCCGGCACCTGGCACCGGGAGCGGATACATGCAAGAACGAGCTGCCGGACGGCATCTGGGCCTTGGGGGAGTGAGGATGATTGGCCTGGTGGAGAGTTCTGCTGCAGAGACCACAAGGAGGACGTATCATCTGCCATGGTCAGAATTTGGTGCTTTCATGGGTTGGAGTCGGGAATCTGGTATGGGTGACAAGTCTGCGGTGAAACAGGAAGTGAAGAGTTTTGTGCTGTGTTGCATTGACAAGGGTTTGGCTGTGGCTACGATTTCCGGTAAATTGGCAGGGATCTCCTACTGTGCTTTGTTTCTGGGTTTTGATCCAACCAAAGATGTGATTGTGAGCAGAATGCTACGGGGTTGGGGTAGGGAATGTAGGATTGGGGGGTAGACTGCGGGAGGCAGTTACATTTGAGCTACTGGTCCGGCTGGTTGGGGTGTTGCCGGAATGCTGCTACAACCTTTTTGAGGCTGGTCTCTTTCGTTTGTGTATGGTGTGGAGGTTTTTTAGGGCGTTTAGGGTGTCTGAACTGTTGGGTACGAGGAGGATGGCTGCCAGGTTGTTTGAGGAGATTCGGGTGGATGAAGGTAGCCTGGGGATTTGGTTGGGGTGCTCAAAGACTGATCAGTTGGGCAGGGGTAAATGGGTGTGGCTGAATGAGACGGATGGTGGGGCGGTCTGCCCGGTGGCTGAGTGGCAGACTTTCCTGGGGATGGCACGTGTGTCGGAAGGTGAGATTTTCTGTTACACATCGGGCGCGCGAATGACGGCTGGCAAAATGTTGGCGGTGTTGCGCAAGGCCTTGGGTCGATTGGGTTTGGGTGTGTCTGGCTTCGGGACTCACTCCTTTAGGATTGGGGCTGCGACAGCTGCGGCCCATTTGGGGTGGTCCTGGGACAGGATTAGGCGGATTGGACGGTGGAAGTCACGATGCTGTGAGCGGTATGTGAGAAAATGAGATGGTCCTCGGTAGTCAGTTGATTGGGACGTTGAGTTTGTGTTTCTGTTCTAACACCTTTCTCTTCGTAGGTTGCGTGGGTGGACCGAGGACTAAGACGGGGACCTGGATTGTTGGGCACTCCTTCGTGCACTGGGCGTCTAAACATGTGGAACAACAGGTGTACGGCTGTAACGTGGGACTGAAAGGACACTTGCATGAGGTACAATGGTGGGGAAAAGGAGGCATGCGATGGGGGGCACTACTGCCCTGGCTCGCGAAGATGATTCCGCAAAGAGGATGCCCGGATTTGTTGATTATCCATCTGGGAGAAAATGACTTGGTACAGCTGTCAGGTTTGGCGCTTTTACAGCTGATGCAGAGGGATCTGGAGGTGTTGAAGTCTAGGCTTGCAGGGACCTGCATTGCCTGGACAGAGTTGGTCCCCAGGAAAGTATGGAGAGGGGCAATGAGGGATGGGGCAATTGAAAAGGCACGAAGGAAACTCAATAGGGCAATGAAACTTTTTTTGCGGGGACAAGGACATCAAAGTGATCTCACACGGAGGAATTCGACTGGAGGAGCCTTTAGTTTTTAGAGACGACGGAGTGCACCTGTCACATTTGGGAAACGCCTACTACATGATAGAAATGAGAGATGTGGTGAGCAAGTTGTGGAATGAGGCGATCTGGTGTTGCAGGGAGTGAGTGCGGACGGTGTGTCTGGTGTGTGGAACTGCAGAACCGGGAGTAGGGGAGGTGGGGCAGGGAACCGCCCTACAAGGGGTTCCCTGGTTGGTGGTACTTTGAAGGGACAGGGGGGTCAAGAGTGGGCACACCCATCCCTTGGGGGGGAGTTCGAATGGCGGATAAAGGCATGACTGGAAGGACACAAGGAGCGGGCTGGATGACAGGTGATTGCTGGGTATGAATAAGGTACGGTATAGGGCATGTAGTGGTTTGTGATGAGGTGGAACGGGTGAAGCGGATGAGAAGGGAGTGCGAGTGGGGTTTTTTGCTGTTACTTACCTGTTGATGTTTATTGCTATGTAAAGATTACGCAGCCTTGTCTAATAAAATGGCCTTTTACGCTGACACACTATGTGGTCTGTTTATTGCGCGATGCCGGGCCCCGGGGGAAGCACAGTCGCAGACTAGTCTGCCCCCGGGGTCTTTCGCGCACTGATAGGACAGGCAGGGGAAGGGGAGGAGTTTATGGGGCGGGTATAAGGCGCAGGGGAGGAAGGGAACTTCCTCTTCCTGCGCCTGGCACCATCGGGAGGGTTAGCGAAAGGCCTCCCACCCACCCTGCAGTTTGGGGTGTGGTTTTGGGTCGGTCTATGGCATTGCCATTTTTAGGCCAGAGCTGCTTTAGGCGGTACTTTGAAGGGACAGGGGGGTCAATAGCGGGCACACCCATCCCTTGGGGGGGGAGTTTGAATGGCGGATAGAGGCATGACTGGAAGGACACAAGGAGTGGGCTGGATGACAGGTGATTGCTGGGTATGAATAAGGTACGGTATGGGGCATGTAGTAGTTTGTGATGAGGTGGAACGGGTGAAGCGGATGAGAAGGGAGTGCGAGTGGGGGTTTTTGATGTTACTTACCTGTTGATGTTTATTGTTATGTAAAGATTATGCAGCCAGGTCTAATAAAATGGCCTTTTACGCTGACCCACTGCGTAGTCTGTTTTTTGCGCGATGCAGCATTCTACTCGTGCATGTTTTTCTGCCTTTTGCTGCTTCTTTTCTTTCTTTCTTTGTGAGTACTTTTCACGAGCAATGCTCATGCTTGCTGCCGTATGCACCTCCCAGACTGCAATGCAAGCCTACCCCCCTTGTTTTTACACATGTTTTTTGTTCACTGGGTTTTGTGGTGTTCTTTTGACATGGCTTAAAAAGGTCAAGTTTTTTTTTAAGGTGGCGTTTCAATAATTTTGGGGCTGGACTTTATTCTGATTGAGTTTGTGCATGCTTCAAAAGGTATTCCAGCTCCGATGGAGCGCGCACTCAGCAGTCCCTCCCCCTCCCGGGGTACACTCACGCAGAGGCTACAGTGGTTCTCGATCTTTGCATACTTAGCAGTCCCTCCGGGGCCAAAGCAGGCTTCGCTTCCGTGTCTACTGCGAAGGCATAACTGGCACACAACTGCAAAAAAAAAAACGGGGCAGTGGCGATGGGAAGGTACATTTTTCTATAACTTTAATGTAGTACTTTATGTTTCATTTTAACCCAAATGCAGTGGAGCTGAGCTGGGTAGTTACCACACTTGATTCCTGGTGTTATTATGCATCTTTATTTTTGCTATCACCTCATGTGACTAGTTTTTCCAGGGCGTGCATACCGCTCATGGGACGCTGTTGTTTAATTTATGTTAGGCTTGTTTTTTCCTAGTGTTCATTCCTGGACGATGAGGTCTGCCTTAATATCACACCTATTGCTTATCTTCAAGCCCATCTCCTCGCCGTTGTCATGTAGAGATGCAGTAATTAAGCCATGAAAGGGCTCAACAGGGGAATCTGCTAAAAGAAAGGATAAACCCTAATTACAGAGGCTTTTTTTCCACCCTGTGAAGGCCAGGGCTTTTGGACGTGCAGTGCAGTACTCTGGGTTACTGGTTGGGAGCCCCAGCACAGTCCACTGCACCAGGCCGGGGGAGGGGGGTGCTGAAGCCCTATCAATCCAATGACCATTACGCGCCTGACCCTCACCCATGTTTACAAGCAATGCACACACTGAGCAACCTTTCTTGTGCCTTATCCATGTTTTCCTTCATCAGTGTGCTCCTCCCAGAATGCACCATCAGGTGCCTGCACTGCTCTGTAAGAGCTCAAAAGAGTGTGCCAGGTGGGCCCAGGGTAAACAAAGAAAGAAGCCTTCATGGTGAACAAATCCGTAGCATGTCAGAGGCTAACTGTTGGAGGCGGAGTCCATCCCTTGCTCACCAGTGGGCTTAATGTCTGCTGTAGCTAGCTGACCTTGACTGCCTCAAAGTATTAAAGCTACCTTTCCAGCACACATCAAGCCCGAGGCCCCAGATTCTGCGTGCGTACTTCATCACTGCAGGTCATCCTATCCAATCTAAGACGCATGCTGTCACCCCTTTGGCTCAACCAAAAGCTTTGTATCTGAATGTCATACGAGCTAAACATGTGTCAAAAAGCTGATGAGTCATTACGGGAGTCTGATATTTCGTTTCCTTTGGGAATTTGAGACTTTGAGGTTCATTAGGATTGCAGGCGGATTCGGTGGCGATCCACCCGCAATCCAAACCTGATTTACCCCCACCATATTATGATGTGGGGGGGAGGGGGAACTCGATGGACGCAAAGTACGTCTGCTGCTTTTCCGCCGCCGGGCGGAACTGGCCCTCAAAATGGTGGCGGTACCTAGCAGGCACCGCCATCCATATTAGGATGCATGGTTTCAAAGGCCTTTCCATGGCGGCATCGAGGATGGTGGGGATGTGCTTTGGGGGCCTGTTGCGGGCCCCCAGAGGGTGGGGGGTGCACTTGGGGGGTACCCATGGTACCCCCATGCAGTTCCATGTACAAGGTGGCAGGCACCACGTGGTGCCTGCCACGTTGTGCAATGGAATGCACAACAATTGTGAAGACTTTCACCCACCCTAAAGCTCTTCAACCCGAAATCCCCCCATCCCAAGAGCTATGTGACAAAATTTCTGACTACTTTGACGATAAAATTACCTCCATTCAAAAAAACTTCCCCCCTCCCCCTTCAACTCACAAAATCCTTGACCCCGACCAACCTTGTCTGACTGTTAAACGTCTCAAGAACTTCACTCCGGTGACTCTGGCCCAGTCCAGAGAAGCGATCCTTTCCTGCAAATCTGGATCCCCCTCTGACCCCTGCCCCCCTAAGATTCTTCATCTCATCATCGATGAGATCAACCCTATCGTCAATGACATCATCAACCTGTCTCTGAGCTCTGGTTCTGTTCCCCTCTCATGGAAAAAAGGCGTGGTCAAGCCACTGATGAAAAAAGCCAACAAATCCCCAACGGACTTGACCAACCTCCGCCCTATCACCCTCCTCCCCGCCCTGGGCAAAATAACAGAACAGCTAGTCCACAAAGAACTTAAAACCTTTCTGGAATCCCACAACATACTCCACCCCCAGCAATCCGGGTTCCGGTCTAAACATTCCACCGAAACTGCCCTAATCGAACTGACCGACACCATTAAAACTCTGCAAGATCAAAGGAAGAAGGCCATTCTGATCCTTCTTGACCTTACGGCAGCATTCGATACCATATCCCACTCCATCTTGATCAATAGACTTATGGACATCGGCATCACCAACTCAGCCCTATCATGTATTAGATCTTTTCTTAGCGATAGGTCCCAAACTGTCACCTTGGGTTCCTTTCAATCCAATGAGAAAAAGGTGTCCTCCGGAGTCCCCCAAGGCTCCATCTTAAGCCCCCTCCTTTTTAACATTTATCTTATCCCTCTTCTCACACTGATTGAATCATTCGGCATAACTGTCACTTCATATGCCGATGATACTCAGTTGATCATCCCCCTTGACGACAATTCCAACAAGGCAGAGCTCAATCTGAAACACTGCCTAAGTGCAATATTCCAATGGATGGACACTAACCACCTCCGTTGTAACTCAAACAAAACCGAGATCCTCCCCATTGGAAAGAATGCCTCTTTCTGCCCTGCCCTGTGGTGGCCTGACAACTCTGTTGCTCCCCCCCAGACCGTCACCTCTGCCCGGAACCTCGCAGTCCTTTTTGACTCTGACCTTTCTTTTGAACACCATGTCACGTCCGTAGCAGGAAAATGCTTCGGCATAATTAAATCCTTGAGAAAGTTCTTTGATTTTCTCCCCCTCGACTCAAGAAAGGCAGTAACAGTAGCCCTCATACTCTCACGTGTAGACTACTGCAACAGCCTTCTGGCAGGGACCAAGAAGTCCACTCGCTCTAAACTTCAAAGTGTTCTACACACTGCCGCCCGCCTCGTTCTAAAACTCCCACGCAAATCCTCAATCTCCTCAGCCCTGAAGACCTTACATTGGCTCCCCTTGCACAAGAGAATACTCTTTAAGATTCTCACCGTTGCCTTCCGAGCCTTTAACAAAACAGGTCCCTCTTACCTTACCAAGCGCTTCCCTCATTACAATCCGAGTCGTTCCCTCCGATCTTCTCATGAAACTTCATGATCTCCACCAAGTTCAACCTAAAGTCTAAAGGCGGAAAAACCCTTAGCACCCTGGCTATTAGAGCCTGGAACAGTATGCCGAGACACCTCAGACTTCAGACACTTGAGAAACCCTTTAGGAAACTTCTCAAAACCTGGGTTTTTAATCTCTCCGACGACTGGACCAAAGCATCTATCTAGTCTTCCCCCTTTTCTCTCTGTGACCTGGCTTCAAGGATTTTCAGCGCCATGATGCTCCTTCTGAAGCGAACGCTGCGCTCTATAAATACCCCTCCAAATATCCCAAAAAAACATTTTGAATTGGCATTGCAGTGGGTGCTACTGTAAGCAGCACCCACCGTAATGTCAAATATGTGGAATGCGACCGCCAGGGTGGCGGTCGCATCCTAATCAGTTGTGCTGGACCGCCCATATCTGGCAGCCGGTCCCAGCACCGCGAGGATGGCGGAGTAGGTCCCTTAGTTGTGAGAGGTGTGCTAGGAGACATCTGTGAGAGGTATGCTGGATGGCACCATACTAGGAACACTTAGATTAACAGAATTAGAGATTATAGCTTACTCACACTGGAGTGGGCATGTAGATGCCTAACCGTGCATCTCACCTCTTTCTCCTACACTCATGTGTATGTGCAACTACACACTTGCAGCAACGGGATTGAATGAGTCTCTTGAAAACATAAACTATGCAAACATGCTTCCCTCATAGGTCACACTGCACTCACATGCTTTATATCCACCTCTACATTCACTTCCTTTAAAGCTTAATTGTCTGTTCTTCCTATTTCTGATTCAAGTCACACACGGGTGCAGCAACTAAACTTATTATGTGAAAAACTCTGATCATCATGCAGGACATCGAAACACTTCCCATGCAGGCCACAATATACACACGGTCTTCCACACACTGACGGAGGACTGTGTTCCTTGCCCGTTACAGCAGGTTGGCACTCCTCAGGGGTATGAAGTGCGGAATAACTGCAAATGCAACCCTTTGAAGGGGGAAACTGCAGTCCCTCTAATAAATGTGTCATTCAGATATCTTGTTGACTTGAGGTTTGTGAAGATATTCACGCCATCAGGTGCTTTTCCCAACCTTCATTACCATAACTGAGATGAAGGGCTCTATACTTAAGAGAACATGATTTGGGAGAAACGCTAGTTAAGTACTTCATTGGTAGAGATGGGAGGGGGAACTGGGTACCATATATAGACTATATATATAGACGGCATAGTAGAGTACAAACCAAGTCTGACAACAGCTTTTGGAAAGTGTCATATGCCTATAGAACTGTGACAGCTTTCCTAGTCTATGGTGTTTCCTGTAAAGGTGCAGTATAGGACGAACAATATGAGAGACAGCAGAAGGTGTGATTATCTTATATGTGGGACCCACATAAAAGAAGGATGTTTGGTAGTAAAACCATACTAAATTGTGTGATAACAGTGTCCTTCACTCAAATACACAATGTACAGGCATTTATATAAAAATCATTTGCAAGGCAATAGGTCTCGCATTTGCGAGAGTTTAATCTAGTTTATTTATGAGTTAGTTTTGAAAACAGATAAATAAAAGGCATTTTCGTTTTCAATGCAAGAGCTTAAATGAGAGACCTATTGCATTGCAAATGTGTGTTATTCTTGCTATGTCATGGGAATAGGGAAACGGAAGGCACAAAGTAGCCATCAAACACTTAAAAATGGGTAACAGCGAACTACATGGAAATCGAGATTGACACCTTAATTGAAGAGGTGATGACATCTTAAAAACCAGACCCATGAAGGGTGAGATAGCCTTTAAAGTGGGGGAAGGCTCATGATTTAATCAAGATTAAGTCTAGGGTCTCTAAAAGCTTAATTAAAACTGACTCCCTTCACAGCAAGGGGCAACCTCCCATACTGGATCCACAAAAAATGCTACCTCCACCTCTGATCCCAAGGGGAAAAATCACGTTCATATTAATATTGAATGCTCAAATAGATATGATCCCCTGAAGGAGGATCTTCCATGTTTTACTCACTAGTGGAGAAGTGTGGCTCAATGGTTAGAGCGGCAGACCCTGATGCAGAGGTCTGGCCCGGGACCAGGGTTCAATTCCCGCCTCGGGGGCTCTTGGGCTCAATTTCCCCGGACCTGATAATTCTCTCCTCGGTGCCTATTCTAATCATGGGTCCCACTCTGCAACTCTGGGCAATGGCTTGCTTAATCTCCACAACGGCCCCAACAACGCTAGGATGCCTGGCTTCACCTTGGGGTTCCCTAGGAGTGGGCACTTCACAGGGAAAGGCTAGGAAGGGTTCCTCAGCGGTATTCCTACAAGCGCCGAGATGCCTCATGGTGATTCGTGCGCTATACAAGTACCATTACATTACATTACAGAATGTCTCAATACCCCCCATTCTATTCCTCCTCCCTGGGACCGTTCTAACCTCGATGAAACAATTGGTTTCATTTCCGCTATGAGTGACAAAGTAGCAATTTGAAGCAAATATTACCGGATGTGGAGAACACTCTTAACACATTGTCATGGTCTTCAAATTGTTTGTTGCGGCTACCTCACAGAGAACAGAGTTCTTCCACTCTACATGTATTAAGAGATATAAAGAGAATACCAACCGTCTCCAAAGAACTTTCACACTTTCATCATGTAGAACCTTCAAGTGCACATAGCAATCATGTTGGTAGTGCTTGCCGGTGCGCTGATATTAGAGTTGGTCCATTTTCATCTTTTTCTTAGTCTAAATCTACCCCTTGTATGGTGGTAAATGTCCCAGCACTGTCTATCCATCATATTTCTTTAAGGTCAAGTGTTGTAACCTATTGTAATTGTAATTATGATCATGTGCCCCCCACCCCCCTTTTGAACAGCCTCTGCTAGGAGAACGCAGAGAAGCTAGTACAGGTATTTTTTGGTAAAAGTCCCGAAGGTAGGCATTGCTATTCAATCATCCACTCAGACTTTATGGGGTCTATTAGGATGTAAGGTGGATCGGCGATCCACCCTTCATCCTACCACGCCCGCTACCCATTTCCCCAGCCATATTAGTATGGTGGGGGGACCCCGGCGGATGGAAAGACCATCCATCAGTGTTCTGCCGGTCGACCAGGTGACCAGGCAGAAAAGGGGCTATATATATAAGCAAGGGAGCGGAAAGCAGCCTTTCTGTGGGGGCGTTGCTGCCATGAAAAGGCATGCAGATTTTGCTTTCGGGGGCCCATTGCGGGCCCCCAGGGTATTGGTGGAATGGGGGGTACCTATGGTACCCCCCTGCATTATCATGGACATGGTGGCAGGCACCACGCAGTGCCTGTCACCTTGTGCATGACAATGCACACAGTGCATTCCCAGCATTGTGGCGGATGGTGCTGTGAGCACTGCCCACCACAATGCTGGGAATGGAGGATGCCACCGCCACGGTGGCGGTGGTATCCTAATCACTGATACGCGACCGCCTCACCATTGGTTGCCAATTCCAGCACCGCTAGGGTGGCGGCTCCTAATAGGCCCCAATGTTTGTAAAATGCCTTATAGGACTTGTTGAACTTTGGGGCTCAATTGAATTGAAGTTAGTCACTTCTGAACTGGCTGAAGGTTTAATCTCATTAGATCTATAAACTCCCCCCGCCCTCGTTAATGGATCTGAAATTCATTTTAAACTGAGGACTTTGGATACGGTCCTGGTTGAGTCCAAGGATGGGTGTGGTAATTACATCAGAAATAAGAGTGAAACTGGACAGAAGGATGGTGCCAACTCTGCCCTTCCCCAGGAGAACGGTTTGACAGAGATCGACTGACCGCAAATCCCATCTGCTACAAACAGTTTAGAGTTAGAATATTGAGTTGGAAATGTCGACTTGCACTAATAACGACTTTGAAATATCGACAGCAAGAATATTGTGGTCCAGAATATCGAGTTTAAGGTAAGAAATATTTTTTTTTCAAAATATCGAAGTTATTAATATCGTTTGCATAAAAATCATCGTTAAAAATATAATTTTTTTACTTAGTGTTATGTGTTTTAGTATGTATTTTCAATGTATGTGCTCTGTTTTTTTGTCTAAGTATTGCTTTTGTTTTTTAACATATGTGTTAATTTTTTTGTAGTTATTAACGTTGTTTTAATTAAATTTTGCGTTTTAGTTCTGTAGCGGGTTGTGGGTTTATAGTCAAATAGGGTGGGAAGTAATTTAATTATATTTAAATTCTTTTTTTAATTAATTAATATTTATTTATTGAATATGAATATTTTATACTGTTAATTGTGGGAATTAATTCATTATTACTTTTTTATTAATTGGTTGTATGTAATTGGTAATTATGTTCATTGTGTAATGTTTTAGGAATGGGTTGTGGGTTTAAGGGAGTAGGGTGGGAAGTAATTACATTTTAATATATTTATTAGTATATTTTATATAATATTTATTTTATTTAATTTTATAGTGTTACATGTGACGATTAATTTATTATTAATTATTTATAATTTGGTTGTTAATTTTTGTTAATTAATTAATAGTTAATTATGTTAATTGTGTCATGTTTTTAGAAATGGGTGGTGGGGTTTATAGTGGAATAGGGTAGGAGGTAATTTATTTATAAATAATTAATTATTTGTTAAATAATGCTAAGTAATTAATTATATTTTAAATATGGCAATTGTGTAATAATTTGATGTGTGCGTTGAGGAGTTTATAGTGGTAAATGGTGGGAAGTAATTTATTTTAATTAATTAATGATTTATGGTTAATTTATATTAATTTATTAATGTAAAATTAGTTATGGAAATTGTGTAATTATTCCTAGGTGTGTGTTGTGGTGTTTATTGCGGTAGAGGGTGGAAACTCATTTAGATTAATTTATTACTTGATAAATATTTTTGGTAATTGTTTATTTTTATTTTGTTTGTGGATTTTAGTTCTATAGGGGTAGCATTTGGTTAGTTCATACATTTTTCTCTGTTTGAATGTGTTTTTCAATTAATAATATTTGTTTAATTGATAATTATTTGTGTTATTGTGGAGGTTAAAAAAAATAGATTTGTGTTTTAAATTGTGCTGTGTTATAGGGTAGGTACAAAAATATTATATTTATGTAATAGTTAATGTTTTTGATTATGAATCAGTTTTATGACAACATATTTAAATGTTTGTACATTTTGAAACTTTGGATGTAATTTTTTGATGTTTTTATCAGTATAAGATGTTTGTATGTTTTGTATTTTTTTATATTTCATATATGTTTTGTTTTTTACCTTTTTATTATGTTTTGTATTGTAATTGATATATATATATATTTTTTATTTGAATTTTCTTCAGTGGGAATAATAATTTTTACCTCTCTGCTATATAATACTTTCCCTACTGCTGCATTTGCAGGAGTGGGAATAGTAAATGTTAATCCTTTGCTATCCAACACTTTCCCGAGTGCTGCATTCGGAAGAGTGGGAATAGTATTTTTTACCTGGCCTGTATCGAATACTTTCCCTGCTGTTGCATTCGCTGGTGTGGAAATAATAATTTTTACTTCACGCTATCCAACAATTTCCCTAATGTTGCACTTGCTGGAGTGGGAATAGTAATTCTTACACCTCCGCTATCCAACACTTTTTCTACTCTTGCTCTCAATGTAGCGCAAAATGTATGTTTAAAAAATATTAAATATTTTAATTTTTTAATTTATAATATATATGTTTTTTATTTTTTTTATTAGTGGTGTATGTTTATATATTTATTTATATTTTTCAATATATTAATAACATTTTAAAATTAATTACATATATATTGTTTAATATTGGTTTTTAAGTAAATATATATATTACATTTTATATATGTATGTTTAATTTTTTTACAGTAGATGTATTACTTATAATTGTTAACATTCACAAATAAATCTAAATAATTTTTCAAAGTTACATTTATTATTTAATTTGTTTTACAATATTTTTTATACATATAAAGAAAATGACATTTTATACATCAATATTTTTAAAACAATATATTTTTTCAGATATTTCTGTACTTACTATTATGAAGATTGGATGTCGATATTTTTGACAATGATATTTATGTCTGGATATTTCTCTAGGTCGATATTGTTGTTGTCTATATTCTGTCAGTGATCCGTTACAAAACACCCAATTGACGTGTTCCGATCGGAGTGATAATCATCTGGAATTTGAGTTGGGTGAATGCTTTTTATGTCCAGGTAGGAAGAGGGTCCCAAGCAATATATATATGTTACTAGTGATAACAATTCAGTTGCTCTTAGTCCTTTGATGCCATTGAACACTCTCTTGAATACTTGAGGACATGAGGCACTTGAAGCATTCTTCTGTGCACTGATTGGCTGCCAGAGGCCTGTGTGCGGATGATTGATGCATTTTTTTCTCTTTGCCACAATTTATGATGTGAACCAACTCGAGGTTTCCAAAGGATAACTGATTTTTTCAGTCCACACAGGGCAGATTCCAGAATGCTTCATGATTCACTTTGAAATTCAGATTTGCGTGCTTCCTGACACGCATGGCATCCCTGTGACACTACGTCTGATCACCATTTAAAAAACCTAGTACAAACTCACGGGTCTTCTGATATTGTTTGGTCCTTACCCTAACTGCTTTCCAAATCACATGCGATGTTTCTTTAAAAGACTGCTACTTATGTCTATGAGTGTGGGATTTTATGCCACAGTCTACTGGTGTCTCCTCTGTATGTTTTCTGTCCTGATGATGACCCTTCTCTTTACAATGATGGGGCTCCTTACGATGCGTTGCGTTACTGGGACCACCGGCCAGACATGTTTTGGTCCCACCACACATATTAGGATGCACCAGCCATACTGGTGGGTGCATCCCGGGCCCTTAACATTGTGGACGGTGTTGCTTGATGCAGCACTGTTCGCAATGTCAAATTGGCATGCACTGCATTTCCCTGCACTGTGGGGCATGCACCACAAAGTACCTGCCACGCAGTGCAAGGAAATGCAGGGGAGTACCATGGGTAACCCCCCAGTGCAGCAACACCTCCCAAAACAAGGGGGACCCACAACAGGCCCCCAAAAGCAATCCCCACCAGCCTTTTTCTACCCACATCCTAGTTTGGTGGAAGGTGCCTGTTAGGCACCGCCACCATTTTTGGAGCCCTGCACCATCCACCAGGCAATCGGTACGATTGACTTTGGTGGTGAAGCGGCGGACGGACTTTGCATCTGCTGCGGTACCCACCGCCATCCTAATTGGGCGAGGGTAATATGCTGAGTGATGGCGGAAGGACTGCCGACGCCAGCAGTGGCGGTCCTTCCACCATCCTAATGACCCCCTTTGTATTCCGGTCAAAATGTCAACAACTATTATTGTGCGCTGTTTTACATTCATCTAGGATTTTAATGCTCCCAATTTGAGTGTTGGTTTAACATCCTTATCTGTGACATGTATATATTTGCATATTTTTTTCCAGTACCTGTGCAATATTTAGTCTCTTTGTCACTTGCACTGTGCCACTCCAATAATAGAAGCAGATTGTTTCTCGAAAATCAAGAAATTGAGTTCTTGTTTAGTCATAAGACTTTTCTATAGTGAATTATTAAATACAGTTGTTAATTGCAGCATAAACCTTTTCTAGAGGAAGTTTTGTGTAACATTTGTCGTGAAAGTCAAGGGTTACACGTCCCCCATAGGGACCACCTGCGTCTTTATTGCTTGTCCTACCCATGTCCCTGGGTTACTGGGTTGCCCCGTATTTATAAGCAAATAAACCTTTGCCAGGCCCTAACTTCCCTTTTTAATACATATAAGTCATCCATAAGGTAGGCCTTTAACAGCCCAGAGGGCAGGGTACAGAGTATTTAAAAAGTAGGACAAATACTTTTGTGTTTTATATTTCCTTGCAGTGAAATCCCCTTAAGTTTGTTTTTCACTACTGCAAGACCTATCTCTCCCATAGACTAATATTGGATAATTTAATAAGCTGTCATTTCCAAATGAGAGCATGTACCCAATTCATGTTTGGTGTCTTTGGAATTGTAGTGAAAAATCCTAATTTATAGTGAAGTCGGATTTAAGTTACAATTTTGAAAATGCCACTGTTAGAAAGTTTATATTAATAACAATGGTTCAAGCAAAATATTACACAAGAAAACATTTCAGTAAAAACCAAATACATGAAAATGATTCCCATGAACCAGCAAACACTTAGGGGGCCATTAGGATGGCAGGCGGACTTCTGTCCACCCGCCACCCTAGCAGTGCTGGGATCGGCTGCCAGTGGTGCAGCGGTCCTGCACCGGCGATTAGAATGCCACCGCCACCGTGGCGGTGGCATCCTCCAATCCCAGCATTGTGGCAGACGGTGCTCACAGCACCACCAGCCACAATGCTGGGAATGCACTGCGTGCATTCTCATGCATAAGGTGACAGGCAGTGCAAGGTGCCTGCCACCATATCCATGACAATGCAGGGAGTACCATATGTAACCCCATGTGCACCCAACCCCCACCCCCCAGATTCCCTGGGAGCCCCCTATGGGCCCCCAATGTAAAAGACCGCATGCCTTTCCATGGGGGCAAAGGCAAATCCCCACTTGCATCCTGATATGGATGGTGGTGTCTAACAGACACCGCCACCATATTAAAAACTCATCGACCGGGCGGAAAACCGGCAGACGGTCTTTCTGTCCGCCGGGGTCTCCCACGCCATAGTAATATGGTGGGGGGAAATGGCATGCGGGCGGGAGAGAATGTCGGGGGATCGCCACCGCCATGCGGGCAGTGGCGATCCGCCTGACATTCTAATGGGCCCCTTAATATTGCAAAAAAACGTATTTACTAAAGCAGTCGAACAAAGTAACAATAAAGCAATAGGACAACAAACTAACAGGTGCTCATACAGTTACACAACCAACAATACAAAAGGACAATTGACAGTGTAAACAATAAAACAATGGCAGAGGCAAAATAGATAAAGAAAACTGAAGTGAACAATCGCAAAAGCAAAAATGGCAATAGATGCTTCCTCTTCAATGTATGCCAAAGATGAGCGTCAACAGCGTTTCAACCAAAACAACTAGTATGGTTATCATCAGGACAGACAAGATGAAGTTCAGAGTGTCCAGTAGAAAATTTTCTCTCGAAGTCAGAAGTCAGTCGAGACTTTCAATATGATTCAGAAGGACCCATGAAGGGGCAACACAACAAGAATAAATCAAGGTACCACCCAACTATGTGGTGGGAGACTAAAAGCAATTCAATTGCGGACCGGTACACATTTAATAGCTGGAGATCCAAGCAATCGGCTGCCAGAATTGTCAGGTACTGTTGCAGAAGATGTATCCTGCACTCACTTCGGACCGGTTATTACATTTGTACCAACTTATACTTTAATAGGCTGTGTCCTGCCTTTACACGAAGTGCTGCATACCCCCTTTAGTTGGTCTGGAGCCAGGACAAGGAGGCAGAATGCCTGTCAGAGGTCAAAGGGAAGGCTCTAGAATATTTTCCCACAATTCAAATGCGCAAATGGGTCTAAATACTGGACCTTAGACACCACCACTTCAGTACACTACTGGACCTGTGGATACTCTACCAGGAAGAAGCACTGCTGAGCTACCAAAGGACTGCCACTCTGCCAGACTGCTGCCCTGATGGGCTACTGCCTTGCTGTGCTGCTGCCTTGCTGTGTTGACCTGCTGCCCTACTGGCTGGGTGAGATGGACTGGACCTGCATTTTTTAAACCAGATCCCCGGAGTGACTCCAAAAGCTAGTTGGCTGCCATCCTGACATGAGCCTCGTGGTCAGAAGGCTCCAACAACTTTGCTTCTGCAGTAGGACTCTGCCTTCTGTGAATCTACCATGTCAAGTAGTGCCAGTTCAGTCCTGGACCCTTGCAAGTGGGCCTAAGTCTCTGTAGATCCAGCAGAACTGATGCATCTCCTCTGCTGTGCAGCACAATCCCGAGAAGAACCGATGCATCGCTGCTGCAGCAGAGATCGGAACCACAGCAAAGACCTGCATTGCATTGCAACATTGGAACCGCTGTGGCGTGACGCATCCATGGTGCAAGACCTTGCATCTCTCCTTGGCAACGGACTCCGCATCACAACCTTGCAGCTCCTCTGAACCGATGCATTGTCCTGACTGCACAATGCATGCTCGGCTCCAGACTTTGCAACATAAGTCCTCATCAATCGTATCTTCACCGGCGACGCAGCAGGACCATGCACAGCATCTTCACCGCATCTCGGAACTGACGCATTGCTTTAGCAGGGCAACAAAACTTTGTCGTAGATATTGGTAACACTCTGCAAGCCAGGATTTAAGGTACTCTGTTCAGCAGGCCTAACTAGGTCCCTGTAGTAAGTCCATGCTTCATCGTCCTCGGCATGAACATGTGACTTTGTTCCATTCCGATGCGACCAGATAGCTACAGTTGGCGCTTGATGCTTTTTGGCTCTAACTTTACTAAAATCTTTAAAACTGAATACCTCTGGTTCTACTGATTGGATATTTGTCACTTGAGTGTTGTTTTATTTAATAAAAATAACTCTATTTTTTCTAACCCTGCTGTAGGTTCCTTTTGTGATGTATTTTCTCTGTTCTACTGTTTGAAGTGTTACACAAATACTTTAGACATTACCTCTGAGTTAAGCCTGACTGTGCCAAGCTACCCTAAGGTTGAGCACAAGTTAATTTAGGGATTACTTGTGGCTTCAGAAGAATAGTGGTTGCAGCTTGAGAAGGGTTTCACCCCCCTCAACTAGTAACCCAATTTCATACAGTTAGAATGTTGCACTCACTGGCCATATGGTTTAACTAGGAAAACTTTCTGTTGTTGAGCAAAGAGAGCAAGGCCCAGCCCTTCAGGCAATGGAACATGATCATGCATTGACATGGGCTACGTTTTAAAGTTCATTAAAGCTGGAGGAAATTGACAGAATTCACCCAGAACATTTTAGTGAGAGTATTTTCTCACAACATATTATCTTGGGAGAGAATGCTTTTCCTAACAATTTAACTCATCTTTATTCAACGTAGTGTGACTCTGTTTGTGTTTTGGACATCTCCAAGGGATAGAGGGGCCTATTTATGAGCGCTTGTGACACTTTTGCGCTGCCGCTGTGTGTCACTTTTTGTGGTGCACTGGTGGTGTAAAAAATGTGTCACATTGCCCCTATTTACAAACTGACACATCTAGGCAGATGCGTCACTTTGTAAAACCTTGCGCTACCTTATACCTGAGGCAGGTATAATGTATGCAGGGTGGCCGTTCCCCCACATCAAAGCCTCGTAGAAGTGGCGCATTGAAATCTTTAAGATTTCAGTGCACCACTTCTAGGAGCTCGCCCCATGTGAAAGGAACATTGCTGGAGATGCGCCCCGCTTCCGACACAACTCCAGCAATGCGTTAGTTTTGCGCCAACAGATACGTCAGTAATACTGATGTTTCTGTCATTCCTTGCGGCATGGTGCATCATACAGTAAAAATGATGCCTCAATAGTGTTGCAAGGTGGATGCACTGAGAAGTGTTGCATTACTGCTTTGTCACAGGTATGCAACATTTCTCATAAATAAGGCCCAGAATATTTAAAAAGTTTTTGTATTTCAGAAAATCAGAACGTTCCAGAGAAAATCCCCTTCACACATGGTTAAAACCCCATCACACTTGTTTGTTCCCGACCAAGAACGTCAAGTAATTTCAGTTCGGTAAACATCAGTTGCGGCTCGCGTAAGTCGCGGGTGGGGGGGCAGGGGAAGTGTTTTGCACGGGGTTCGCAATGGGAGGTTAAAAAATATATTAAAAACGTACCTTACCGGGTCCCACGCCACCTCCGTTCCTGGCCAGGTCCCACATCCACGGTTTCCTGGAACAGGAAGCATGCATCCTCCCTCCCCTAAGCCAATCACAATGCTGAAATGGCAGAGTTGTGATTGGTGCGGACAGCGCCCGGCCGAGCGCCTGTTGGGAGGCCATTTTCTCTATCTAGGCTGCATGCACCTACATGGAAAAAATTTAGAGTGGGCATGACTGGTTTTGTCCACCCCAGAGGGGCGCAGTCAGGGCACACAACAGTGGGCAAGCCACTCCTCCCGGACACGCCCACCTACCCAACTTCACCCAGGTATACCCTCCCATCCGCCCCAACTTACACATACCCTGCCTTCTGCTTTCTCGTAGCGCGAGAATCAGAAACATAAAATGGTATTTAAAATACCATTTCATGTTTTTGCTTTTCTCACTGCAAGAAAGCAGTGGGGTGGCGCTCCTCCTACGTAATGGAGGAGCCGCCCCTGGTAAACATTGAATCACACTGAAATTTAGGTTGATTAGGTTTGAACGAGTTCGGTTCAGTCAGGAGTATTGCAGAGATCTGGACGAGGACGAATGTTCCATTAATCAAATAACAAAATTGAAGCAGTGCAGCTGAGCAGTTATAATGGACATACCTGCAATGGCACAATTTTATGAAGTGTATCAGAGCCATCGAAGAGACAGAAGTGGACAAGCCAGAAAAGTGTTTATTATATCTGACAGAACTGATGACATTTAAAGTTGTTTTGTGAACTGTACTCTTTGCTCCTGTTCTTGCAATCCACCAGCTCAATAGGGTATAAGACTGAAAATGATAAAATGCCTAGCTTTTTCCTGAAAGTGCAGTAAATAGCAATTTTGTGTATTAAGGGGCCGATTCCAATCTGGGTCGGAAATCACTCCGACCGAGCCGGATCCGGGGAGTTTTCCGACCGATCAGGACTCCTGCAGTCCAACCGAGGGAATATGATGCGGCCGTATGCCGCTGGACTCGTTTCGGTCAGACTCCCATTGAAGTCAATGGGAGCCGGTCGTACCACGCGTACATAGGCTCCCATTGACTGAATGGGTATGTTCCGGACAAGTGCGCCCCCTACAGTGTGTACGCGTCTGTGCCATTCGCACTGTACATGCCTGTGTTGGGGAGACCCATGGGTCTCCCCATGTGTCCGAGCCGTAAGGCTGCGGGTAACAGGGGGTCCGATGCGAACCCCCAATTCCAGCTCCAGGAGCTATTGTGAGCCGGAAGCTCCGACTCGATCCGGCTGTCCGAATCGCGCATCGTCCTGGCTCGGTCAGAATTCGCCTCCATTGCGCACCACGGTTAGCTTACGGCCGAGACGTACATAGCGGTTCGGATCTGGAACCGATTCGGCCGGAGATTTCGCGCTTGTTCGCATCGTACTTCGTCGTCCGGACCCGTGTGCGAACCGGACGGAAATTCAGCCTACGAATCCAACCAGCTAATCCCGAACCCGATTTGAAGCCCTTCTGACCGAGATCGGAATTGGCCCCTTAGTTGTGAACATTACTAGTGAATATGAGAATCAAAGGGTGCGCTCATAAAAAATGTTTTGGCTTCAGCTTCTGCCTTTTTTTGTTACGATGCTTCAGGGAGGTTATTTAATTTTCCACTGACTGATATTTAAGCAAAGACACAGTGAGAGCAGGTACAAAATAGTGTGTGCTTAAGTTGTGAATTCAGTCAGTTTTAAACATTTTCAACACCATATCACTTTCACGCTGGTCTACTTTTTAGGCTGATCTGCTTATTCTTTGTTTCACGTTTTCTACTGCTTTCTCTGGAGAATTTATTAGTGATCTCATTATGTGCTGATAATCTGTCTTGGTTTGATTTACAGCAGAGTATAGACTCAGTTGGTATTCTACCAGCCCATGACTCAAATTCCTCTAGGTACTTGTGTGAATATAAAGTGTGCTTGAATATACATTTTAAATTTGCATGCATGAAACCGTTCTCTTTAACAACAGTGCAAGCTAGCTATAGCCATCTTTTTCAGAGGGTTTTAGATGTATATTCTTTTTTTGGTGTAGGCAAGTGAGATGGTTATTTATTGAAAAATCGCACAGCACAGCAAGTCATCTTGCTGCGCTGTGATAGGGAAAGAGCAGGAATACGCTGTATCTAACATTATATTGTGCATTGCTGTCTTCTTCATCTGTTGGCGCACTCTTGGCTGCCTAGCTGCAATGCAGGCTTCCTCGCACCCTACTGCAACGGTGCCTGCCTTGTAAGCAGGATTGTTTTTGTACAGGAAGGGACACCTTCCTGCACAAAAACAATCCTCAGAGGCAGAAAGAGGAAGTAAGGAGTAGAAATAAAGATATTTCTTCCTTGTTACTCCTCACCTGGAGAGGCGTAGCATTTTGACTCATTCCCAGATCCTGCAATAATAGTAAATCTGGGAATGCTCCAAAATCCATGGGTGGATAAGTGGGTACCTGAAATTCAGGTTGTGGAGCGTTGCGTGGTCCATCTTGGATGTGTTGTTCTGCGGTGATTTGGATGAACGGCGGAACTGCATTGTGGGGTCTTGCATCGAGGATGCGTTGCACAGCAGAGGTACCAAGGAGCTGCAGGGCTGCAATGGGAGGTCCTGTGTCGAGGATGCGTTATGAGCTGCGGCTTCTATGAGCTGTGAGGTCCTGCATCAGAGATGCATTGTGCAGTGGCGGTTCCAATGCGAGGCGATGCGTCGATTCTACTTGGAGCATAGCTGGGCTGGCAAAACACCTTCAGACCTACTTCTAAGGGTCCAGGACTGGTTGGCACCACTTGGGAGGCAAGACTCACAGCAGTCATAGTCCAGGTGCTGGGTTCAAGGTGGTTGGAGCCTTTTCTGTCCCTAGGGCTTCAATCAGGCGGCCAGCCAACTAGCCCGTCACGTCACTCAGGTGGTCCTCTGATGTAGGGACAGTCCTTCTCACTCAGGCAGCAGGGCAGCAAGGCAGCAGTGTAGCAGGGAAGCAGAGTAGCATTGCTTCTTACAGCAGAGCTGGACAACAGTCCTTCTGAGCTCCACAGTCCCAGAGGTATACAGAAGAGTTGGGTCTGAGGGTTCGATATTTATACTTAGTGGCAGCTTTGAAGTAAGTGATGTTTTAGAGGGTTCCACCCTCAGTGGTGTAGGAAATTTCCTGCCTTGCTGCCCTGGCCCCAGCTTGTCTGAGGGCACGAAAGAACAGTGTGAAACCCTTTGTGAGTGTGCTGAGGCAGAATCTTTGTGATGTGCAAATGTGGTAGATAAAAGCGTTGCCCCCCCATCAAGTCAGCAATGGCTCATCCTCCCAACACCTTTTCCCCCCTTGTCTCGCTATCTGTGATGACCCATCTATGCACACCTAAGCTCCCTATTGTGTGTGGCTGTCTAGGAGGAATACACAAAGACCAACCCCATCAAACAGTCCCAATTTGTCCGCACTGTGAATGAGTAGTTGAAAGCGTCCCACATTTCTTGTTTGCATGCCCAGCTTATTATAAACCAAGAACTAGATGGTTAAAACCCATTTGTTGGCAATTAGTAACCAGTAACCACCACGAAGCACTTACAATTTTGCAAGCAGAAACCAATACAACGTTTGCTTGCGGTGTGGCCAAATTCCTTAGCTGGGCCTGGGTGATAAGATTAAAAGCGCTATGACCAGGCTGAAGATTCTTATTAAATTTGTTTTTAAGTTCCATCAAAGCTGAGATACTTTAATTCACTTTTAACTTCCCATGTGGGTTTTTATCCTTTTGAGCTGTTATTTATTGATGGAATGTTTATGTCAAATGAATTTCTTAGGAATGTAACTTACGAATTGTGCTAAACTTAGAATAGGTATTCCACTGTTCTGTAAAGTAATTTACATCCTTTGAGAGATGTATTTTAAGATTTTTAATCCGATTTCTTAGTGCAATTATTATAAATGGTGCTTTTTTATATAATCTGTAAAATGCTTTTAAGATATATGTATATCAAAATAAAGCTTTGATGATGATGATGACAAAGACCAACTTCCCAGTATACAGGGTGCAGGCACCAAATGGTGGGGACAAGAAAATGCCAGTTTTTCAAAAGTGACATTAAAAAAATTGTGACTTGGGTCCTGGGTACATGTAGTACCATTTTACTGGGGATTTACAAATAAATTAAATGTGGCAATTGGGTGTAAGCCAATTTCAGCATGTTTAAAGGAGACAATGCAAGCATTTTAGCACTGAGCAGCAGTAGTAAAGTGTGCAGAGTCCTTAACACAACAAAAACGAATTCGGCAAAAAGAGGAGAAGTAAGGCAAAAGGTTTGTTAAAAAATCACCTTAAGGCTGACAGGTCTAGCATTGTGGCACAGAGCAGAAAGGCTTAACTTAAAAAAAATGTGTAAAGCATATACAAGTAAAAGTGCTAAAACAGTTAAAAAGTCAGAGACACAACACACTAATAATCCCACTGCAATGTATAAAAATAAAGAAACATTTCATAAGAAAAATTACACTGAAATAACAAAAACTGCTCTGGAGAGAACCAGAGATATACATTTTAAAGTCAAATTAGTGCCAAAAAACACTAAGCGCCAAGGATAGTCTACATAAAGACCTACGAGCCACTCAGGGTGAACCACAATGGCATCCTGGTCAGAAACACCAAGTGAATTGGTCCCTTGAAAAGTCTGGAACTCAAAAAGTTTGTAAAGGCTCCTTGCCACCGTTTTGAAGAAAAATCTTCCCCGTGTGGGCTGCTGCTGAAATTGTAGCTGCCGCCATGGAACCGAAGGCCAGATACCTCAAGCAGGTGGGTCTTGGTGGAGCTCTGGAGATAATGGAGATTTTGGGGCATATGCACAAAGAAGTGGTGGAGTGAGGCATCAGTCGTAATGGCTTAACGCCTCACTCCACCACTTCAGAAACGCAAGACTGCACCATATTTACAAGAATATGGTGCAGCCTTACATTTCCCCTGTGATCTGGCACTAAGCTTAGCAGCCTAGCGCCAACGCAGGGGAAGATTGTTTGTGTTCAGGAAGGTGTCCCTTCCTGCACATAAACTGCTTTTAAATGCTGTTTTGTCACTTCTATGTGTGCTGAATAATGCAGCACCCATGGAAGTGACAAAATATCTTTTTTTTTTAGAAATTGTTTATTTGCAGGAAGGGCCACCTTCCTGAACATAAACAATCCAAGACGTTTTGCCCTTTCCATGTGTGCTGAACAAGGCAGGACACATGGAAAAAGCAAAAATGATGAGAAATAAAGCATTTCTCCTGGTTTCGCCAACTTAAGACCAGATTTTCCCTGGTCTTAATTTTGGCACTGCCTCCTATTTCCCCAAATAGGGGGAGCGTCAAAATCAGTGGTTGTTGTGGTGGAACTGCCACCACAAACCCATTGCCCACCCCTTTTATGCTAAGCATAGCATGAAAGGGCCTTATTTACAAGGCAGCTGTAAGCCATGTTAAGTGGCTTAACGCTGCCTTGTAAATAAGGCGAGGACCTATTGCCACATGAACATCGGAAAAAGTGATGTTCCTGTGGCAATAGGGGCTTGCACATATGCCGCTTTGTGCTGAAAATTATTTTAGTCCAAATGCAGAACGGGACGTAGTAATTGTTTTGGAGATCCAGGGATCTTTGAGCAGGATGTAACAGAAATCCAATTTGATGATCTGGAACTGTTGGTCTGGTGGTTTTCAGTGGATTCCACTGAAGCTCTGCAGTTTCCAAATGTTTCAAGACTCTCTTGTTGATGCGTAAAAATCAACAAGTGCACACTTTTAAGGACCGAAGGACTTCAGGGGAAGGGACTTTCAGGGTGTCTTGCAGAGGCCAACAGCAAACTTCAGTTGGTCAATTGGGCATTTCAGGGAAAAGGCCTCTTGTAGCTTGTTTGTCTCTGTAGCCACACAGGTGGTCATCCATCTGAACCTTGGAGTCCACTTCTACATCCTAGATACAAGAGGGAGCAAGTCCAGTCCTTCAGGGCTCCTCTCAATTCACAGACAGCAGGGCCAGACCTCTTCTGATCTTCTGCAGGTACAGAAAGAGTTCTACGGTTGGTGCCATGTGTTGCAGACCCACCAACTCGTAAACCAAGACACTGCTCATACCGTGGTTCAAGTTAATATCTAAGCATATTCAGACAGTAGAAGGTTAGTTTCTGGGTATGTCTATGTTCAGAGTGAACAGCATTTGCTTTCAGTTGATAGGTGGATTACTTCAGCCTTGCATACAGATATCCTGATATAGCCGTTACACTCGCACAAATCAATGCCAGATAAACATTGGTATACTTCACAACCATCTGCAATTTAGAAATAATGTAAAAAAGTGGAACAGACTTGGAGAAAAACCTACTCTATTAAGGCCGTACTGAAACATATAGCATCTATTAGAAACTTTAAAAATCTAATCAGACAGAGATGTATTAGTTATCACCCTCGAAGGTTTCAAATTTTTCTCCAAAACTTTTTCTAAGATCAAACTATCTCTGGCAGATTACATTACCACAAACAACATTAGAGGCTTTTTCTGCAGCCCTGGTTAATCAAATACACTCAAAATAAATAAAATATCTTCCGAATCATAACCTCCTAAGTGATTTTAAGCATCTTTGTTGGCACCTCATCTGACTTCACACATTAATTTATTATTGAATTTGGTATGATCAACTTGTTCAATAAGCCATGTGACATTGGGCAGACTTACTGCTAATGTCGTGTGTTTGGCGCCAGGGACACTGTAAATATTGCTGTTATGTACTACCCATGTTGAGGAACTGAAAATTGTTAGCAACTTTTTTACTTTACAGCTGGCAATCCTGCCTGATGTACTGAGATGATCACTGCTAGTTCACTTGCATATGGTGGCCACTAATTAAATATTGTGCACTATTGCAGCACAAATAAGACTCTCTAGGATTTCGGGGTTTGCCGCAAAATCGGCACTTTTGTAAAATTTCCCCGATTTACATAAAAGTGCCCACAAAATCGGCACTTATGTAAAAAAGCCGTGATTTTTACATAAGTGCCCGCGAAAATGAAGTGGCCTCATTTGCAGATTATGGCTTGTCATTATTTATTGTTGTTTGTGTTCATTACTAAACCTCACTTGGGGCAGCCTATCTCCAAAGCGGGTTTAGCCAGGTGTGTTGTCAGATGTTTTCACATTTGCTACCTCATGGCAAAGAGATTCCTCCACTACCCCCGTAAGGTTCACATTCCCAAAGCAGATATTTGGAAATCAGCCACCTGGAAAACTCCACACACTTTTACTAAGCATTATTGTGTGGGTTTCTTGGCCCTTCAGCGAGATTTATTTGGCCAAGTTCTGTTAAGGATATTGTTCCATACACCTGGATCATAAATGCCCTAGCCACCATGGCTTTAAGGGGACTGCTATACAGTCTGTGCTAAGCATGTCTATCTACAGCCATGTGCCACGAACAGAAAATGCTCCTACCTTGTAGGCAAATGTTTGGAGCGTATAGTGCTGTAAATTCTCATGCCCCTTCCTCCTCATATTACATATTGTGCTAATGAACCAGATTTTTCTTTCACACAACATACACAGCCTCTCGCCTACTGTGTGGAAAACAACTAAACATTGAGTTGGTGCTCTTGAGGAATGTACTCTGAGAGGAGGAGTCACACCACTTCTTGTGACTAGAGTACCTTCAAAGAAAAACAGCTGGCAAACGCCTGTATTTGTGTATTTTTCTTCTTTTAAACTTATTTTTACTTAAAATCAGGATGCAAAGTGTTAACTTTGTGCGGTCAGATAAAATCACATAGAAGAAGCCTAGTCTCTATGAGAAGATTTGTTTTCTAGATATAAATTAATTGTAACTTGCAATCTGAGACATTAAGCAATCATTTCATGTTAATGTAGTAATCTGGAATTTTATCTGTGCCCTGCACTGATAAATGTCTAATAGCATGAATTATTCTACTACATTTATATTCACTGCCATGCCACACATGTATCTATTACACAGTGGTGGTAGCCACTGTGTAGCTCTAGTGGGGCCAGGCTTTGCATAGTGAAATAAGGTTTTGTTTTGCTAATAATTTTGGTGCTGTTTACTGAATCTTTACACATTTCCCCAAAAAGTTCATCCACTTGAGCTACTAGTTTTGTGGTGATCCATCAAGTGGGGGGGGGGGGGGCGAGAAAAAGAGGTGGTGGTGGGGGGGTCTCAATACGCTTTTTCCCATGTAATTTCTTAATGGAATATTAGACAATTGTAATGACGGACTTTTTCAGGCCCTTTTTGGAGGGAGAATGATGGAGAATGACTCCAGTCTATCAGGCTTATAGTGTAGGGGTTAGGACTATAAGTAGGACCTCTCTGGGAGACATGGTAGGGTATATTCGTACCCCTTTTCTTAGAGTAGGGCTTACGAATTTAAGCTAGGGAGTAGATATATAAGTATTAGTCATGATCCACCCTTTTTCCAGTGTGTTAGGATATTTTCCATGGAGTTATACGTATTCTGGGCCCTGCAGGCCTTAAACGGGACAGACTCCATCTTGCTCTCTGCCTGGTAGCTTGAGAGGCTTTCTAGGTCAAGTGTAATATTTTAGTTTCAAGGTGTTGTTCGCTTGGAGAGAACCGGCTCAGGCTGGCCCTTATCGAAGGAATGTATTTTTCTCCACTCCGAAGACACAACTTCAGGCCGGCCGGCTGGGAACGTGTCCTTGGTACGGGGAGGTACAAGAATTTGGTGGGCGGCAGGTTACTGGCCGTAACTTTCCATGAAGGAACAGGCTTTGATATTAGCGAAGGTGTTAGAGAGAGAGTTAGTTAGTTCATAGGCGGCAGCTAGCCGTTAGCATCTCTGCCATTAATTATTTTCTTCGGCGGACAGTCGCCATCTTTGAAGTCCGAGAAAGATTTACCACAGAGACTCTCTGAGAAAGTTTGAAGGAGAAATAGCGCGGAGCGCATAGAAACAGAGAGAGAGAGAGAGACACGGTAGCCAATAACCAGCAAGGTTCCAGTGACTTGGAGGGAAGCAGACGAGTTTGAGCCTAGCGGTGCAGACGTGTACTTGTGACGGCTGGGGTGTGACTCTGAGACGAGCCAAGACACAGAGACGAGAAGGGAACCTAGATGACTGCCGAGCCCCGACTTCATATTAACCAGGTGATCTCCGCCCTTTCTGTAATTCATTCTAACCTTTACCTTTCCTTTGCAGAATATATATATTGCATAGTATTGTGTTTGTAATTATTGTCAATAAATATCCTGGTTTATTGTGAACCAACGTGTGCCTGGTGTTCCTGTTCAATCGCGGTAACTGATCTTTGTTGTCTGGCATTGTTTGCATGAACGGATGTGAAATCCCGATCAGGTAAGGAGTGATCAAGCCAATAGGAAGTGAGGGGACCTCTGATGTCGGGAACAGAGGGTACATATTCCAATTAGAAGAAACATACTAAATTCACATTGTTCTAGTTTTATCCCAAGTAGATAAATGAGAAGTTTCTCCCATAGGTGTTCATAGGAAAGTGGTCGTCGTTGATATGCGGCGTTAATGAGAGCGTTGGGGGGGAGACCAACGTGGAGGTTCGCGGGACTGTGAACCGAGTGTAAGTGAGAGCGTTGGGGGGGAGACCAACGTGGAGGTTCGCCGGATTGTGAACCGAGTGTAAGTGAGAGCATTGGGACTGCAGGCCCATGTGTAGACACGCCAGATTGTGTGTCATATCTGCCCTAGGGTAGATTAGTCTGGGTCGGAGTGGCCGCGAGACTAGCTGATATGTATAAGATATGATAGAAAACCCATGCATGTTTATTGCTATTCCCCTATCCTTAGGTGTGAGATGTACATATATGTATCTATATTCATTGTAAATACGTTCTAAGGAGAGAGGTGATTACGTTCTGACTGGGTTGGAGGGGCCCCTAGGGGCGGATTCCATCTAAGCGAAAAATCCGGTCATTACATCTGGCGTCACGAACTGTTTACGAAGCCTGTGTGCGCTGTATTGTTTTATTCTTGTTGGTTTGCGCTCGGCTCGTACGTATCTCTTTTTGTTTATATTGTGTATATATTTTTCTTTTTGTATATCGATATGTTTTCGAAAAAGTCAGGCTCTGTTTTCAAACTGCCTATTCAGATTCCCGGCTGGGAGTCTACGCCTTACGAGGCTTTGGCCCGCGAATGGGCCGATTCTACTGGTTTGAGTGAGAATTGGATTTCTTGTTTGGAGCAGGCGGAGCCTGCTGATGTGGTTTCTTGTTTGCAGAAAGCTCCAGTAGTGAAGGGTGATGAGCTTCCTATTTTGGGACGCAGAGGCTGGATTGTACTCCATGCGTATCGGATCCTTCATGAGAGGTTTGTTCAGTTGCGAAAGCAATGTAAGGATATGGAAGGACAGGTTGTTGAGTTGCAGAATGCACATACCTTATTGCGGTGTCAAAATAAGTTGCTTGCCGACAAACTTGAAACTTATCAAACTATAGCCGAACGGGCTGCAGTTCGCATTGCGCGGTATAAATACAAACATCGTCGTGGTCGGGTGTCTACACGGAAGGTGCGCATGGTCGTGGCGAAAGCCGGACTTGATTGGAACCCTGATGAGTGGGATGGTAATATCTGGGATTCTAATGCTTCTGACTCCTCGGCTGAGGAGATTGACACGCGCGAGTCTTCTCGCTCCGGACGTGACTGTAAATCTGCTTCTTGTGACAAAGATGTCAAGTCTAGCGACCGTGGTCGTTCTTCCCGTTCCGATGACATGTCTTACCCTGATTGTCCTTCTAAATCTAAGGACGGGGCTTCTTCGGGAGCTCTGCCGGAGGTTTCTGCTCATCCTGTGTTTCGTCGCAAACTACAACAAGCTCCTGGTAATCCGGGTGGTGTTGCCCAGGATAGTATTGAAGACTTTACCCAACAGGAGGTGAGTGACATTTTACAACGATTTCGTCAACGGCCTGGTGAGGCCTTGCTTACCTGGATGGTGCGCCTTTATGAACTGGGCGCTGCCGGTATTATGCTCGATGCTGTTGATTGTTTATGGTTTTGCTCTTTGAGTTCCGACTCTACCATTCAAGATCATTTTCGGAACTATAATGGTGCTGGTCAGATTACTTTGCTCCAGCTTGCGTCTGATGGCTGTAACCATAAATATCCTACTGAATCTGATTGGCCTGTCAATGACAAGCCGTGGTACACTTTGCGTGATGCGTCGCAACGCTTGAAGGAGGAGGTGATGAAAACTGCTATTTTTCTCAGTACTTCTGACAGACTGTTGGACGGTCTTTTGACATCATCTGTGCGCAATCGCATTATCCGTTCGTCCCCTGTTGCTTACAAGCAGGTTATGATGACTTTGTTGATTAACCCCTTCGAGGCTAATGACGAGCTGGGCTCGTCATGGCGCTTACCTGCCGTGCGCGGATGACAAGGCCAGCTCGTCATAAAACAATATAAAACAATAAAACCCAGCGCAGGACGGGAAAACGCCTAGCAGCCATGGGGTTAATCAGACTGGCAATCCTTTGTCTGCGGTGCTTGAATCGGTTCGTCAGCTTGGTGAGTTGGGTGAATGGTTTCAACCTGAGAGACCATCTCGTCCTGAAGGTCGTACTGCTGGAGATTATAAGTTCTCTAGATGTGATATGTTTCTGGCTCTTTTGGCTGATGGTGTGAAGAGGGAAGATATCGATGGGGAGCCTAATAATCGCTTGTGGGATATTTTCCGTAAGCGTGGTTTGGATCGGAAGGAGGGTGCCCGTCGTGTTCGAAAGAATGATTGTGGTCGTGGTTCTGATGATAGTGGTGATGAGAGGCGTCGTGTGGATTCTGATCGCCGTGGTGACCGGCGTCTTGATCGTGATGTGTCCCCTCATCGTGAGAGAGGGAGAGAGAGAGAGGGGGAAAAAGAAAGGGGGAGAGATGATCGTGTTTCCACCCGATATAGAGAGGAGAGAGATTATTCCCCTGAGCTGAGGAGAAGGGAGGATCGTCACAGGCTTGCTGATCGTAATTCACAGTACGATGTGAATGACAAAAATCCATTTCGTAATGGAGATGGATATGAACAGGAAATTCTGATACCCAAGAAACATGAGAGCATTTATCCTGATTTGTCCTGGCTAGCGGAACGCAGTCAAAATAACTAGGAAGTAGGTCAAGCTCCAGTACGTAGGTGGGCTCACAGAGACAACAGACCCTATGTAGATATTGAGATTTTTTGGAAACATCGTAATATCCAAAGGGCCCGAGCATTGGTAGATACAGGAGCGGAGGCCACTTTAATTCATGGTAAAGCAAGGAAATTCAAAGGACAATTTTTCACAATTACTGGTTTAGGTGGGAAAGAGACCCCCGCAGTGCAGACTACACTTGAGATGAAAATCGGTAGGATTCCCCGTAGAGAATATTCTGTGTTAGTTGTACCACTTTTGGAGTATATAATTGGAATTGACATTTTGAAAGGAATGACTTTGCATTTAGATGATGGCTGTTACCAATTTGGAACTAAGCATTACATTTCGTCCAGACCCGTACGGGTTGGTCGTTTACGGATGCCTCCCATTAAAATTCCCCAAGCTACAAAAGTGGTTTCTCAGAAACAATATCGTATCCCAGGTGGTCATGAAGAGATCAGTGCCACAATTCAGGATTTGGTTGATGCAGGAGTTATACTCCGGTTACTTCTGCTTGGAATAATCCCGTTTGGCCCGTGCGCAAGAGTGATAATTCTTGGCGCATGACTGTTGATTATCGAGAGTTGAATAAACATACACCTCGTTTAGCTGTGGCGGTACCAGACATTGTCACTTTGATCCAGAGAATTCAGAAGCATCCAGGTACATGGTATGCGTCCATTGATATTGCTAATGCTTTCTTTTCAATTCCCATTGCCCCTGAGTGTCAGGAACAATTCAGTTTTACCTGGAATGGACGTCAAATGACGTTCCGGAGTCTTCCTCAAGGTTATGTACATAGCCCCACGATTTGTCACCGGCTGGTGGCCGAGCATTTGTCTGAGGTGCCCGCGAATCCACAAATACAGGTGTGCCATTATATAGATGACATTTTGATTCAAGGTGAGACGCAAGATCAGGTACAGTCTCATTTAGACCAGATCCTTGATTGTTTACGAACAAAAGGTTGGGAAATCAATCCTGATAAATTACAAGGTCCATCCCAAAATGTAAAATTTTTAGGTATTAATTGGCATGAAGGTCACAGAGAAGTGATTCCACAAGTGAAGCGAAAGATTTTAGATTTTGCAGTTCCAAGGAATAGAAAAGAGGCTCAGAGTTTCATTGGCTTGTTTGGCTTTTGGCGTCAACATATTCCTCATTTAGGTCAGATTTTGGCTCCATTATATCGAGTCACTCGGAAAAAGAATGCATTTGAATGGGGAGAACCACAACAGAGTGCATTTAATTTGGCGAAAGAAGCGATTCAGTACGCCTTGGATCTGTGGCCGGTGAGCGACGGTGATGTTGATTTGAATGTGTCCGTGGAAGGTCCATATGCCAATTGGAGCTTATGGCAAAAGCAGGGCAGACAAAAAGTACCATTAGGTTTTTGGACCAAAAAGTTACCTGAAGCTGGTGAGCGTTATACACCCTTTGAAAAACAGTTGCTTGCATGTTACTGGGCTCTGGTGGATACCGAGCAATTGACTTTAGGTTATGCTGTGATTTTGAGACCTGAAATTCCTATAATGCAGTGGGTTTTGAGTTCGCCAAAATCCCATCGGATTGGATATGCTCAAGAGGCGAGTGTGATTAAATGGAAATGGTACATTCAGGACAGAGCACGTGTGGGTCCGAAAGGCGTGGCAGTGTTGCATAAGCGAGTGGCGCAGGCGCCATCGAACGAGACTGAAAGTGATTGTTCTGTACCTGTAGTGCAGGAATCTCCTGTCAAGTGGGGTAAATCATTTGATGATCTGTCCATGGAGGATAGAAGACATGTGTGGTTTACGGATGGTTCAGCGAGGTTCATTGGTGAGAAACGACATTGGAAAGCAGTGTCGTATAATCCGGTTACTAAGAAATTATTGAGTACCACTGGTGATGGAAAGAGTAGCCAATATGCTGAATTGTATGCAGTTTACCAAGTTTTAAAACAGGAATTACCCGGCACATGTCATATTTTCACTGATTCCTGGTCCACTGCTAATGGACTGGCGGTATGGTTACCAACTTGGCATTCTCATAATTGGGAATTGCATTCAAAGGAGCTGTGGGGAAAAGAATTATGGCAAGAAATTTGGGATTTGCTCCCACAGAGTACTGTGACAATCTTTCACGTAGATGCTCATACCCCGATAGACTCCCTTGACAAATTTTTTCATAATATTGCAGATGAAGAGTCTAAAATTTCTGAGGCAGTGGTGGAGATGCAAGATTCTGATTTGGCGGGATTGGCGAAATGGGCCCACCAGAAAGCGGGACATTTTGGAGAGAGAGCCACTAGCAGGTGGGCTATTGACCGAGGAATTCATATTCCTTTACATTTGATCAAGGATGTCATTCTGCATTGTCCCACTTGCCAGCATTCTAGAAAGAAAGAAGTGCCTCACATTGTTCAGGGCCATTTACATCGAGGAAAGTTGCCCGCTCAAATTTGGCAAATTGATTATATTGGCTCGCTCCCTATGAGCAGGAATTGTCAATACATTTGTACCGCTGTTGATACCTATAGTGGCCTTTTGGTCGCTTTCCCGTGTAAACATGCTACCCAAATTAATACTATCAAAACATTGGAACTACTCATTTTGTACTATGGTGTCCCATTCCAAATTCAATCTGATAATGCATCCCACTTTCGTGGAAGATTGGTGCAGGAATTCTGTGTGGAAAATAACATTGAATGGGTATTTCATATTCCATATTATCCACAGGCTGCGGGATTGATTGAGAGAATGAATGGTTTGTTAAAAGATCAGTTGCGAAAGTTAACAGACGAACATTACAAACAATGGAGGGATATTTTAATGCAGGCATTGTTGATTCTAAACAATCGTCCTTTGTTGCATGCTGAATCTCCTTTAATGCGTTTGTTTCCTCCAGCTGTTGATGCAAAACCGAATACTCTTGTTCAATCCGTGATGTATTGGGAAATTACCCCCGGAGCTTTGGCTCCATGCAGAGCGACCCCAGGTTCTGCAGGTTTGGACCTGCATGCTATGGATGACTTTGTCCTAAAAGGCAGAGACCGAGTCATTGTTGAGACTGGCGTTGGTATTTGTATACCTGCCGGTAGTTTTGGATTGATTGCCCCTAGATCGGGCCTTGCCCTAAAAGGTGTCCAAGTTCTTGGAGGAGTGATTGACAGCGATTATCAGGGAGAGATTAAGGTCCTTCTGCTTAATAGCAGTGAGGTTGATTTATCATTCAAAAAGTCTGACCGCGTTGCTCAATTGTTGATTATGCCTGTCTTCAGTGGTGAGATTAAGAAAGGCACTGCCCCAACATTGCTAACGACACGTGGCCAAAAGGGCTTCGGCTCCTCTGATAACCCCGGAGCTAAGATATGGGTGCAATCGCCGAAACATCCCCCTGAGCAGGCTGAAGTTATTGCGACCGGTCATGACAACACCATTTTGGTAATGAAGCCAGGGAAAGATAGCTGGGAAGCTGTCCCAGCTGGCAAATGTTACTTACGAGAATGATTAAGGCCTGTGTTTGTATTTTTTCAGATCATTCTCTGGACTGCTGCTGCAGGATGTGCCGGCGTTGGACTCCTTTTGGTCTGCTACGCCGGGAGAGGAGAGGACCCACCGACTTCGGTTGATTAGAGAACCCGAGTCCCGCGTTCCTTCGCTGCGTGGGATGCCTCCGCGAATTTCTGGATCACCCTTGCAAAAAGGGTTACGAACTCTCCACATTTCTGTCTTACCCCTATGAGATCTGTGACTGATATTTTAGCGACCTGCCTGGTTGCTGTCCCTGCTTCCACTGAGACTCTACAGCATATTTTCAATATGTCAAGTGCCCGTCCTAATGTTATTTTGGGCGATTTTCCCGCCCATGAATTTTGTCCTCTATGTTCTACCCTTTCTGATTCTGCCCTTCCGATTCCTTCCCGAATTACCACCTATAATATTACACAGGGCGACTTGTGTTTTATTTTTACTTGTGATCCTAAAGCGATTTCGTAATGCCTACGTTTAAAATTACAGGCTGCCACGACTTTTTCTGCTCATCAACGATTGCTTTGTTTACGAAGACTTCCGAGTTCATGTATTTCTGTTAAAAATAATATGACATGTAAACGTTTATTAGTTGTTCCTAGCTATTTTCGTCCTATGTTGTTGCCTAATGGCTGGTTGTTTTCTTGTGGCAATACTTCTTGGCCCTATATTCCTGCTAATGTTACAGGAGGTCCGTGTGCTATCACTAGACTGAGCTTATTAATGTTTTCCTCACACCCTGGTTCCCATTCCCGTATGGTACGAGACTCTATGATATTGCAAGAAGACTGTGATTCCTCCGTTCATCTTTACTCTAAGTCGGAGTATCTTAGTTTAGCATTCTCTATTATTGGTGTCCCGGCGTTGGCTGTTTACAATGCTAAAACCATTGGTAAGATGGCTTGCTGGATGGTTAAATCAATTAACCACACCTCGACTGTATTAACTGATTTATTATTAGATGCCCAGGGTGAAAGACGAGCCATTTTACAGAATCGCGCTGCGATTGACTATTTGTTGCTGAAACATGGACATGATTGTTCTGACTTTGAAGGCCTCTGCTGTTTTAATTTGTCTGACCATTCTAAATCAATCCAAGCCCATATTGACAGACTCCACGACTTGACTGCAGAAATTAGACAGCATATTGATCAGGGCTGGTTCGACTGGCTCTTTAATTGGTTACCTGACTTGCATTCTTTACGACAGATTTTAGGGGGGATTATTGTTTCCATTTGTATTTTAATAGCTATTTGCTGCTTTATTCAGTGTATTCCTTCCCTACTACAATTTTGTAGAATTGGCAAGAGATATAAATCTGTTAGTTTTGTTTCTTATTATTCCTCCACTGATGTTAGCTCTTTATAAAATATAGCTAAAAGACTGGAGTCAAGGGGTGTAATGTAATGACGGACTTTTTCCGGCCCTTTTTGGAGGGAGAATGATGGAGAATGACTCCAGTCTATCAGGCTTATAGTGTAGGGGTTAGGACTATAAGTAGGACCTCTCTGGGAGACATGGTAGGGTATATTCGTACCCCTTTTCTTAGAGTAGGGCTTACGAATTTAAGCTAGGGAGTAGATATATAAGTATTAGTCATGATCCACCCTTTTTCCAGTGTGTTAGGATATTTTCCATGGAGTTATACGTATTCTGGGCCCTGCAGGCCTTAAACGGGACAGACTCCATCTTGCTCTCTGCCTGGTAGCTTGAGAGGCTTTCTAGGTCAAGTGTAATATTTTAGTTTCAAGGTGTTGTTCGCTTGGAGAGAACCGGCTCAGGCTGGCCCTTATCGAAGGAATGTATTTTTCTCCACTCCGAAGACACAACTTCAGGCCGGCCGGCTGGGAACGTGTCCTTGGTACGGGGAGGTACAAGAATTTGGTGGGCGGCAGGTTACTGGCCGTAACTTTCCATGAAGGAACAGGCTTTGATATTAGCGAAGGTGTTAGAGAGAGAGTTAGTTAGTTCATAGGCGGCAGCTAGCCGTTAGCATCTCTGCCATTAATTATTTTCTTCGGCGGACAGTCGCCATCTTTGAAGTCCGAGAAAGATTTACCACCGAGACTCTCTGAGAAAGTTTGAAGGAGAAATAGCGCGGAGCGCATAGAAACAGAGAGAGAGAGAGAGACACGGTAGCCAATAACCAGCAAGGTTCCAGTGACTTGGAGGGAAGCAGACGAGTTTGAGCCTAGCGGTGCAGACGTGTACTTGTGACGGCTGGGGTGTGACTCTGAGACGAGCCAAGACACAGAGACGAGAAGGGAACCTAGATGACTGCCGAGCCCCGACTTCATATTAACCAGGTGATCTCCGCCCTTTCTGTAATTCATTCTAACCTTTACCTTTCCTTTGCAGAATATATATATTGCATAGTATTGTGTTTGTAATTATTGTCAATAAATATCCTGGTTTATTGTGAACCAACGTGTGCCTGGTGTTCCTGTTCAATCGCGGTAACTGATCTTTGTTGTCTGGCATTGTTTGCATGAACGGATGTGAAATCCCGATCAGGTAAGGAGTGATCAAGCCAATAGGAAGTGAGGGGACCTCTGATGTCGGGAACAGAGGGTACATATTCCAATTAGAAGAAACATACTAAATTCACATTGTTCTAGTTTTATCCCAAGTAGATAAATGAGAAGTTTCTCCCATAGGTGTTCATAGGAAAGTGGTCGTCGTTGATATGCGGCGTTAATGAGAGCGTTGGGGGGGAGACCAACGTGGAGGTTCGCGGGACTGTGAACCGAGTGTAAGTGAGAGCGTTGGGGGGGAGACCAACGTGGAGGTTCGCCGGATTGTGAACCGAGTGTAAGTGAGAGCATTGGGACTGCAGGCCCATGTGTAGACACGCCAGATTGTGTGTCATATCTGCCCTAGGGTAGATTAGTCTGGGTCGGAGTGGCCGCGAGACTAGCTGATATGTATAAGATATGATAGAAAACCCATGCATGTTTATTGCTATTCCCCTATCCTTAGGTGTGAGATGTACATATATGTATCTATATTCATTGTAAATACGTTCTAAGGAGAGAGGTGGTTACGTTCTGACTGGGTTGGAGGGGCCCCTAGGGGCGGATTCCATCTAAGCGAAAAATCTGGTCATTACAACAATGAAACAGAAAAAAGGGATGAATAAAATGACATCAAATTTGGCAGAAAAATCGATCTTTACTCCCCAAACGTGCTGTTTGTCAATCAATCAGTATTTGTTAAGTGCGACTACTCACCGGTGAAGGCCTCAAGGTGCTAGGGGGAGGCAGTTCTGATTGGCCGCTGAGGTTCAGTCTTCCTAAAGTGGGTCAGTGACTAGGATACCTGACGTGGAGAGTCAGTGTGTTCCGGGTTTTGGCGGCGAGTTAGGAAAAGGATCTTCCTCCGGTCCTGGTCTTGCAGATCAGAGGGACGTGGCAAGCGCCAATTGGGCGGATCAGAGGTGTCTGATGGGTACGTGGAATGTGAGGCGGTGGTTCAGGTATGCAGGTCCGGAGTATTTGAGGGTTTTGTAGGCTTGTGTGGGGAGCTTGAAGGTGACTTTATTGTTGACTGGGAGCCAATGGAGTTCTCGCAGGTGTTCAGAGATGTGGCTGTGTCAGGGGATGTTGAGGACCAGTCAGGCTGTGGTGTTTTGAACGTTCTCTAGTTTTCTGAAGAGTTTCTGGGTGAAGCATGCGTAGAGTATGTTGCCGTAGTCAAGTCTGATGTTGATGAATGCATGGGTCACCGTCTTTCTGGCCTCAGTGGGGAATCCATCTGAAGGTCTTTCGAAGAAGTTGAAGATTGTGGAAGCATAATGAGGAGACAGCGTTGATCTGGCGGTTCAGAGAGAGCGAGGAGTTCAGTATGATGCTGAGGTTTCGTGTGTGGTCTGTGGGTGTGGGACGTTCCTAGCACGCTGGGCCAGCAGGAGTCTTCCCAAGCACAGGTGTTGGGCCCCAGGATGTGGACTTCGGTCTTGTCCGAATTGAGTTTGAGGCGGCTGTCTCTCATCCAGGTGGTTGCGGTCTTCCTCCTGTCGTGGAAGTTGTTTCTGGAGATTGTAGGCTCATTGGTGAGGGAGAGGATCAGCTGGGTGTTGTTGCGTAGGAGACGATGTTGAGTCAGTGTTTCCTGACAATGGCTGCGAGTAGGGCCATGTAGACGTAGAAGAGGGTAGGGCTCTGGGAGACTTGGTGTAAGTCCCATCAACCGTTTTGGAGAAGTTAAGGTTCAAAATATATTGATATCTGTTGCCACAGGGCTCTCGCTTAGCTGCCCGTCTCTCCATGTAGGACAGAATAAACCTTTCTAATTCAGAAGTTGCTTTAATATATGAAAGTATGGGTTGTCTCAATGCATTAAGATATATTTTAAATACAGGCACATTGGACATGGTAGGTGAGGGGGTAACATGGCCAACTAGAGCATGGGCGTCAATTCACTAAAATGCTTGGGGTAGTAGAAGGGACATCAAAGGAAATTACTTTACATTAGGGCCTATTTCAAAGTGGAATACTCTGCTAAAACAGTTTCCATTGTTTTAATGCTGAAAATGAATGACTAGGAGTAAAATAAAGTGCCGCATAAATGCCACTAAATTTCCATATTTGTGCCGCTAAATTTCTATATTTGTGCAGCCAAATTTGCTAATCCAACCCGCTATATCCTGGGGGGTCTTAAATAACATTAGTAGCTTGGGATGATTTTCATTGAACATAAGTAGCTCTTTTTACAGAAAAGGTATGAGTCCCTGTCCTGGTATATGTGAAAAAGTATACCCAGTACCTGTAAGGTAGGCTGTAGGATTCACTGTGCCACCAACATAGTGACAATGTCAAACATGGCTCCAGGCCTACCACTGTAGTGGGGCAATTTCAAAACTGCAATACATTGTATCAAAACAAATTCTTTTGACAGGTCAAAACCTTCCACATAACAATTAATAGGTCACCCATATATAGGCCTTATAAGCTCTAATGCAGGTGCATGGTATTTAAAAGTAGGAAAATCAATGTTACCCATATCCTTACAGTGAAACAGTCTCAAAACCTATTTTCACTTCAACAAGGCTGGCTGTATCAAAGGGAAGCAGTAGATTACAATATTACTTTTAATAATTCAAAAATCGGCTAGGAAACAGCTAGAAATGTAATTCGATTAATATTTTTAATAATTATTTTAAACCAATTTAATGGTAAAATTGAATATGGGATAACTATTAAGAAGCTGATACTTTTAAAATGTTACCTTTTCCCTGCTTAAGGTCTCTGGAGGCCCAGTTACATGTGCTCTAACTGTACACCTGCAGAACACTACTGAACCTGTGGAATACAGAAGGGCTACACCTGATGTTGAGACCTGTTAGGCGACCTGAAGGGCTTGACCTTCTCCCACTTGTACCCAGTATAAAGAAGTGGACTCCAAGCATCAGTTGACTGACCTCCTGCAACGCTATAGTGTAGAAAAAAGCTGCAAGAAGACCATTTTTCTGAAGACCCCAGTAACCAGTGCAAACTGGACCTTTCCTTGACCGTGAAGGTGGCTTCTGCTGCAGTGACTCAAAACCTCCAAATGCTGTTCATGAGGTCCTGCGACCCTTGACTGTGTCAATGTGTATTCCTCCTAACATCATGAAAAACCTGGAGTTAAGAAACGTTTCGCTCCAAACGCCTCTGGAGGAACCAGACAAACTTACTAAGTTAGTTCGATTAAGGGACGTTGCTACTAGGCAAAAGACAAATCCATTTCTGCGAGATGTTGCACAGACAGTATCCAGCCTTTTGTAGCCCTGCTCAACTACAGCATGCAGCCTTGCCTCACTGGGAGAATCTGAGTTCCAAAAAAGTGACTACGTTGGATTGTTGAAATCTTAACCGGCTAAAAGGAAAGTGCTAAAAGGGTCGGTCCAGCAAGAATTCCCTCTCTGAGTGTTCCTACCAAAAGTCAACAGCTTCACCAGGACCTCGTTCCATGGCAATGTTGCCTTGTGGAACCCTTCAACCCTTCTTGGCCAGAGCCTGCTGCCTTGTCCAATGAGAATGTTTGACTAAGTCAGAAGGTAAAATGTCTGACCAGGTGAAAGTTAGTTTCTGTTGCTGACCCGCACTCCTTCATGATTGCCCCTAAATCATGCTAGGTCCCAGTCAAGTGCAACCAAAGGACCGTGATTGGCACTTAATGCTTTTTTTGCACTATATCGATTTGAAATCGAATAATTAATTCTCTGATTCCCATTGTTTAATTTTTGTAATTTTAGTGTCATTTTGTTTATTAAAGTATTCTTTATTTTTATAAATGAAAGTGGAATTTTATTGCATTGTGTTTTTCAACTTTTTTTTACTGTTTTGGTACTTCTAAGAACTTTACATTTCTTCTTAAGTTAAACCTGTCTTCAAGTATAGAGCTCAGATTTAATATACTATAACCTTTAATGCATCTAACATGAATAGTAATAGTATTACTTGTTATGGACTACCAGCTACGCAAATAATAATCCACTTTCTCAGAAAGAGTATCTGCTGTTCCCCCTGTGTACCATTAATTGTCAACCAAGTACCCCAGGGCCTCAAAGAAATGCCTGGTTTCCTACGATATCCTGCTCCTTACCTTCCTGTAGGATCGGTGCAAAGGCAATTGTTGCAGTGGTATTTGTAAAGCTCTGAAAGAAGGGCAGATAAACTCTTATTGTATAAAATACATATGCCATGATGCAGGTACAACCACACTTGTGAGTACATTGTGGACGGGGCTTGCAGATACAATTGCAAAAGAAACACAGAACGTATCTTGAGGTATAACACTTCAAATTGGCCTTACAGGGCACTCCCATGAGGACAGCATGAGACGCCAAGACTCCAACACTGTACTTACAGGTGACTTTCTCCACAGCTTTAAATAAGAAACTGGAGATTTTCGCCAGAAACAGACACCATTTAACTTTGCTGGACAGATATTTCTAGGGTTTCTGTTTTATATGTTAAGCCAAATGTAATTAATAAATAACCACTAAATATTTGCTTTTCAGGGGCTGCTTGGAAACAAAGAAATGTACTACAATTATATTTGTGCTTGTCTTGGCGTCTGCTCAACTTCCTGTGATTCTGGGCAAATTACTTGATCTCCTGGTGCGTAGGAACAGCGCCTAGCGGGCAATTAGCCGCGCTATACAAATCTGAGTATTATTAGTAGACTTTCAATTTCAATGGTAAATTTCTTTTAATTTTACTGCTGAAAAATACTTGGGGCCTCATTTATGAGGCCTTGCGTCAGTTTTGCGCTGCTGATGCGTCACTTTTTGTGACGCATCGGTGGCGTAAAACATGCGCCTTGTTGCGCCATATTTAAAAAGTGACGCATCTAGGTAGATGCGTCACTTTTTAAAACCCTGCGCCACATTATACCTGCGTCAGGTATAATGTATGCAGAGGGGGCGTTCCCCCGCAAAAAGCCTCGTAATAGTGACGCAGTGAAATCTATGAGATTTCACTGCGTCACTTTTAGGACGCTGTTGCGTCAAAATCTTGCGCCTGCCTCACAGCAGGCGTAAGACTGACGCAAGCCCTTTGAAGTCAAGTCAAGTCAAGTCAGGATATTTCTATTGCTCACATATCACGTTCAAAGGAGTCTCATGGCGCATGCAGACGATTCTGACCAAAAGGGTAGGTAGCAAGATTAGCAGAAAAGCCAGGTCTTAAGCTTTTTTCGGAAGCTAGTGTGATCAGAAATTGTGCGAAGGCTAAGATGCATTTTGTTCCAGAGAGATGGAACCATATAGGAGAAAGCGCGACCTCCATTTCTGGCCGTTTGGATTCTCAAAGGGGTGAGTAATGATTCAGTGCTTGATCTCAGCTGCCTCCTTGGCATCTACCATGTGAGTTTCATGGTCCAATATTTTGGGCCCCTTCCATACATATGTTGATGTACCATACATAATGTTTTAAACGTGATCCGTTTTTTCACAGGAAGCCAGTGTAAGGTTTTTAGGCACGGCACAGAGGGGGATCTACGAGGCAGGTCCAGGACAAGGCGTCCTGCTGTGTTCTGCAGGACCTGCAACTTCCTGATGTGACATTCATTTGTGGCAAGTAACAGTGAATTGCCATAGTCAAGTCTGTTTATAATAAGGCCTTGTACTAAGGGCTTACGGGCTTCAGCTGGAATCCACTTAAAGATCTTTCGTAAGCTAAGCATGATGCCAAAGCAGGTGCCAACAATGTGGTTCACCTGGGTTTTCATGGAAAGCTTATTATCCATGTGGAGACCTAGGTTGCGGACTGATTCCTTTGGGACTGGGCATTCGCCCAGTTGTGTAGGCCACCAGTCCTGGGTCCAATGTCCAGTGGCCTTACCAAACAACATGACCTCTGATTTGCTGCCATTCAACTGTAGGTGATTTTGTCCCATCCAGTTTTTCACCTCCATCAGACAGTTCTTAAAACGGTCTTTAGTTTCATTAATGTCCCGGCCAAAAGTAGCTAGAATCTGAGTATCGTCGGCATACGATATAACATTGAAGCCGAACGCTCTGATTACTTTGGCCAGGGGAGCCATATAAATATTAAAAAGCGTGGGGCTCAGGATAGAGCCCTTTGGCACCCCCCTTTTTACAGGCCGAGTACTGGCCAAGATTTTGCCTATCTGAACTGTGGTCGTCCGGTTTGAGAGGTAGCTCTTGAACCATTCCAATACCTGCCCTCTGACACCAATCTCCCATAGTCTCTGAATCAGAATACGATGGGAGATGGTGTCGAAGGCCGCAGACAGATCCAAAAGGACAAGAATGGAAGATTGGTGTTTGTCCGAGGCAATTCTTATGTTGTCTACGACCTCAACCAGTGCTGTCTCCGTACGGTGAGCAGAGCGGAAACCTGACTGTGATGAGTCAAGTAGGTCATTCGTTTCAAGATATGTGACCAACTGTCTGTTGACCGAAGCTGCCAATATTTTCCCGAAATACGGGAGCAAGGAGATGGGTCGGTAGTTTACATGAATGTTTACATCAGCTCCTGATTTTTTCAATATTGGTCTTATTCTCGCCGCCTTCCAAATCTCTGGGACTTCTACTTCAGACAGAGATTTGTTAAGGAGGCTGGTGAGACAGTCTACTAGAGCCGGGGCAAGTAAGGTAAATAGTTTCGGGGGTAGTTGATCTTTTGCCCTATTTTAATGGTAGTGTCCTTATCAAACATTTCAAAAGTAGTGCATCTGATAGAGCGCGCAGTTCACCCGGGTCACCGAGTTCACCTATTTCTTACACGCACCGGGCCCACGGCGTGCACAAGATCTATATACCATTTACTTTCGGGGTGAACTGGGTGATTGGCTTCTGCTACACGCTCTTATGAGTAATTAAGGTTGGTTTCACCTCTGCTTACCATGTACCTGACTTACCACAGGCACAATTCCTACGACAGATCTGGAGCTTAGCAGGGAAAAGGCAGACAGGTCTAGATCAAATACTCTCTACCATTATTACCATACTTAGCCACAATTTCTGTAAAATGACCACAGACACCTGATGAAGTTTTAAACTTTATATAAAGATTCAAAGGGAAGATGCCAAGACAATAAGCGATATGCAGAATAATATATCAAACATCAACATCAACACCAATATGTAACTTTGTATTAGAATTGTAACCATTAGAGTATATGGGAAGACTAAGGGTAGGAATTTTTAGAACAGAACTAATCACTGCAACTTTATACTAGGACACGAGCTTAAGGTTGGGACCTAAAACATGTACTTAATCCTTAAACTATTCTTACTAAATTCACTGCAACCAACTAAAGGTAAGGGAAAAACGGGAACATACTATTTATATAACGGATTGACAATTTGCTAAGGGTGGGGAGAGAAGTGGAACAAGCCTATTAAACAATCACATATAGTTCGCATAAAAGAGAATAGAGCAATATCATTGGCAAGTAATGCTTTACCGAAAGAATTTTAAGAGAGAGAGAGAGAGAGAGATGCAAACCTTCGGTCTAATAATTACCTAAGTTCAGATTGAAGTCTAACCCTGGCCACGGGTCAGATGGGAAGACGGGGACAAGGACCCTCAGGAAGGAATACCAGAATGCGAGCAGGTACAGCTCACGGACAATAAGGACAGGATACCCCTTCAGGCTTTGGGATCAGGACTGGGCTCACCAAGGTACGACCAACTCCCACAGCTTTAGAAGCAACGCCAGCGTTACCCCTCTCTGCAAGTAATCCGCCAATAACCCCGATTTGGGTTTCGAATTTTCCCAGCAAAGTGCTTCGCCAGCACTTAGGATTTTCCACCCCTTAGGAGTTTGTGGAAAGTATGGACAGAGTGCTCCGCAGCACTTCAGATTTGAGCACCTATAGAGTTCGTAGGGTCAGTGACAGGTCTGCTACTCGGACAAGTCAGACAATTTTCCTAAGCTAAACTAGGGCAATTATACAGTTTTGGGGACCCTCAGACCACCCACTAATGTTGCAAGTGACAGCTTCTCATATTATGATTGGTCAAGAGAGGTGGTGCGATCATTACCACCTCCTGAATTCAGCTTTCCCATACTAAATATTCATTTTTCCACACCCGCCCCTCGGGTTCACTTTCCCAGGCATAGGAATACAGAATACAATACAAGAGTACAGCATATAGCAACAGTGTATGACAGTTCAAGGTACAATCTTGCATCTTCGGGATGGGTTCCCAGGCGCATTGTGCTTCAGGAGCCAGCTGGCTAGTTTTAGCTTCTGCGCAGTTAGGACTTTCCCTGGTCAGCTGACAGGGTTCAGAGGAGCCTCAGTATGGCGTTGCTCACGTATGCCCCAGCCCATAAAGACGCGGTACATGAAAAGTAAGCGAGAACAAATTAAAAACATATATAAAATGATCACACTGTATACCATGATGAGATATTAACCAACCCTTACTTTATAATGACTATAGCATTATTGTTTAGTGCGAAAGGATAGATAAGCAAAAGCAGCAGCAACAAGCGGAGAGCATGGTGAGAGACAAGCAGCCATATTTGCAACAGTGCGCATGAGCACAAAAACTCCCTCCAGAATGCGAGTGCGTCCCATCACATGGGTATGACCGACGCATGCGCAGACTGAATTTCAGCGAGGCAGCCGCTTTTCAGTGCAAGCTTCGTTAGTACGAGAAAAGACATATAAGCAAGCATCCTGGGGACACCCGCGTGTTGGAAAAACACTTTATAATTGACGAACATTAGTGTTAATACGATTATGCTATTTAGACAAGGGTTTTGCATGAGAGTAGGGCGCTTGCACGCGGATCCCAGCTCCATCAATCCCCTCTTTGATGATATTTACTATCATCACCACACAGAAGGAAACAGATGCCAACTTTTTTTCACTCATCCATATCACTCATCGGGATCTCAACAAATTTATCGTTGAGTTTCCTTGCAGCTTCTCTATGAGAGTGGTGATTTTTCACTTTCTTGTAAATTTCACTCTTCAATTCTTCCAATTCTAAATCATCAATATTTCTTTTCACCCCCCTCTTATTTACTGTATATTTCTTTTTACACTTCTGGCATTTGCAGCAGATAAAAATGATCAATACAATTACACCTATTACAACTATTGGCATCAGTATTTTCCACAAGAGATTTCTACCTAGGTTAGCAAACCAACTACCTATAGAGGAGAGACCTCCAGTCAGTCTCGTCCAGGCACTGTCAACCTCCAATGGTTTGAGTTCTTTTTCCAAATTAGTTATGTTCTTCACATATTGTTTTAATTCGATACTTTTATCTGGAATGTAAGTGCAACAATGTTGCGCTTTCAGCATTCTACAGACTCCGCCCTCTTTTGCTAATAGGGTGTCAAGGGCAAGACGGTTTTGTAAAACCATTGATCTGATCGCAACCATTTCGGTATTGACCATCAGGAATCCTGCAGCAGTGTCCGTTGATAACCGGTCCACTACTGTAGACAATTTGCAGATTCTATGGGTGTTCAGAACTACCCCCATTCCAGGTATCAGTGCACTAAAAATATCACCTATAATTTCACCTACACTTTCACGTCTACTATGCACTAAGCCATTAGTATCTTCATCGCTTCCAGCTGCATTATTCACATGGTATATTTTCGGGAAAACAATGCCAAAGTAGCAGCTTCCATACCAGTGATCCGGCAATTTGAAATACGCCTTGTTCCCACATATATAATATATTCCGGGAAACACAGGTTCTGACCCATTTTTGAAACCCCAACCTCCAATTACCTTGTAATTATGTTCACACTCGCTGGAACTGATGAATACATTGTTATAGTACTCTGTCTTTTCCCTATGGATACAAAGTTTCCCCTTTCGTTCAAAATCCAGCAACAAGGCAGGATTAGCTTCGCCTTGCGAGGTGTTATCCATGTGCTCAGCCCATCTAGGGACTCTATCCTTTTCGTCATTCGCCTTCTTCTGAAACTTTTCTCTCCTTCTGTCTGCCATCTTAATGAACATCTTTTCCTGCTCTTGCAGAGAACAGGTCAGATTAGATTCTCTAGCTTCATCTAAATCTATGCTACCTATAGTCAGAAAATATTCTCCCATATAACGGGTCACGTCACTTGTAGTATGTACACGGTTCAAGTGTCCTCTAACAGGCAGTTCAGAAAATACTACGTCATCATTTGAATAATAGTACTGCAAGGTGCTTCTATAGAACAAGCTAGCCAATATACTACAGGATATTCCATAGGTTAAGGGTAGATGGTGGTATGTCACACCTTCAGCCACTGAAGTTGGCAGCTTCATGCAGACATAACAGTCCTCTATTTCCATAGCTTCTACGTAATGCACTAATAAGTTAGCAAAAACATTTAGATGCGTCCTGTTTCTCATTTTGTGAAAATGTAGTCCATCCTCATCTGATGCTTCTAAATTAGGTCGTGTGTGTGTCAGTCTGATTTGGTTGTCGCGTCTTTCTAAGCTTCGTGGTGTTTCTGCAGTCTGTACATCTCCTACGTCTACTGCTTCGGGTTCAGTGGGGGACAAGTTAGGATTTTTACTTATCATAAAAGGTAGAAAAACTGTTAGTCCTATCCACATTACTATTAGCATGGCTATACTACACAAGCATATCTTACAACAGGTTTTGAGACACCCACACCGGGATCTCCCAGAGACACTCGGATCAGACATTTTTAGCTTACAGGTGGCTTTCGCTACCCCTCTTCGTTTCTTTGCACCAAAGGCTCACTTCTGGGCTTTTTCAAGGAGGGTCTTCGTCAGAGCTCCGATCAGCAATGGACTCTTCGTCACTGTTGCCACTGTGGTGGGGTTCGTCTATTTCTTCCAACACAAAGTAAGTCCACTCAGGGCTTCGATACCGTCGGTTCTGTTTCTTTAGTCTGTCGCTTTTTCTCAGCGATTTTCCTTGGGCTGCATTTCTTTCACTTTGAGCCCTTTTTCGGTCTTTATCGTTTTCTTCGACTGTCTTTAGTCTGAGCCTTAGTCTCTTTACGTATCGGGGTGCACTTCTTCCTCCGTGCCTCCCAGTGGTTGAGGAGACTTGGCCTTCTTCGTGCACTCTTTTCACTTTTTGTTGTGGCACCTCTGTTTTCCTGCCTGTCTGACTAGTTCCAGGTCTTTCATCTACTTCTTCTGCCTGGTCCCTGTTCTGACCCTGCTCAGATTCAAATCGCACTTTCTTTTTATTTTTGGTTACTATTGTTTTCGTTGTCTGAGCACTTTGATCTAGTTCTATCTGTTCCTGTTCATGCTCTTCGATCTCTTCGCTTTCTTCTGCATGAACGTCAGCTCTAATTTCTAACTGTCCCTCTCCACTTTCAGGAGTCTCAGGAGAATTCTCGAGGTCTCGATCTGACCCTACTTGGCCTACTTCCTGATCAGGTGTGATGTGATTCTCGTTGACCTGACCTTCTTCTTCTAGTTCTAGCTCACCTGGACTATCCCACTCACTGTCTAAGTAGGAATATTTCCTGGTTCGTATTGGATCATGAACCTGTTCGTCGGCGGGATACCATTCAACGTCTCGACTTGTGCTCGGCAGTTCAATGTCAGCTAGCTCCGGACTCTCTTCCTCAGAAGCGTCTTCAGCTGTGCTGCCTTCAGCTCCAGTCGCGTTTTCTCCAGATACCCGCTTCGTGTGGCTGGCGTGGATCCACTTCGGTACACCAGCACACTTTACAGCAGTAGTAGTGACGAGGATCACTTGTCGTGGCTTTCCCCACCTTGGCTTCAGGCAACTGCTCCGGGTGTGTTTCTTTAACGCCACCCAATCTCCTGGTTGCAGTTTATGTGCTGGAGTCTCTGGCCACTCGTCTTCTGTCTCTCCAATCTGCTGAGAGAGAGAACGCACTTGGTCACCCAGCTGCTTGCAGTATTCTAATACCATATCATCAGAAATGCTTAGCAGTTTGTGTCCAGGTACCCATGCCTGTCGCATCACTCTTCCCATCAACACTTCATGGGGACTTAGGCCAGTTTTTCTGTTCGGGATACTCCTCAGACTCATCAGCACAAGGGGTAAAGCCTCTATCCAGTTCATCTTTGTGGAGTCACACATTTTTCCCAATCTGGATTTCAGGGTGCCATTTATTTGTTCCACTACCCCAGAAGCCTCTGGACGGTAGGCACAATGCAGTCTTTGCTTCATTTTGAATGCTTTACAGAGTTCTTCTAGGACATCGTTGGCAAAATGCCCACCTTGGTCCGTTTCGATAGTCTCTGGGATTCCATACCTAGGTATCAACTCCCTGAGCAATAGCTTGGCAGTAGTTAGGGCATCATTTTTCTTTGCTGGGTAAGCCTCCACCCACCTGGAGAACAGGCAAACTATGACTAGGATATATCTATATCCCTTGCATTTGGGCATGGTTACAAAGTCTGCCTGCATTCTGACAAAGGGACCTACTGCCTTTCCAACAGTACTTTGCTCTACTACAGTCCTCTTTCCTGCATTGAATTGCTGACACACTAGGCACCTCTGGCACAGCCTTTCCGCCTGGTTCCTGAACTTTGAGTTACAGAACACCTTGTCAAACACTCTGCACATTGCGTCTCTTCCCATATGTGTGGGTTCATGTATCATTCTGATCATGGGGTCAATCAAGCTATCAGGCAGTACGGGCACACCAGTCGGGTTTACCACCACACCATCATCCCTCAATTTGCATCCTTCTGCTGCCCATTTTCCCTTCTCTTGCCTGTCTGTAGCCTGTTGCAACTCTTTCAATTCTTCCCACGTTGACACATTCTCAAACAACATAAGTTGGCAGCTGGTTCCACTCCACAAGGCAATTTGGAGTGACATCTGGTGTCGGGCACAAAATTGTGCAATTTGGTCAGCGTACCTATTACCGGCAGTCACATCATCATTTCCAGATCTGTGAGCCGCACACTTGACCACAGCCAATTCTTTGGGCAATTGAATAGCTTCCAGTAAGTTATGCACCACCTCTCCGTTTCTGATAGGAGTGCCTGAGGAAGTCATGAATTCTCTTTGCAGCCACAATTGGCCGAAGTCATGAACAACCCCGAAACAGTACTGACTGTCTGTGTAAACAGTAATTCTTTTGTTTTTTCCCCTCTTGCATGCTCGAGTTAACGCGATGAGCTCCGCCACTTGTGCAGATTTCACCTCGCTCAGGTAAGATGCTTCTATCGTTTCTGTCAATGTAACCACAGCATAGGCAGCACTCAGACTCCCACTCTCATGTCTTAAACACGAGCCATCCACGAACATTGTCTTGTCCCCATCAAGTAATGCTATTTCACGGATATCCGGACGGGGCTTTGTACTGTACTCAGTCAAATCAATGCAATTATGTTCCCCCCCCTCTTCGATTTCTACATCCAGAGGGACCGGTAACAGGGTTGCAGGGTTCAGGACGTTGCACCGAGAAATAGTTATATTCTCGGCGCCAATTAAAATTCTCTCATACTTAGTCAGCCGACTAGGCGTGAGGTACTGGGTCTTAGTTCTGGTCAGTAGGATTACAACAGAATGAGGAACATATACAGTGACGTGATGTCCCATGACAATGTTCTCACTCTGTTCCAGGCTGACGCAAGTAGCAGCCACTGCCTTCAAGCATCCAGGTAATCCAGCAGCCACCGGATCTAGAGTGGCTGAAAAATAGGCCACTGGCCTTCTAACCAGCCCGTGCTCCTGGGTCAGGACTGAAAGAGCGCAATTCTCTCTTGTGTCACAGAATAGTTCAAAAGGCTTGGTGTAATCAGGCATACCCAATGCAGGAGCGGTACATAGACAGTTTCTCAAAGTTACCCAAGCATTCATGCTTTCGTTGTCCCAGCTGACGGGGTCTTCTACTCCTTTCTTGGTCAATTTTATCAGGGGTCTTGCTAGAGCCGCAAATCCTACGATCCATTGTCTGCAGTAACCCACGACTCCCAAGAACATTCTCACCTCTTTCTGAGTTCTGGGCAGTTCCATTGCTTTAATTATTTTAATCCTTTCAGAAGTGACTTTCCTGATTCCTTTTTCTATCTGGTGCCCCAGATATTTTACTGAGTTTTTACAGAATTGTAACTTGTCAGGCGACACTTTATGTCCTCCCTTTCCTAAGTGATTCAGCAAGGCAATTGTGTCAGTGACACAGTCAGTCTGGGTTTTAGACGCCACCAACAGGTCATCTATGTACTGCACTAAGACAGACTCTCTTGGCAGCACTAGGGATTCAAGGCACTTTTTTAATATCTGATTGAAAATCGATGGACTTTCGGTGTACCCCTGGGGGACACGATTCCAGACATAGATATGGCTGTCAAATTCAAAACTGAAAAGGAATTTGCTTTCTGGATGCAATGGGATGGAAAAGAACGCATGGCACAGGTTGATGGCAGTGAACCATTCTGCATTCCAGGGAATCTGATATAAAATCACTGCAGGGTTGGGCACAACAGGACAGCAAGGCACAACAATTTGGTTTACCTTGCGCAAATCTTGCACTACCCTGTACTTTCCACTAGGCTTTTTTATCCCTATGATTGGTGAATTACAGGGACTGCTCATCACTTCCTCTATTATTTCTGCTTCGAGCAGCCTGGTAATTTCAGTCGCCACTCCAGCTTTCACTTCTGCACTCATTTTGTACTGTCTGGTTTTCGGGTATATAGCATTTGTTTTTATTGCTATTTTAACTGGGTCCACATTTGCCATTAAGCCTACATCTTTTCCTGTGAAATCCCATACTTCTGGAACTACTCTTACTTGTAGCTCTTCAGGTAAGTCCTCAATTGTCAAAGGCTTAATATCAGAATCTTGTCTGACTAACATCAGTTTGTACAGGCCATCTTCATCAGGGGTCTGAATTTCGACGCCATTTGGTGTGCAGAAAATGGTACAACGCATCTTGCACAACAAATCACGTCCTAGCAGGTTTACAGGACTGGAATCACAGACCACAAATCTGTGCATTTCTTTGAAATTTCCTATAGAAATTTCCATTGGTTCAGTTACTGGAGTACTTATTATTTGATTTGAGACGCCCACTACTTGGATCGCTTCTCCCGAGAGGGGTAGGTTAGGAACATCCACTGTTCTTACATTAGATCTGGTAGCACCAGTGTCCAACAGAAAGGTGACATCTTTTCCTTCAACCTTTCCTTCAATGTATGGTCCAGTCTGGTCTACCGGTAAGGAGGCGCCAAGCACGCACTCCTCATCCTCCCCCCTCAGGCCCCGTCAATCTTGATCTTCACAGAGGAAGGTATCATTTAACAAATACTGTGGAATGACTGCGTTTCTTTCACTCTCGACTTCCCATACTTCCGCCCTCTCATTCTGCTGACCCTGATTCTTAAAATTCTGTCGGGGAGCGCGAGGTACTGGAGGTAGTTTTACCTGTTGCTGGTTCTTTCTCGTCCCCTCTTTCGGCACCTGTGGATTTAAACCATTTACAGGGGCATTACCGGCCTGCAGGTGTGGACACTCGTCTCGCCAATGCCCCATCTGGCCGCACCCGTGGCACGGAAATTTCTTCATGGCCTCTTCCCTACTCATTTTAGTGCGGGGCTTCCCTCCTCCCCCAGCATTGGTATTCTGAGCATTGTTACCAGAGGTCAATTGACTTAACTGTTTTTCTTGTTGTTCAGCTAATTTTACCTGTGCCCACATGACCTTTTCCTTGAGGGCCTTCTTTTTATTTTCGATTTCATCTTCGCAGTACTTAGCATATTTCAGGACATCATCTATGGGCTTTCCCTGCCAACTGATTTTGTTATCTCGAATCCATTGTGAGATTTCAGGTCTCAATCCTAGCACGAATCTGTAGCTAAAGTGAGTCATGTCTTTCATGTCTACGTTATCAATACCACTGTAAGTTTTAAATACCTGCAACAGCCTTTCATAAAATGAATGCACCGTTTCATCACGTTCCTGTGTGGTTCTATCTATTCGGGTCCAATCGGTCTCCTTTGCTGGCACTTTTTTCTTAAGGTACTGTATGACCTGGTCATATTTCCTCATTACATCAGGTGAAGGGGCTCCCGTTTTCTCATCTCTGGGATATTCATCATTAGGCCAATCAATTTCTATTTTACATTCAGTCCATAGGTCTACAGGGACAACAATGTCGAAAAACCCATCCAGGTCTTTCAAGAGGCATTTCTGAACTTTTATGAAGCGTTCTACCTGCCTGTACCAGTCAACTGGCTTCTCTCGTAATTTCGGAAAGTCATTTGTAAATGACACAATATCCTGTCGGGACCAAGGGACATGGACATATTTCCCTCCCGGGACCTCTCTCATGGGGCACAATTTTTCTGTTGGCGTTACTTCCTTTAACATGAATTCTGAAGCCTGAGACTTCGCCCTGCTGTCTTCCCTTTTCTTTGCCCACCGGGTTCTCCATTTTCCCACCTCTCCCCACTTTTGCAGGAGCTTCAACAACTCTTTTACTTGGATCTGTTTTCCCATCACATTCAGGCTTTCTAAATCTTTGTCTGAAAAGTCTACTCTGTAAGGTTTCTGAAGAATTTTGGAGCGACTGACATCAATTCCCATTTCTGTGGCTGTATCCATTATCCTTTCATGGAGCAACCTAGCACTCCGGGTAAGATTTTTGCTGATGAACAGTAACTCTTCTTCATTGTACGAGCTTAGGCGTTCAACTCCTACATTTCCAGCCATCATTTCTTCTATTTCTATTCTCAATTTATATATCTCTAATGCTTTGGGTTGGGGGGTAGTCTCCTTCTCCAGCTCCTTTGACCATCTGTCTAATTCTTCTGGGGTTACTACAGTAGCACTCCTAATCCCAGTTGCGCCTTCAATCGACACCTCTCTTATTCTAGGCTGACTTCTTGCCCCTACTGTGCTAGTCCTAGGTTCTCTAATGGGCAAATCCATCAGCACCACAGACTCACATTCACTTTCCTGGTCCTCATTTATGAATACTTCTTTCTTCGAGGAAGGGACACTAGGAGTAGGCGGTATTGGGGGGACAACAGTAGGATGGGGACTAGTCAGGTCATTTCTATACAGTGGAATAGCTGGGCCAATAGTTACTGGAATAGTCAGAGAATCAGGATGGGGATGTATCTGGGCAATAGTTCGAACTAAATCTTCCCGCTGTCTAGCCAGGGCTTCTTTCTCTTTTTCCCGCAATGCCTCTTCGGCAGAATTGTCATGCAATACCTGTGGTACTAAGGACGGATAAATACTCGGGGCAGTCGGAGTGACCACTCGAGGTGGACCTTCTCCGAACGGCTGATAATTTGGGACCGCAGATTTAGGTCTGCAAAACCCATCCCCGTCACTGGTTTTACTGTCTGTACCTGTTCCATCTGTATCACTATCCCTCCTACATCTGGGATATTTTGAAAAGGGATTTGGGGAATGCACAGGTTCTGACTCTGCAACATAGGGAGGTGGATTTTTCATTAACAAATCTTCCAGGTGCTCATCTTCTGAGTCCCCTATAGTCATTAGGTGATGGGTCTTCTCTTTACATTTACCTCCTTTCTCTTCTATTACCCCCATCATGGGAAACAATCCTTCCGTCAACATAGATTGCCTCCACTGTTTCATTTTCTGCTCTTTGGTTGGTGTAGGAAGCCTGGGATACCATTTACTCACTCCCTTATCCATCCTGGGTTTATCTCGCTCTGCAGCCTCAATCTCCCATTCCTCCAGAGCTTCGTACTGGGTCAACCTAGGTCTGGGGTGTAATTCATTCATGCGGGTCCTTAGGTTAAACAGGATCCGACCATTAAATGTACCTTCAACAGGGAATGCTAGGACTCCGTCATCTACAGTATACTTTGCCCAATTTTCTAACCAGACACAAGTGTGATACCCTTTATCAAACAACATAAAAGAAGCAGGGGTATTCGGCGGGGGAATGAGCACGCCTTCCCTTGTTCTAATGGGCTTGTCGGACTTGAAAAAATTCTTGATTTTATCGGAAAGAGACATTTTCCTCTTTACTCCATACATCATGTGCGGTCTACCTCGTATAAGCTGATCCTTGTAAAATCCTAGGTGCTTTGGATTCGGTATAAAATCTGGATACCACATATAATTTTCCAGACTCTCTTCTAACTCGGCTTGATTAATTTTGTCTACCTTTGTGCTTCCAATGCTAGCGCGACTTTTATTTCACAATACCCAATCAGGTCAGTGATTACAAATTCCCTTGTCCAATGGGTGCGCGGCCTTTTCGCAAGACAGAGTCTCACGCTTCGGCACTCACCCCTCCTTCACAAATTCAGCTCCGCTACACACCCGCTGTCTTGACCAATACCAGCGCGGCACGGAGTGACGTCAGAGCAGCTCTCCGACTGACTCCCTCCTTCACAAGGTAACGGAAACTTTTTACTCTCCCTAAAGTGCAAATACAGAGTTTATTTACCAACACGCAACGTTTGCCACTATGTCTGAGTGTTCTAAAAAGATAGAAAAACTTTCTCTCGCTACAAGTAAACCACTTCTGTCTACTTCTCATTCACTCTGGATAGACTTCTTTGCCTGTCCCTTCACACTAGTAACATAGAACCCGTTATTCTTCTGACTCATCCACCTCAGTCGGGGATATGTACTGAGCCAGGATTTCACCAGCGAACTATCTTACTTACCAGACAAGCCTCGGAGACCCTACTACTCCTCCCGTATGCGACCCTTACTAGGTGATATCGCAATGAAAGTTTTATAAAGGACTCGTAGCTATCATTCACTCTAGAAAACAAAGGTCCTAATTAGTGCTTCCAGTTATCCTAACCCTGCACTAATGATTCAAACCCTAGTGACTTCAACAGCTAACCGGATTCTGCTCACCGTTAGCTAAAATACTTCCCCGGGGATTCGGACTACACTGAACATTCACAAACAACTTTTCGGGTTAATATAACATTTATAGCAGCAATGTAAAAATCATATACATTTACATATAAATCCTTAAGACATTTCAAAAATATTTGAACCTAATACAGTAGCAAATCAGCAGCACATTTTATTTTTACGGTTTGTTTATGACTTATCCTGTCTACCTAATCTAACTAGTCCAAACCATCCTCTGGCTGCCAGAAAATTACTGATAGAGCGCGTAGTTCACCCGGGTCACCGAGTTCACCTATTTCTTACACGCACCGGGCCCACGGCGTGCACAAGATCTATATACCATTTACTTTCGGGGTGAACTGGGTGATTGGTTTCTGCTACACGCTCTTATGAGTAATTAAGGTTGGTTTCACCTCTGCTTACCATGTACCTGACTTACCACAGGCACAATTCCTACGACAGATCTGGAGCTTAGCAGGGAAAAGGCAGACAGGTCTAGATCAAATACTCTCTACCATTATTATCATACTTAGCCACAATTTCTGTAAAATGACCACAGACACCTGATGAAGTTTTAAACTTTATATAAAGATTCAAAGGGAAGATGCCAAGACAATAAGCGATATGCAGAATAATATATCAAACATCAACATCAACACCAATATGTAACTTTGTATTAGAATTGTAACCATTAGAGTATATGGGAAGACTAAGGGTAGGAATTTTTAGAACAGAACTAATCACTGCAACTTTATACTAGGACACGAGCTTAAGGTTGGGACCTAAAACATGTACTTAATCCTTAAACTATTCTTACTAAATTCACTGCAACCAACTAAAGGTAAGGGAAAAACGGGAACATACTATTTATATAACGGATTGACAATTTGCTAAGGGTGGGGAGAGAAGTGGAACAAGCCTATTAAACAATCACATATAGTTCGCATAAAAGAGAATAGAGCAATATCATTGGCAAGTAATGCTTTACCGAAAGAATTTTAAGAGAGAGAGAGAGAGAGAGATGCAAACCCTCGGTCTAATAATTACCTAAGTTCAGATTGAAGTCTAACCCTGGCCACGGGTCAGATGGGAAGACGGGGACAAGGACCCTCAGGAAGGAATACCAGAATGCGAGCAGGTACAGCTCACGGACAATAAGGACAGGATACCCCTCAGGCTTTGGGATCAGGACTGGGCTCACCAAGGTACGACCAACTCCCACAGCTTTAGAAGCAACGCCAGCGTTACCCCTCTCTGCAAGTAATCCGCCAATAACCCCGATTTGGGTTTCGAATTTTCCCAGCAAAGTGCTTCGCCAGCACTTAGGATTTTCCACCCCTTAGGAGTTTGTGGAAAGTATGGACAGAGTGCTCCGCAGCACTTCAGATTTGAGCACCTATAGAGTTCGTAGGGTCAGTGACAGGTCTGCTACTCGGACAAGTCGGACAATTTTCCTAAGCTAAACTAGGGCAATTATACAGTTTTGGGGACCCTCAGACCACCCACTAATGTTGCAAGTGACAGCTTCTCATATTATGATTGGTCAAGAGAGGTGGTGCGATCATTACCACCTCCTGAATTCAGCTTTCCCATACTAAATATTCATTTTTCCACACCCGCCCCTCGGGTTCACTTTCCCAGGCATAGGAATACAGAATACAATACAAGAGTACAGCATATAGCAACAGTGTATGACAGTTCAAGGTACAATCTTGCATCTTCGGGATGGGTTCCCAGGCGCATTGTGCTTCAGGAGCCAGCTGGCTAGTTTTAGCTTCTGCGCAGTTAGGACTTTCCCTGGTCAGCTGACAGGGTTCAGAGGAGCCTCAGTATGGCGTTGCTCACGTATGCGCCAGCCCATAAAGACGCGGTACATGAAAAGTAAGCGAGAACAAATTAAAAACATATATAAAATGATCACACTGTATACCATGATGAGATATTAACCAACCCTTACTTTATAATGACTGTAGCATTATTGTTTAGTGCGAAAGGATAGATAAGCAAAAGCAGCAGCAACAAGCGGAGAGCATGGTGAGAGACAAGCAGCCATATTTGCAACAGTGCGCATGAGCACAAAAACTCCCTCCAGAATGCGAGTGCGTCCCATCACATGGGTATGACCAACGCATGCGCAGACTGAATTTCAGCGAGGCAGCCGCTTTTCAGTGCAAGCTTCGTTAGTACAAGAAAAGACATATAAGCAAGCATCCTGGGGACACCCGCGTGTTGGAAAAACACTTTATAATTGACGAACATTAGTGTTAATACGATTATGCTATTTAGACAAGGGTTTTGCATGAGAGTAGGGCGCTTGCACGCGGATCCCAGCTCCATCACATCTAGAGAGACATTTCTCAATAGTAGGATCATGATCTTGGTACTGTGTAGGCAGAGAGTCTGGGCTGAAGGATTCACATATAGTTGTGATTTTATCCTCTAAAAATTTTGAAAGTTCTTCAGTCCATTCTACAGTATCGGGAGTAGATGATGGATTTTTTGGGAAGTAAATTCTTTTAGAATATGGTGAAGCTCTTTCGAGGAATTTTCAGCTTTAGCTATACGATCTGCTAGATACCCCCTCTTAGCTGTTCTTATTTCCCTCATATAGCTAGTGTGCAGGGTTTGATAGATCTTGCGATCATTTGCATCCTTTTTCGCAATTTTTTCTCAGCAGTTCTTATGATGGACTTGGTTTCTTTAAGCTGTTCCGTAAACCAAGGCGATGGCTTTTCCCTGCATTTGACCATACGCGGGGGGCAGACTTATCCAATGCCTTACCTATCGCTGACTCTAAATGAACTGCTGCTAGATTGACATTTGTTGTTAAATCTATAGAATATTTCAGGAATGTATTCGAAAAGGAGGTAAGAGTGATCTTTTTCATGTTTCTGCATACTTTTAAATTGGCCTTATTGGGCGGTCCCGACATGCAGACTTTCACATGGGGCTTTCCCCATGTGAAAGGACGCATTGCTGGAGTTGCGTCACTTTTGTGACACACTCCAGCAATGCGTCACTTTTGCGCTTACAGATACGTCAGAAATACTGACGTATCTGTAACTCCTTGCGACATGATGCGTCATACATTAAATATGACGCATCATTGGTGTCACGATTCGCCCTCCCCGACCTCTGGTAGATCACTGTCTGCCCTGTGATGAGAAACGGGATGGGAAAAACTACAGATCCCATGAACCTTTGCACCGCGCACGTCTATGACGCAACGCGGTGAAGGATTAACAGGAAGTCAGGCGGGTGATGCGCCGCCGATTATTCCTGTTTGTGCCTTTGATCGAGTGCGTTGTACCTGGTGGAGTATCGTGGTGATCGGCAGAGGCAAGTGCTGTCAAGCGCTGAAGGGACACGCCGCCTTAGCGTGTGGGTTCAGTGCTGTTCGGATTCAGAGACCCGTTTGTGGATTATCCTGGTGGGGCTTCGGAAGCGCCTACAACGTGGGGTTCCCAGAACATTTCCGCTCGATTAGGATTACCTGGAGGGGCTTAGGAAGCGCCCGAGTGTCGTTCCATCAGTCAAACTTCAGGTTTTTGCCAGGAAACGAGAGGGGCGTTTTCGGTTCTCTTGTTTGCTCAAAATACAGTTGTTGTGTATATACAGGGAGCGTCTTGCTCCTATTAATGCAGGACACCGGGTTTTTGGTGCCGCTTTAACTCACAGTACTCAATTGCTACTTCAAAGCGCTTACAGAGCGGGATCTGTAAAGACGCTATTCACATACTCTGAGCTGGGTTTATGATTTATTAACTTTTGTGTTATAGGGAATGTTGAGTGACAGTTTGGGGTAGTCGCGTCTTGCACACCCTGAGGTCAGCATTTCCTCGGAGGAGAAAGACTTTGTTGTTATTTACTACAGTTACCAGGAATGGGATCGTTCTTTTGCTTTCATTGAATGGTGTTACGGGGCAACTTTAGGTTATCTGTATCCTTCCTAAGGGTAGGTGTTCATGTTGGCCTGCTCATTTGGAAACTAGGAAGGGTGGGAACCAGGGGGTTTACTAATGATCTTTGCCTTGTATTTTCCAGTAATTCACCAGGGGATATAGAGGCCGCCCTTAGATCCTTCCTGCAGATAGGCACACCTGTGAGATATACAGGTGAGGTAACAGGGGATTTGGTTCCATTATATTTGACACGGTTGAGGGTACCGCAGTACTCATCCCTTGTTTCTGTGGTTACAGGTTACGGTGACCAGAGCCCAGCAGTTCTCCTCCGGACCCCAACTTTTCCCCCGCTTGATCGCCTTAACAGTCTGGGCACAATCACAGTCAGACTTGGGTTGATCTAGAGGTGGGCCCCCATATAGCATCAACCCCATCCTGAGGAGCATCCTGAACCGAACCTGACAATTGGTGTCGCAAGGAGTGCGCAGTGAAAAGTGACCCATCGCTGTTTTCACGCAGCGATGCGTCACTTTTCATAAATAAGGCCCTAGAGTTTGGGGTAGCATTTAGAAATATTCTGCATTCACCTAATGTACATAATTAAATTATTCAAAAAATATTTTTGTTGAGAAAAGAATCTGAGGGGCATATGTACTAGCCCCAATCGACACTTTTTGTGACGTTCCTGTGGCGATAGGGGCCTTGTCTTGTAGTGTAGTTCCTATATTCCCAATAGGCTCTGCGCATTGGAATAACATAAACGATAGTTTAGACGTAGGTCTCTATTGAATATGTTAGACTTAATTGTGTGTGCCAGCTAGCTCAATGGTCACTAGAAACTTTCTCGAATAAACAAGAAGGCGTTAACTTTCCTGGATAGACAAGAGGGGATTAGCTTCTGACAACCATATCACATGACAACTTTGTTCCCCCTGCAATAAGGAATATCTCCAGAGTCGTGGAAACAATAGATAGCTATTTTACTCAGTCAATCGTGCATGCTTCGTTTCACCAGAAATGCAGAGAAATAGAGAGACGGGCGTTTTCAATAAAAGGGTTATTTATTGAGAAATCTTCTTTCTCATGCAAGAGAAATGAATTGCCACGATTGCAATACTTGTCATAAAGTAAAGTGCGTACAGTAAAAGGAGTATTATGAAATAATACTGTAAAAGCATTTATATGGTTTCTAAGCCATAAGATACTTAAAATGGATAAAATACATACAATGATAAAATAATGACTAAACATACTCAACTGGTGTTTCTAAGATACGCCTACCCCAGTGTACCTAACCTAAGCCTAGTACGTGGGAAGGAGTAGATGAGTTACAGTTTTTTGCCAAGAATCTGAATCAAGAATTCTCTATGGGTCTAATCAGCTCCGTACCTTTGGTATAGAATGAAGGAGGTCTTGTATCTCTCTCTCAGGACTCGATCTCCCAGAAACCCGCAAAGGTGACCGGAAAACACTGGAGCTGGATTTCTCGGCAGGAAAAAAGACAGCTTCTCTCTCAGTGCGTCAGCAGGGAGGGTCGGCTTCCTTCGGCATTCGCATCAGCAGGGCGTCGGGCAAGTAGATAGCCGATCTGCTCCAAACCACCATGCGTTGGTTAAGGCAGATGTTGGTATATTTATACCTAGAAGGTGCTGAGTTTGACGTAAGGTTGGACATAAGACGTCACTAAGAACTGGCAGTTCTTTCAGGACTCTCAGGAGTTCTAGGACAAATCAAAACAGAAGCCGGGGGAATTCCCGGGCTGCTGGAGGCTTGGTTTGTTTAAGAACGCGTTGTACTTTCTAGGAGTCTATGGGAGTAGCCTTGCCGTATTTGGACTGCATTGGCTATGACTTAATATGGATATGATTCTTATGCCTTTATAAGGATATGATTTGTTATAACCACATAAGGGCATAAATCTGGAATATCTAATTAGGGTCCTAGATACATTCACAACACCCACTCCACGTATAATGTCCATTATTACTAAATACTAAGCAATACTAAACATATAACAATGCATGTGTTTTCCAGCCCACCCCAAAATACATTGTAAGCATTTGAAATGGTATATACATGAAAAATGAGTATAATACTGTACATTTTTGTAAGCAGTGGTCATTCAGATAATGCATTTTTTGTACATTTAGAATGTTGACTGAATGAATCACGAAATTTACATTTATGAAATGGCTCTTAATACAGAAGAGAAGGTCGAGACCATTTCATCACATATTTATACAAGACTGTACATGTGCTAGAGGCTAAGTCAAAATATTGTCTCTAGATATTTTAAAAATAGAAATCTTGTTCTCTAAGAATAGTTCTACTTTAAGCAGAGTATCATGTGCCAAAAAAAAGGGTAAATATTTTGGGAACTGGAGAATAATAATTTTGCTTTCTGGAAGAAAAATAGATCCAATGTTTTTTAGAAGTTCTGTTTATCAAAACTGAAGGCCGAATTCAAAGTTCAGGGAACGCTGTGTGGTTGCTATTTCAAAAATTATTCTCGTTGTTAGGCGAGAACATTAACTCGGATAGGCTGGTAAAAAATTTGTCTACAACAGTAGGAGAAAGTTGGACCAAATCCGAAAAAGTGGAAATAGTGCATATGTGCGATGCATTGCCATCATCGGTGTTTAGATCAGCAATGGTCACGGAAGGTTGTACCTGTGTGCTGCTTTCATCTCATACCTCACCGCCACCTAATCGTTAATGGTGAGTTCTCAACGAATGCCGTCATCAGAATGGGGAGCCGCTGGGGACAACACGTTGCAGGAGCCGTTACAGAACCAAGCAAAGTATCGACATCCATAGGTACTGCTGACGGGAGTGTGAGACAGACGTCTAACACGCATTCCTCTCTGCAAAGCAAGCATCGTAGAACAGGTAGGATGCAATCTTGCCAGATTGGTCTGAATGAAAGAAACCAGGTAGTATTCAGATCTCTTAGCCGAGCCAAGCCGAGGACTTTAGTGATCCGCTCGCAGTATTGCATTGCTAGGATCGTGTCTTCCATTGTAGCCTGAGTTTTGTCTGTGACTTGACTTGCCATATCGGAGCAGAAGGAGCAAAAACAAGATTCCTGCTACGAGTCCCAAAATGAAAGGCAGGTCACCGAACACAGAATGCACGAAATTCAGGAAGATACCAAGAACTGCTTCAAAGGGTGCTAACAGTCCCGAAAAAATTGTCTTAAATACATGTGCGATGCCACTGGTATCTGACATGTTTAAGATTTGACTTAACATTTCTACCAAATGTACGGGGCAATTTGTTGATAATAATGCATGTATCTCTGCTGCTGTCCTTGCAACTTGCAGATCATACGTTTCTCTAGACGAGGTTAAAGGCACAATTGTTTGTAAAAGAATAGACTTCATTCTGCTTAAAGTATCAATTAGAATAGAAGAGATATTCAAAGAAGGCCATATTGCCGCCTCCATGTCTGGTTTGCTGTTTGGATACAATACTTGCATACAACAAGTGACCATGGAAGTAACGCTCACGAGATAGGCTTTTCCTTGCACCATGCCTCAACAGCTGTGGTCACTTATTAGAACGTAGCTGCTGTTGGAAAGCTGTCTGAAAAAAGGCTCTATCTGTGTAGCAGGGGTGCCGTGCATGTGACATGAAAGGTTATTTGAAGAACCTTCGCAGGCTCCATGCAAGTTAATTCCTTGACACAGAAGTGTACCCCTTAGTGATTTTTTACAGTTGTTACCACTAAGAAATACTTATTTCTTGCCCCCACTCCAACATCTATGTGTATAAGGCAAATTCCAGGTTGACTTGATGTATCCTTTACCCAACCTTTCATACAGGCCTGCTGGTATATACTTTTGGCAGTATTGAAACTAAAAAGTTGTTATCGGGATTGTAATGGTGCCATGTATTATCCATTCAATGACCGGTCGTTCTGACATTGTCAATGGTAATTTTTCTGGTTTTTCAATGCTCAGCACCTTATAGTCTGCCCCTCTTTGTGCCAAAGAGATTTATTTATCAGTAAGGTTAAAGATAGAAATAATGACGCTGTGTTGATTAGACGCCATGGCACGTTGCCTGAACGCAAATTTTGTAACGTCCAGCCTAACTGTACAATAGAACGTAATTGGGACTGGCCATGTTGTAACATTAGCATATCCTGTTCTATTATATCAATAGCAGAGGATACAATGCTGTCCAGTGAATAAATTCTGGAGGACAGAGTCGTTAACCCATTGTCCACTACAGATAGTGATTTTTCCAAATTAATACGATCAATTTCTCTTATTTTTTCAGCAGTTCCAATTTGTGTTACTTTCCAAGCTTCGTTGTAAGCTGCGTATATACCGGCATATATGAAACATTGTTGACGCTGTTTGCGAGGTCCCAGTAAGAAATCTCGCAAGTCAGCACCTTCTTTAAGTAAAGTTAGGTGTTGCGTAATTTTGGGTAGTGTGGATTTCTGTAGCCATTCGAGGCATAGTTTTCCTACACTGTATGTTGTAATTATTCCTGGATGTTGTCTCTGGGAATATCTTGGGTCTGGCCTTTTCTGTTTGAACCCGTGTATTTTGTTCAGGAATCTATCTTGACAGTTATTAGTGTCTGTGGGCCAGATCAACCATTTTCTCCAATCTGGATTTGTTCTGTTTTGTTTTAAAATATAGGACACAACTAACCCCTCATCTGTAGTGTTATTTCTATCAGGGATAGGCTTTGGTATAGACGGGTTGTTTAAATCTTTTATCTTGGCTAGGCCAAGACAGGTTGTTTGTTGAATGGTATCATTCAGGAACATTATTTGTTCTGGGATCATTCAGGCTCTGAATAATGATTCTAAACCTTGTACCTGACAATCTTTTGTACCCCAGACAGTTTTTGTCTCAATGTTGTTTTTCCAAAATTCAAAACCAAACGTAGACATTTTTTCATAAAACTTTTCAGAACAAATCAGTTTAGTATTTGTCAACATGTTTTTCATTCCTGTTTTATTCATAATTTTAAAATAAAACGTTTCTGGATCAGTGACATTAAACCCTGAGAAGTATGGAAATTTCTCATAAAATGTTTTTGAACTGCCTTTTGGCGGAGTTGGACAATGTTCCCACTGATTATAACTTAACACATTTCTAGGATTAGCAGATTTATGCAAATAATGATGCCAAAAATGATTGAAGCAATACATTTCTTCATAATTCGATGAACCCTGTAAATAATCATGTTCTGTAAATTTTGCTGACATTTCTAAATCTGACATCATATTATTAATATTTTCAAAGTCCCAATCATCAGAGAAAGTACTAGGTGATACAAAGTCGCTTTAAGAAATCTTGAACTGGTGTGGATATTTCAAGAGTTCAATCGGGCCATAGATTTCGTAATCAGTATTGTCCCATGCTACACCACCAGATATAGGAATGGCTGTGATGTTCACTGATGATAGTTCTCTTTTTTCAACATGAGAGGATCGGTGAGGTTTTAGAACCAAGTTGATGTTCTGACTTGCTGTGTCCATTGCACTGTATTTTCCAACAATCATTCTTCCCAAGCTTAAAACTAAGATGAGCCAGAGCAGGAGGAAAAGTACACCTAACACAATCCACAGGTCAATCCATGGTGAAATCAGATATGTTTCTCCAAGTTCATGAAAGAGTTCTGTAATTTTATCTTTGAAAGTTTTGTTTGCTGGCTTGTCTCCATGTTCACTTGGATAATCGGAAAAGTCATCGAAGTTGATAAAGTAGCCAGATGCAGTTCTGTCAATTGTTTGGATGGCATCAGGATTGTTAATAATCTTTGTAGTTGTTTCTTCCTTTTTCATATTAGCATAGTCTGAGGCTACATCATTGTAGACAGGCGTTTCTTGACGAACTACTGCAATTTGGGTATTAAGAGGCACAAGTTCCATGGCTTTGTTGCATAGTCCTTTTTTATTCACTGCAGGTTTATCAAATGTGATTAGTCTTTCAGTTTGAACCTCTTGGATTGTAGCAAGGTTTGGTCTTCTGCTACTTCTTGGGAGTCCACAGGGCCTACTACTTATTATTGGTTGTGGTTTTACCAGGTCGATTGATACAACTCAGTTCTCCTTTTTTACCAGCAAGGGGTGGTAGTACGACTGATCTTGTTCCACTGATAGCTAAGACAGGTACTGCTTTTCTGTAAGAAGGCCCAAATTCCTTCTTCACTGTGATCTTTTCTCTGACCAGATCCCCAATCTTTGGAATCCAGACAGGTCTTGCTGGGACAGGTGGTTTCTCTTCAGTGGCCGTTGGCTTTAGCTTTGTGTTACTTAGACTTCTTCTTGTTTCATTTAAGTCCTGTAAAACAGCCAAATGATCTTTGATATCAAAAGCTTTTTGTTTCACCACTGAAGTCTGACAATCGAGGTCTTCGATTATCATTCTTGTACCAAACAAAAGTTCATACGGCGTGATTCCACCCAGAGAATTTCTTGGCAGATTGTTAAGACTACGTTGGACACTTATTAGATGTTTGACTCACCCATCACCCGAACCTAATACCCTCGCTGTTATAGATTGCTTTATGTCACGTTTTTTTCTCTCCACTACCGCATTTCCCTCAGGATGGAATGGACTAGAGTACCACAATGCAATGACCATGCTGGCCATGGCCTCCTTGTAAGCTCGAGAGCTAAACGCAGGACCCTGGTCAGAATGTAGCATGCCTATTGCGTATGTGCCAATAAAGACTCGCAAATCTTTTATAACAGTTCTGGCGTCAGCCGAGCGCTGGGGCCACATCCAAATGAATCTCGTCTTAATATTTATGGGATCGAACGGATGGTTGGACGCCTGCGTGTAGATAGTCTAATGCTGTCTAACAGAGGTGCCTGGGCTGGTATTAATGTGCTATGGTCAGATATCTGTTCCGGTTCATAACTGCGATCTCTATTGCAGTCCTGACAATCCATTGCAAAGTTATAAACTTGCACGCTCATTCCCTGCCATCAGTATTTTGATTGCAATTCTATTAGAGATTTCAGGATCTCTTGGTGCCTCAGACCCATTCCCATGTGTGCTTCTTGAATCAAGTATGCCCTCCGGTTCGTGTTTGGAATTACTCTATCCCCCACTCCAGGGATTTGAGCAAAAGGAACGGAGTTCACATCAATTATGTATGTATTTCCGAGTGGATAGTTTAGAGGTAACGCCGCATAATTGCCTTCCATTGAAGCTCTTACTGCTAGTAGCTTTTCTCCATCTATTTGTTTTTTAGAACGCTTTTTTGTAGCTACGGAAGCCGGATGACCAGCTGCCGCTGTGGCTCTGTTAGCCAATGAATTCCCTCCAACGTGAACGCCATCACGCTGATGACTGAGTGTATGTATCACGTGAGCATTTTGTAGTTCTTTCTGCAAAAGAACTACTTGTTCCCAAAGCATTTTATGCTTTATTGTGCCACCTTTTGCATCTTTGAAACCATTTTGAACCCAGTTCTGCAAGTATTCATTGTAGGACTGGACGCAGTAATATGAATCGCACACTATTAGTGTGGGGAATTCGCGATCAGTATTTTCAAGCGCCATTTTAAAAGCCGGTAGTTCAGCTCGCTGAGCTGTACAACCTCCTAGTGATTGAGTTTTAGTGACCAATGGTCTAAATTTTCCTTCGTACCATCAACCTTTAACAATCGCGCACGCAGCACTATATGCTTGTTTACCCCCAACTGCGGGCTGTGCTGAACCGTCTGTATATATTATACAGCCGTAATGTTCCAGAGGCAGAATCTCAGTCGGCAGAGGACATTCGTATTCGTATTGGAGAAATTCTTGCGTTTTTAAGTTAGGATCAAATTCGTATACGACGTCTGGTGCATAAAGAGAATTAACCCATTGTATCCATCTCGGATGTCACGCTTTAGCATTTGAAATGCTTGCTCTTGTTACTGCTTCTACAGCAGGTACTGGTGTAAGGATTATTATACGTTCACCTTGTGCGAGGGCTCTTTTTATTGAGGGGATGATTGATTTTTTTTATTATTGTGTTATATATGCACGTTTTTAGAGTACTTTTTTAGTACAAGGTATTTTAGACTCGTCAGTGAAAGTTTTAATGCACCTTTTAAGTTAGCTGATAGCACAAGTCACTTTAGTATTGATTCTGTTATATCAGCGTGTTTTAGCGTGTTTTAGTTTTAGACATGTGCTGAAATTATTTTTACCTCGATACTGTTTTCTTGCTCTTTTGCCTACGGTTATTGAACATTTGCTGCTAGCCTATTGCACTTAATGCACTGTTCACTTTTTGCGATTGAATATTTGCTGCTAGTCTATCGCACTGAATGCACTGTTCACTTTTTTTGATGATAATATAAGTCAACTTAGCATTGATTTGGCAATACAACAAATATAGAGAATCTGTAAAACGTTCTTTTTTGCTGCTAGCACATTGTACTTTAGCTTCGGCCCTGTTAGCACATTGCACTTTATTTTGGACCTTATGGATTGTTATCGAACTATGAAAATATCGACAGTTCTATAATCCCTAACTGGAAATTGTTAATCAACTATGGACTATGTTTCTTTTACCTATGCACTGTATCCCCATGTGTTCAATTAGTCATTGTGTCTGTATTGTATTTCATTTTTTTCTTCTTTTCTAATGGTTTTAATTAATCAACAAATCAACAAATAAAATACTCAGGCTCTTTATTTTGCTACAGCAGTTTGTACTGCAGTTAGAATTTTTTCAGTAGAACTGAATTTCATTTCAGCTTGTGTGTACAAGTGTGATTTGTAAGCTATTGGTACCGTTTCTCCCTCATTAGAGGTCAGGTATGTAAGTCCGCATCTTCCTGGGATGACTCGGATTAAAAGGTTGCGTTCGTTTGCCCGTGTTTGCAGTTTTGTTTTAGTAAACATGTCTGTTTGTAATGATCATAAAATTTCAGTGTGTTTTTGAGTCCAATTAATTGGTTTAAAATCAGGTTTTATTAATTCGTAGAGCGGTTTAACCCTCTCTGCATAATTTAGAATATAAGTTCTTCCGAAGTACAGGAAACCTAGAATTGATTGTAAGTTTTTCAGCGTTTTTGAAGCTTGGAGTACTGCACACTTCTCTAAGAAGTTGTCTGCTAGGCTTTTGCCTTCACTTGATAATTCATATCCTAAAAATAGGACAGTCTGGTGGGCAATTCGTGACTTTTTAAAGTTAAATTTGTACCCTTCAGATGAGAACCCAAGTATGATGGTGTTCACTCTTTTCAAGTGTGTCTCCAGGTCATTGTCTGTAAGATAGATGTCATCGACATAAGATAATGCCTCATCATCATACATTTGTAGTAACTCTGTTACCCTGGCTGAAAATAATCCTGGGCTGTTCTTGAATCCCTGTGGGAGACGACAAAATTGCTTTTGGGCCCCCATGCTGGAGAAAGCGGTCAAATACCTGCTTTCTGGTGCAATGTTTTGACAGAAAAAAACATTTGAAATATCTAATGTTGTTTTATATTTTTTGTGCACGATATTATTCATTAGTGCTGCACTGTGTGAGTTTTGTACTGCAAATGTTTTGCAACAAGTGTTTAAGTGTCTGTAGTCCAATACTAGACGATATGAATTGTCTGGTTTGGAGACAGGAAACAAAGGATTGTTCATTTGTGAGGTGCATGTTTTAGTCACCCCCTCATATTCAAGTTGATCTAAGATCGCTCTGACTTGTTTTTTAGCTTCTTGCTTAACAGGATACTGCCTTTGTGCAGTTGGTTGATTTTTTAACTGGATTTTATGGTGAGGAGAATCCTCATCCCATCCTACATGCTTTTTATATAATGCAGGGGCTTGGGCCACTGCCAATTTTCTTGCATATGTGTATTTTTTATGAATTGGAATGTGATTTGAGAAGGCAGGCATAATCATTTCTTCGCCATGTGGGCACTCCCTAACAAACTCTGGTGGCCAGTCTTTCTCTGCTAGAAGGATATCATAGCCTTTAGATAGATTCTCCCCTAAGAGACCTTTAATTTTCCTAGTTTTATCCCCCTCTGTAACGTAATGTTATTTCATATAGTTTATGGGGCACGCTAACTCTGGTGTATGCAGTTTCCACTTGTATGTATTCATTCGTGTCCACTGTCTCCAGAAGATTCATCAGGATCTTGCGAGCTATGGTCACTTCTGCTGCGCTGTCTAGCATTGTTTGAGCCCACTCTCCGTTCTTGAGTTGTGTCCTCAGGATCCTCGGCATGTTTTATTTTAATACTGGCTACTTTCTTTCTGGGAAATTGTAATTTTTTACTTTGATGAGCAGGTTCTTTGTCTTTGGACTTGACGCGCTCTTCTTTATGTTCTGACCATCCACTTCTTTCCGATTTCTGTGAGGAAGTCTGAAAAGATCGAGAGGGACGTGTATCAATATCTTGATATCTGTCAGGTTTTCTCAAATTATCCCAATTTCTAAGGTTATATCTTTTTTCAGAGGGCTCCCATTGTGGAGACTTGCCCCCCCTTCTGGAGATCTATCTCTCCGTTGGGGCGACTTTCCTCTGGACTCGAAATGTTTTTCTCTGGGAGTGGTTTGCTTATTACCCTCCCACTTCTTCTTTTGAGAATTGAGATTATTTTTAATTAAAGTCTTTTCAGGATTTTCAGTTAGTTGTGGTTTTAGTGGTTTCCCACCCAAACTATCTCTACCTAATTCTTCCTAGGATTTTTCACTTATTCTGGCTAGTTCAAAAGGTTGGTCTGCTATATCTGTTTCTTTTAGTTTTTGGCAGTAGGTTGTACCGTCAAACGTCAATTAAACTAATTGTCTATATGCATTTGTTAATTCTTTTATTTGAACTAAAGGTTCTCCGCTTGACATTTTTTCAATGTCAGGATGTGGTGTATAGCTGGCTAGAACCGGCCATGTGGCTCCTGGTCTACCTAGTGGACCGAGCCTGGTAATGTGAGTTTGATGTTTTAGGGCGCCATTAAACCAGCTCCTGGTAAGTTATTAGAATTTCAACTTCCTCGAAAAGGAGTGTATTCCTCTGGAGATTCCTCTATTTTGTAGTAGTGGAACTCGCGTGTCACAGCATTTGCTGCTGGAAAAGTTATCCATGAAAAGAATACCTCTGTCTGCCGATATTCATGTGCCTCAACAACAAATATGACTGTACCACCTCTTGATGATACTCCATTTTCTATAAGTTTTATAGTTAAGGTTTTCCATACATTTACCGGGACGAGTATTGCATCCGGTTAATTTTGTTGGAGACTTGTGTCTTCCGCTAAAAGTTGTAGCTGCTAGTCTAGCTCTCTCCCTTTCGTCGTCACTCTCTGACATTTTCCTGACAGAAAGTTTGCAGAGCAAGTTTCAAGGAAACAAAGATTAGGTGCACAATATTTTGGAACACTGTATCCTTCAACGTTAACTAAACCAAAAACTAATACATAGGAATCTCTTCCTACTAAGTTTTGGCGGATATTAACCTTTTACCCACTCCAGACGTCTATTAGAGATTTTACGGGAAAAAGGGGTCTGTGTGAAAAGCACGACTGAGTTACTCTAGTATCTAGCGTTAAATTATCGCCTTACCAAACGTTGGGCCCCATGTAGTGTAGTTCCTATATTCCCAATAGGCTCTGCGCATTGGAATAACATAAATGATAGTTTAGACGTGGGACTGAGGTCGACTAGGTCTCTATTAAATATGTTAGACTTGATTGTGTGTGCCAGCTAGCTCAGAGGTCACTAGAAACTTTCTCGAATAAACAAGAAGGCGTTAACTTTCCTGGATAGACAAGAAGGGATTAGCTTCTGACAACCATAACACATGACAACTTTGTTCCCCCTGCAATAAGGAATATCTCCAGAGTCGCGGAAACAATAGATAGCTATTTTACTCAGTCAATCGTGCATGCTTCGTTTCACCAGAAATGCAGAGAAATAGAGAGACGGGCGTTTTCAATAAAAGGGTTATTTATTGAGCAGTCTTCTTTCTCATGCAAGAGAAATGAATTGCCACAATTGCAATACTTGTCATAAAGTAAAGTGCGTACAGTAAAAGGAGTATTATGAAATAATACTGTAAAAGCATTTATATGGTTTCTAAGCCATAAGATACTTAAAATGGATAAAATACATACAATGATAAAATAATGACTAAACGTACTCAACTGGTGTTTCTAAGATACGCCTACCCCAGTGTACCTTACCTAAGCCTAGTATGTGGGAAGGAGTAGATGAGTTACAGTTTTTTGCCAAGAATCTGAATCAAGAATTCTCTATGGGTCTAATCAGCTCCGTACCTTAGGTATAGAATGAAGGAGGTCTTGTATCTCTCTCTCAGGACTCGATCTCCCAGAAACCCGCAAGGGTGACCGGAAAACACTGGAGCTGGATTTCTCGGCAGGAGAAAAGACAGCGTCTCTCTCAGTGCGTCAGCAGGGAGGGTCGGCTTCCTTCGGCATTCGCATCAGCAGGGCATCGGGCAAGTAGATAGCCGATCTGCTCCAAACCACCGTGTGTTGCTTAAGGCAGATGTTGGTATATTTATACCTGGAAGGGTCCGAGTTTGACGTAAGGTTGGACATAAGACGTCACTAAGAACTGGCAGTTCTTTCAGGACTCTCAGGAGTTCTAGGACAAATCAAAACAGAAGCAGGGGGAATTCCCGGGCTGCTGGAGGCTTGGCTTGTTTAAGAACGCGTTGTACTTTATAGGAGTCTATGGGAGTAGCCTTGCCGTATTTGGACTGCATTAGCTATGACTTAATATGGATATGATTCTTATGCCTTTATAAGGATATGATTTGTTATAACCACATAAGGGCATAAATCTGGAATATCTAATTAGGGTCCTAGATACATCCACAACAGTCTTATGTACAAGGCAGCGTTATGCCATTGAACATGGCTTAACGCTGCCTTCTACATCAGGCACCCTTTCACACTATATTTAGCGTGAAAGGGGCGTGCAGTGGGTGTTCTGGTGGGTGTTCCACCGCAACACATTTCCCCTTATGTATAAGGTTGGTGTACATAGGAGGCAGAGCCAAAATTAAGACCGGGAAATTCCTGGTCTTAAGTTGGAGAAACGAGGAGAAATGCATTAATTCTCCTCATTTTTGCTTTTTCCAAGTGTGCTGCCTTGTGCAGCACACATGGAAAAAGCGAAATGCCATGGTTTGTGTATGTGCAGGAAGGTGTCCTTTCCTGTGCATAAACACACCTTTAAAAAAAATGCCATTTTGTAACTTTCATGTGTGCTGCATTAAGCAGCCCACATGAAAATTACAAAATGGCACTTTAGGATTATTTATGCGCAGGAAGGGACACCTTCCTACACATATCCAATCCTCCCCTGCACACAGAGGGGTATATGTACAAGCCCCTATCGCCACAGGAACGTCACTTTTTGTGATGTTCAAATGGCGATAGGGGCCTTGCCTTATGTACAAGGCAGCCTTAAGCCACTTAACGTGGCTTAACTCTGCCTTGTACATAATGCAAAAAGAACAATTGATGGACATAATGCAGAACAATGTCATACATTCACCCCAGTACAGAGATCTGGGCCTAAATCCATCATTTTTTTGCTCACCATGCCATTCCAGTATTGACCTAGCAATATGCACATCAGTCTTGACCTTGCACCCAATGGGAACAGTCCAGCCCGAACTGCCAAGCCAGGTCCTCCCTGGACTGGAAACAAGCATCCTAGGACCAGTTTCGGGCTTTCAGCCCTCATAAGTCAGGATAGCTTCACTCCAGAGGCATGGAGAGCACAGGATCCAGGTCTGGGCACAACCTGCCAACTTAGGGCGAACAAAACAAACACAAGGAGATGATGGACGGAGTGCTGAAACTTTTCGTAGCAATTTTCACCCTAAGTGGAATGGGTATGCCCAGACGTGGGTCCCTTGCTCACTGCGCCACTGGATTCAAGCTAGCCTGGCTGATGAAGGGTAATACACAAAAACAGGTCCCAGGATGCTTGTTTCCGGTCCAGGGAGGACATGGCTTTGCAGTTCAGTCTGGACTGTTCCCATGTGGCACAGGGTCAAGACTGATTTGCATATGGCTGGGTCTAAACTGGGGTGGCATGGTGTGCAAAAGAACAATGGATTCAACCCAGATCTCTGGACTGGGGGTGAATGTATGATTTATTCAGCATTCCGTCCATCATTGGTTTGCGTATCAACTTGAACATAAGGCACCCTTTCACGCTATGTTTAGCATGAAAGAGGTGTGCAGTGGGTGTTGCGGTGAATGTTCCACCGCAACACCCATTTTATTTGACGCTGCCCCCTATGCACAAGGGTGGCGAACATAGAAGGCAGTTCCCAAATTAAGACCAGGAACATCCTGGTCTTAAGTTGGCGAAAAGCCACTGCAACACCCAGTTTATGCATGAAGCAGCACACATGAAAGTTACAAAATGGCTTTTTAGGATTGTTTATATGCAGGAAGGGACACCTTCCTACACATAACCCATCCTCCCCTGCATGCAGACACCCTTGCACTCTGATTCAAGGGTACCTGCGTTGGCCTAAGTTGTTAAACTTAGTACCATAGCCGGGGGAATCGCAAGGCTGCACCACATTCTTATAAATATGGTACAGCCTTGCTTTTTCAAAGTGGAGAAGCGTGTCGCTAAGCCCAGGAGGCTAATGACAGGCTCTGCCACGTCATTGTACATTTCCCCCAGACACTCTTGCACTCTGGTTCAAGGGTGCCTGCGTTGGCACTAAGTTGTTAAACTTAGCGCTATCACAGAGGGGAAACACAAGACTCCACGACATTCTTGAAAATATGGTGCAGCCTAGCGTTTCCAAAGTGGCGGAGCGTGTCGTTAAGCCCATGAGGCTAACAACACGCTCCGCCACTTCATTGTACAAATCCCCCTGAGTACTTTCGATACATGAAGTGTTAACCACTGATTATCATGACAATGGCATGGCTGCGATAAAAAGTCAATTTGTTCAGAAGTTTGATATTTCCACATATTAATGAAGTATGTGCTTTCTCTTTGGAAAAACAATGTTTTTGTTTTTAAATACATTTATATAATTCAAATGTCATGGCATCTTGCTATGTATATTGCTGTCGGTTTTCCGCTACTCCCTGCTGAAATGCAAGACTCGTTTTTGTTGAATCTCTGACATGTGACTTCTGCTGCAATTGTTGTTTTTCTTTTTAGACATTTACCATTTTTTATTTTTGTCCTTGAGTTTTCTTGGCGGGATTTACTTTCTTTGCTGAGAGAAAATATCTAAGGGCAGCGAGTGAAAACAAAACGAAATAGCTTAACTCTTAAGTTCAGCACCTAGGGATGGTAAGGAAAATCAATCATCTTCCAGGGCACAGAGGTCAGAGTAGTGGCTGCTTGTCAATACACTTCGACCTGGCTGGGACATGGAGCAAAATTACCCACAAGGGCGATCTCAGCAGCAGGAAGATCAGAGAATGAAATATAATGAATGCAAACTCACTGTCCAAAGCTTATCCTTAGCCAGAAGTGTGTAAGGAAAATGTGCGCATCTAAAATGATCAGTAAACTTTTCCTTCTGTTATCTCAGCCTTTTTGTGTGTTTGCTGTAGCAGGCGCAGGCTGACAAAATACACGTTTTAGTTTATTTCTAGACATTACATTTATCGCTGTCAGAATTCAGGGTGCTGACTGCCAGAGCAACCAGTCGTTCATCATGTTTCTATTTAATCAGTATTTGGATTTGTATCAGATGGTTGAGGGCCATATTTTCAGTATTTTCCCACCAGTAATCCAAGCGAGATACTTCTCTTCAGTTTCTACGAATGACCTTGTGCTTCCAGCCCCAATATTACCAGGTACAGTGATTGGTTTTATTGGTTGTGGATCCGCCCCTGGTAAAAAAGACTACCACTCAAAAGCGTCAGGGACTGGAGCAGAGGTGCGGCCCAGTCACCATCTTCCCTCTCCAGCACCCAAGGGGAAAGCAGACAATGCCCCACTCAGCTCTCCCATCCTCACAAATGCCTTAACTTGACCTGAATGCCTGCTCTGAGTAGGTGGCAAAAGGGACCAGTAAAGGGGCCATTATTGCACTCGAAATTTGGGATTTGACCTGTTAACACCAGGTCCGCATGTTATGCCCCATTCAGCTGTCAATAAATTATAAAGCCTGTTATTTGCAAAGGGACACCAGCGAAACTCAAACACGGAAATCCGAATATTCCTCGATCAAACAGCAGGGAGCTCATAATGAGGCATTTAGCGAGTATCTCCATGTTTCGTGACTTAGGCATACTATGGTTAACAGGTGAGACCTGCAGTGAGTGTTAATAACAAGCCCGGCACCGTATTATGATTACATCAGATGTACTTGTGCATTGCATTTCATATACAGTTGCGTGAAACAAGTTTTGTGTCTCAGAATATTGTAGACACAAGCAGGCCGTGTGCCAACATCAATTTTCACAGGGTTGGGAATCCAACCCCAAGCTCATATTCAGAGCCTTAGATGCTAACTTAGACTCTGAGCTGACTTTTACCAGAGAGTCGACTACCCTGATAAGACAGTCTTCTGGCTTCTGTGCCCAGCATTCCCAAGCTGACCCTGCCTCTCCAGATTTCAAATGCCCACACATAAAAGCCAACCAAACTAGCCCATTGAAGCGTCATTTACAGATGTATTAGGGAAAATCATTGGCAGATTTTGAAAATCATGAAAACGTGGTCAGACTCATTATCAATCAAACACAAGGAGATGATGGACAGAGTCCGGCAACTTTTCAGACACTCATCCCCAGTCACAGATCTCGGTTTATCCCATTATCATTCTTTAGCTCACTTCCCCACCCCAGTTCAGACACGCTATATGCAAATCAGTCTTGACCCTGTGCCTCATGGGAACAGTCCATAACAATCTTGACCCTGTGCCTTATGGGAACAGTCCATACCGAACTGCCAACCCATGTCTTCCCTGGACCGGAAACTAGCATCCTGGGACCCGTTTTGGGGTAACACCCCTCATCAGCCAGGCTAGCTTGAATCCAGTGGCAAAGTGATCAAGGGACCATCGTCTGGGCATAACCTGCTAACTTAGGGTGAACAAAACAAACACAAGGAAATGATGGACAGAGCGCTGAAACGTTTCAGACACTCACCCCAAGTCACAGTTCTGGGTTTAATCCATCATCATTCTTTAGCTCACTTCACCACCCCAGTTTAGACACTGCTATATGGCAAATCAGTCTTGACCCTGTGCCTCATGGGAACAGTCTAGACTACACTGTTCCTATCAGAGCATCCCAGCAAAGAAAACTTGATTTGTTACACTTCAAAATATTGTGCATCATTCAAAAAGACATGTGTGTTAATACTTCAGTTTATACATCCACAGTCTCTTATAAATATCAACAGACCAGGTGCTAAGGGCCGAATGCCAGAACCAGTTCAGGGAATATCATGTTACATTCAAGGCTTAGCCTTCTGGAACATCCTTTCCTTGTAATTAAGAATTGAAGATGACTTTTTCTGAGATTGTGGGAAAGGCTTTAATGTGCACCGTGGAGAAAACAGATGTGATCGGTGTCTAGATGTGCTTCTAGTTCAGCCAAACAAAACTAGAATCCCGGGGCCTTATTTATGAAGGCCTTGCGCCGCCGGTACGTCACTTTTTCCCATTTTAAAAGTGACGCACCGGCGGCGCAAGTGCTTCATAAATAAGGGCCCCAGTGACTTCCTCATTATCATGTTCAAACACACTGCCTCCATCTAGCGCTTGGAAATAGGATAACAATTATTAATTAGCGGCTGCTATAAGTGTTTCAATACTTACAGAAACACGGATTGTAGTACTCTAGCGGAGAAGTGGAGTAGAATGCTAGGGATTAATATTACTACGGCTGTGATGAATTCATCTTTAAGTAATATTAACAATGTGGTTTCTTCGTCAAGCTTAAGATTGCTGCAATTAAAAACAACTTGCATTCTCTACCACACTCCAGAAAGAATATCTAAATGGGCTTCGAACAGTATATACAGTGAACCAATTAAATGCCCTAAGTGCGTGCTAGCTGCAGCAGATCTGGTGCACATGTATACCTGTCCCAAGATATCAGAATTTTGGACATCTCTCGAGAACATAATGACATTGAAGTAAGGGGCCCATTTTCTTTAGATTCAGCGCTAGTTCTGTTCGATACTAATGTTAGGAGCACTCCTCAAAGATCCCTAATCACTATTATGGTATCATGCGCCAAACTTATAATCGCGCTCGCCTGGATCTCTCCTCACTCCTCACACATAATGGAATGGTGGTCACTGCTTAACAAAATGCATAGTATGAAACTGGTGCTGGCTAGGCTCAGGGGTACTAAGTCTCTAGCTAAATTTGCTAAGATCTGGGGGTCTTTCCTACTTTAGGTGAAAATTACTAATTATTTAGATAACTGTTGATTTATGTTGTATACCAGCAACGATACACGTCTTTACTTTGCTTGGATTCAATCAGAACTTGTCAAATGATTTAATGTCAATTCTGTATATATTTTGACTACCCCTTTTTTTATATTGTCTCTCCCCTCATGTTGCTTGCTTTGCTTTGCTTGTATACTTTTGTTTCCTGTGTTGCTAATAAAAAACTATATAAAAAAAAAAGGAAATCGGATAACAAGATGCAATTGCTGGAATGGCCAAGCTGCAAGATTTTCTTCAAATCCAAGCACATGTTTTGAGAACAGCATTCTCAATTGACTGCTAAAGCTGCTGTCTTGGCATTACAGGGCAGGGTAATGACTAGTTGGAAAAATCACGTCATAAAACGAAATTCGCAAAAAATGGAATCCAGAAAATTTGCTTTGCAATGAGCCCACAATAGCTCATTTTTCACCTCTTTGTGGTGTACAACCTCAGTTAATCATTTAATTAATGTTGATGCCATGTGTACTTTTGACATCAATCCTGTTACCAAACACAAAAGAACATATAATGTGTCTCAATTCAGTCCCCTATATTTTAATTATGAATTATGGGTAATTTATTTTCTAAATCATTTTGCTAAAATGAGTCTGCTTTGCTGTTGATGGTGCTGTTTAAAACTGGCTACCAGCAATTTCAAGCAAGCGACATATGTCATGTTACCTGTAACATAGCATAGCTCTGCTATGTAGTTCATTAGATTCCAGTGGGATAACATGTCTTATTCATTCTTTTTTTTTACTTTCACGAAATTAGCGCCATATTTATGGCCAAGTTGAGCAGTGCAGCTAGTCACCTTACTGTGCATCACTGCATGACAGGAAAAGGCAGGAATGCCCCGTTTGTAAGGCAATATCGTACATTCCTGCCTTTTCCCCTGCAGTGGTGCCCTTTTGGCTGCTTAGCGACAACGCAGGCACGCTTTCACCATGGTGCAAGAGGGCCTAAATTGTAAGGAGGATTCTTTTTGTGCAGGAAGGGCCATCTTCCTGCACAAACAATGTAAATGCAAACAATCCTCTGGGTCTTTTTCTTCTTTCTGTGTGTGCTGCATTCATAAAAAGATGAACAAACGAGGAGAAATAAACCTATTTCTCTTTGTTATGCCTCACCAGGGGAGCTGTATGTTGTTGGCGCATTTCCGCTTCTACCACTTCTGGTAAATCTGGTAATGTGTCAAAATCCATAGATGTTGTGTGAGAACACCTATGCAACAACAATGGAAACGCCGCCCTGGCATAGATTAATGCAACAATGTGATTTGCTCTGTGTTGCATTACTCAAGATTTATGAAGTAACTCAGGGCCATGCAAAGTGGCCTTGCGTGGCTTCATAAATCTCATTTTTCATTTCTGTCACACTTGCACCATGTTGCGTGGCACTAGAGCAATGCAAAGGGACTTGCAAATATGCCCCATAGAATATTCCTAATTCATGCACGTCAATAGGGCTGACACTAGTCTCCTTGCTGCAATATGGTTATAAATACAGCTTTGCCTATTATTTTTATAATGCCATTGCCAACCAAAGTATGTTGGGATGGCTACGAGAAAATAATAAAAGGAATACTCAAACTTAAATCCAACATAAGGTGAGAGGTGCTAACAAAAATAATTAGATCAATGCTACAGTAGGTTCTGTTGGGTTTTACAGTTGCTTAGTTATAATGATAATAATTCATAATCAGTCTCAACAGAAAAAATGAATCAAAGATGCACCACACAGTATACCTAATACAACATTTATATATTATATGAATATGTTATCTTACATATGGCTGCTATACAATCAAATTCACAACAAAAAATATTTAAAAATGGTTATCAAACAGAAACTGCGACATAAATACGATTCACAATAACATGAAAAAACAAAAATCATGGTATTCCGTCTTTTAAGATTCAGTGTAGTTTAGCTACCACCCTATATTGGTTTCACAATGGTTTAGATAGGGGGAGTGACTCAAGACGTGAAGTAACTGTGGGTCGATGTTTCAACCCGGGATGTATGTGCTATTATAAAAACATCCCTGAGGGTCTTCTTCAGGACTGGTAGACAATCATAGAGACAGCCAAGGAAGGTAGTGGACTCATCTAGATCTTGGATAGGGCCCGAAGACAATTAATCAGATAAGGTCCTTTGTCAATGCGAGCTCATGTGCTTTTTCTCTATGTATGATTCCATCAGGATGTTTTCATTCCAGTATGGACGGCCTGAAGTTATTCCAGGAAATGACAGTCCCAGTGCTAAATGAATTGCCACTGACATGGCCCTCTTGTGGCCTGATACTGCTGCGAAGATGAACCCAAAACAAAAGAAATTAGTCATACATTTTAAAGAACACCAGCACTAAGCAGATGAGTTACTGTGGACCATAATCGGAAAAATAAGTGAGAGAGGAGTCACCCACGTTAAACTAAAGCTCTTGGTCAAACACCAGAAATTCATTTATCAGCTTGGGACTGGGAAAACCAGAGTGAATGATGAGCTTGAGTGGTACATTCACAACACCACATAGGACGTTTATAGAATAAGAACCAACATAGAGCCCCGTTTTGCCAATTTGAACGTGGTCAACCTGATTAATTTAATTGATAGGTATAACCTTAGAAGAACACAAACCCTCTATATGCAACATGGGAAACGTTTTTATTCCAGAACAATAGTTCTTTATAAACCAAGTGGGGAAGGCAGATTTTTTAAACAGAACGCAGATTTCTAAAAGACTAATGTATATGAAACAATGCTTTAAGCCATTAGACTGCATTTTCATGAATAAAGAAAGGAACACCAATGATAACAGTAGGCATGATACACATACATATATGGACCCCAGAATTATTCCATCATTCCATTTACTTGAGGTAGTGGTGGTATATATCACATTACCAGACTTCCTTAGAATGTATATATAATGTGGGCAATTTTTGATTATAGCAATACATCAAACTATTTGAATGAGGAATGGGAAATGGCCATTTCTTTTGTGAACGAGAACTCATACTAAGTAAGGGGAGTAAAGCTGATCGTCTAAGCATTTTTATGCAACTCAGAAATGTCGCTCACATCTTAGTATCAAGAGCAGACAAGCGTATTCATCTGCATAATTGTCATCCTGATCAGAATAAGAGCATGTTAGACTCAGCATCTTTGGCGGGGTCTCCTTGACTTTGTGCCTCTACCGCCTGTATTTTTGATGCTGTGCTGGATTTCATTTTAACAGGCTTAGATGCTTTGGGCCCTTTGCCACTGCTGATCAGTGACAACGTGCAAGTGCTCCCTGTGTAAATTGTGTTTACAATTGGTTCTTGCTTCTTGGCATATTCTATTTACTGGTAAGCCCCTGAGTGTGCTAGGGACTGTAAAGCAAATGCTATAAGTGGGCCTGCAGCACAGATTGTGCCACCCATATGAGTAGCCATGAATAGGTATCTCAGACCTGCCACTGCAGTGTCTGTGCACAGTTTGTTAACTGCCATGACAACCTGGCAAGTGCATCCACTTGTCAGGCCCTATCCTTCCCTTTAATGACAAGAAAGGCACCCCTTTGGTAGGCCCAAGGTACCCCTCTGGGCAGGGCGCAGTGTATGGGAAAGGTAGGACATGTACTGGTGTGTGTGACGTGTCCTGATAGTAAAATACTGCCAATTTAGTTTTTCACTATTGAAAGGCTATCTATCCCATATGATAGAATGGTAAATACTTTACAACATCCATCTTACAAGTATAACTTCAGAGTTTAATAACACATCTTTTAGTTAAGATGGTTTTTAAATTGTGTGTATGAAAAAGCCATTTTTAGAAAGTAGGCATTTTCTTGTTTAACCATTTTGTATGCTTCTTTGTGTATTGACTGTCTGGTTTTGGAGTGACAGGGGCTGGGGATGTGCATTCACTGTAGACAGCCACTGGGGGGTTGAGGTGCACCTGGCCCTTCTTGGATGACTCGGAGCTGAGCTGAATAAACATTAGAGTAATTTCTTTGCACCTAAATAGGGCCTGTCTCCCTTGCACAATGCTGTCTCCACCCCATGTGGTCATACTGCACCAGTGAGGACAGAACTGGTTTGGACAGGGCTCAGAAAACCTTGCACAAAGAGAGCAAAGACAAAATGGGGTACAAGTAGTAGACCTTAAACCCCAGAACTTTAGATCAGAGAAACCTTTGCCAAGGAGAAGAGCTGAATACCTGTGTGGAGAAATAATGCCCCTTTGCTGTGTACGGTGGGGGGGTTGGGCTGCAGTTTCTGTTTCTGCTAAGAAAAGGTCAAAGACTGGAACTTTGCTTTGAACCTACTTGAAGAAGATCTCCAAGGGCCTGTGTGTGCTGGACTCCTGTTCTGAAATCTCAGGGACACAAAAGGGCCTAGTAGGATGGTGGGTGGACCCAAGTCCACCCGCCATCCTGGTGAGAACGGGTCTGCCCGACTGCCATGCGGCGTTCTCGCTCACCTGATCATGATGCGACCGCCATGGTTGCATCAGACATGCAATGGTAAAATGCCATGTTGTGCATTTCCATGCACAACGTGTCAGGCACCGCTCGGTGCCTGCCACCTTGTGTATGGGCATGTACGGGGTACCATAGGTACCCCTAAATGCACCCTCCCACCCCCCTGGGGGCCTACAACGGGCCCTCAAAGCAAATCCCCGCCAGCCTTTCCATGGCGGCGATGCTCAACATCCTAATATGAATGGCGATGCCTGCTTCCATATTTGAGCCCCAGCTCCACCCGGCCAGCAATCGTAACGATTGCCGACCGGAGGAAAAGTGGCAGATGAACTTTCCGTCTGCCGTGATACCCACTGCCATCATAATATGACGGTGGGTAATTCACATTACGATGGCGTAACGGCCGGTGGTGGCTATCTTTACGCCAGCATATTCAGCCCCAAAGACTTCACCCCAGCTCCCCTGAACTCTGCTGCTAAGATTTCTGACATGCTAGAAGGTGCCTGTTCCAGTCTGGGCCTCTGGAGGTTGTTCCTGCTGTTGGGAGCTGGAAGGAAAGAAGAACTGAAGCAATCACTCTTCTTGTGGCTGTTTCTCCTGACGCAGCACCGCCATGTGAGAAGAATTTTCACTCATCGCCATGCCGCTGCCGAAATCGACTCTGCGGCAGCAAGAACTGATGCATCAAGGGATTATGGCTGAAGAAACTTATGCAGCGACACTGGACGCTGCTGCATCGTTCGCCAATGCACCCTGGATTTCCATGCATCGCACCTTGCTGCAAGTATTCCTGATGCCTCACTCACAGCACCAGAATGGTTTTGGAGTTGACGCATCATTTCCCCCTACATACCGGATTCGATGTATCACTTCTCCTGTGTGCAGCAGAACTGTTGCATAACCTCAGCAAGGTCTCAGGAACTTATTCATCTCTTTGTGTTATATGGTTCTCATCTCTGCAGCGGTTTGGCTTGTGAATTTTGTCGCATCTACAGGTACTTTGTGGAAAATCACACATCCATAGTGTTCTATGGACAAAATTGTTTGAAACCTTTGAAAAGTCATTTTCTTATTACATATATGTTGGATTTTTGTCGCTTTGTTCTTGTTGAGTTTAGATAAAGATACTTTATTTTTCTAAACTAGTGTCCATTTGTCGTGTTGCCATTGTATCACTGTGTGTTTTGAGTACAAATACTTTACACATTATCTTTGGCATAAGTCTGTCTTCTCGTGCCACGCTACCCAGGAGGTGATCAGGGGTTATCTAAAGTGTGTGTCCCCCTTACCCTGACTAGAAGCAAGAGTCCCTATTTGGACAAAGGTACCTACTTCTACCAACTAGCGACCCCCATTTCTAACAGGTACAATTGTCACTAAGGTAGTCTTTTTTTGAAGAGTCATAACAAACAAGAAATAGTGTTATGCATACATGGTGACGTGTGCATGGGCGCGATGACAACCAGTGAGTGTTGGAACCTGGTACTTAGTCAGTATGCCCTCCAACCCTGCAGCACCCAGCAGGACCTGGAGAGTCGTTCCTAGGTTACCAGCATAGGAGAACACAAAATAAGGACCTCAAGACTCATTATAAAGGGGTGCAGGGACAATCAATGGCAATAAATTACTGAATGACAGTTACCTATCTCTAAAAGGAATTTTCAAGGGGGTGTGGAGCGTGTTGGCCATGTGTACCAAATCATTCATTGGGGGGACTAATGCACTATGCATGGGTGTCCCTCAAGGAAACAGCCTACTTTAAATACATGAGACACAAAGAAGGGTTACCAGTTTAGGAGTCTTTGTGCATTCATTGAATTATGTATTATTAACAATGTGCACAATTGTACTGTATTGTATTGTAATTGCATTTATATAGCGCTTACTACCCCTGACGAGGAGTTGAAGCGCTTTTTCGGTTATTAGCAGAATACTCTGTAACCCATTGAGGATTAGTGGTGAATTAGTATAGTGAAAATATGAAAGTCATTTGAGTGGTGAATATGTTAGTCAGTTATTTGGATTGTGAAGGATAGTGGAGGGATAGAAGGAAAAAGGTTTGCATTTATATAGAGCTTGCTATCCCTGATGGGGTGTTGAAGTGCTTTTTTGGCAAATAGCACACTACTCCGGAACCCATAAAGGATTAGTGGTAAATTAGTATAGGGAAATATGAAATTAATTTGAGTGGTGGACATGTTATTCTGTTATTTGGATTGAAAAGGATAGTGGATGGATAGAAGGGAAGGGTTTAGATTTATTTTGGAGCTCAAAGCCGTAGGAGGAGCTTGGGATGAGTAAAAGGGAGGTGGAGGGGGAAGAGTCAGAGGGAGGGCTTAGAAAATCTTGTTTTGGGGGATCGGAATACTAAAAAGAGGTATGAGATGATGCAAGGAGGAGTGGAGTGGAGAAGAGTCTCAAAAGGGTTATTTTGGGGATCATAATATTGGTATGGATTTTGGGATAACTGAGAGAGTTGTGGTAATGGATATATTGATAGAGGTGTATGGTGAGAAATAGGCTAGTGCGTTGGAAAGAGTAGTAGAAAGAGGTTTGAGATGAGTGAGAGAGTTGAACTAGAAGAAATATTGAGAGTGGTATAGGGTGAAAAATAGGGTAGTGCATTGTATATGCTTAATTAGGAGAAAAGTAATAAATAGGTAAAAGTAATAAATATATAGGTCCACAAGTACAAAAAGGTATAGATCCATAAGTACATGATAGGTATATAGATGCATAAAGGAAGGTAGTATATGTGTTGTTGTACTTTATATTAGATATATATATATAAAAGCAAGGTCCTGCGATGTGGCTCCCCACACGTCCCTCAGGTACAGATCTCCACAACACCAAGTCGTTATGTCAAAGTGGCTTTATTTTTCCCTCGCCATCGGCATGACGCGTTTCGGCCGTCAAGAAACGGCCTTGATCACATGGCTTCAAATGACCAATGGGGGTGTTTATATACTCTGCTCAACAAAAAATAACATCAGATCACATGGGTGAGGGACATAGAAAAAATACTGGTATACAAATATACACTGAGTACAAACCCATTAAAACATATTCATTATATACACGAACTTAATTGAAACAATGTGTAAACATATTATTGAATAAATTCATTTTTGATAAACATTGTTACTTCAATCGGTTATACATACCGAATACAATAAAGTGCAAGTGCATGATTAAGTTCTATGTTTAACTATGTGATATTGATTTAGGAGTTTGTACAAGAGGGTGAAAAAAGACTCTTTTTTGAACCCCGTGCAGTTTTAAGATCGTCATAAAATATGTGTAAATTCATGATACCATGTCCCTAAGTAAGAAAACAAACCCTTAGGATGTTATTGAAAAAACAGTGCTCAAGTGCTCTAAAGTGCATAGTATACTCGCAGTATGTACAGATATATAATTTTTTCTAAACTCATGAATGATCAATGTCACATTCTCGGATTGTACCTGCGCTAGTGCTATTAACCAAACACAGTTAAAAAAACATGTTAAGCATTGCCGCTGATGCTGTGAGTTAACTGTAGCCATAGTGACTAAATAACAACAATTAAATTCCATTTGGGAAAATATTCCATTAACCAGACTCAGACAAACAAGAAATAATAATCACAAACTTAATATGCGATGCATTTAGGAAAGAGAGAAAAAAAAAACTCCAAGAGTAAGATTTGCACAAATCAGGGGAAAGGGAGGCATTTGGCAGAGTCCTACCCTAATGGCTACATGACAGAATATTCTAATCATAGATTATAGGAAAACTTGTAAATCTTCCCTCCTATTTAGCCCATTCGGTATTCTGGTGTTTAGGAGTACAATGTATTTGCTCTCAAGTTGTCTCAACATTTTCTCTCGATCCCCACCACGGATTTTCTTGGGTACGGAATCGATGACGAAGTAAGTGAGATGATTCAAGTTCTTAGCATGTACAAGTTCAAAATGGCGGGAAACAGGGTAATTTGCATCAGAGTTAACTATTGCCCTGAGGTGCTGTAATATGCGATTGAATACCTGTAACTTAGTACTGCCCACATACTTTAGCTTACATGAGCACTCTAATACATAAACCGCATGATCTGTGCGACAGGTATATAGTTCTCTGATCGGTGTAGGGATGGGGTTGAATGGGGACTGAAATTCAACAGTGTTTACCCCGAACTTGCATGCTCTGCATGAAATACATTTGTGAAAGCCTCTTTTATTGGAAACCCACACCTTACTCTCATTCACTTCCGGACTAGTTCTCACTAAAGAATCTCTCATCGAGGGTCCTCTCCTGAAAATAATAGAGGGTTCTGTCGGCAGTAGTGGTGACAGATTAATGTCAGTGTGGTGTATGGGCCAGTGTTTTTTAAGAATGCCCCTTATTTTTTTCTCCTCAGTATTGAAGGTGGTAATTAAACTGACAGTATTGATGTCATGTCTAGGGGGACTTTCTGCCTCTGTGCTCACGATTACACTAGATTTATCCAAGAATTCATCTCTGCTAGTGCTATTGGCCTTGTCTTTAGCTACCAAAAGATCATCAATAAGATAGCCGCGCTTCAAAAATCTTAGAATGGCCTCATTCTGGCAGATGTTAAGATCTGACTCAGAGCTACATATTCTGCGCATTCGTATAAATTCCCCATAGGGGATGCTTTTTATAAGGTGTTTTGGATGCGCACTGGAGGCGTGCAGGATAGAATTTCCGGCCGTGCTTTTTCTGTGGAGTCTGGTAGCTAGGGTGTTGTCTTGGACATAAATATCAACGTCCAAGAATTGGATATTGGTTTTACTAATCTGACTGGTGAACGAAAGATTGAGGTTGTTAACATTTATGGCCTCAACAAAGTCTATAGCAGATCTTTCATCTCCCTTCCAAATCATACAGATATCATCAATAAATCTCCAGTAATGGACGATATTATTGGAGAAACCAGGGGTATGCCTGAGGACATGCTCCTCCCAAAACCCTACATGAAGGCACGCATAGGTGGGAGAGAAACATGCCCCCATGGCAACCCCTCTTAACTGCTGGTAAACATCCTTGTTAAACAAGAAGTAATTGTTCATCAAACATAACCTGATCATGGAAGTTAACATGTCATTGTGGTTTTTCAACTTGAGGTTACGTTGAATCAAATAATACTTTACAGCGTTAAGACCATCCGTATGTTCTATACTGGTATACAGGGAGCAAATGTCAAGGGCCACCAGAATATACCCATCTCTCCATTCCACCTCTCTCAATTTAGTAAGGAAATGCCCCGTGTCCTTAATGTAGGAAGGTAGACTCACAACAAATATATATATATATTTGTTGGTTTGGAACCTGCGGAGCTCGAATATATATATATATATCGAATATATATATATATTCACTGAAAAAACATAGGTTTCACACCAGTTATAGTTAGGAATTAGCATTTAAAAAACCTATTAAATTCACTGAAAAAACCATAGGTTTCACACCAGTTATAGTTAGCTGGAAATTTTACTGACATAAAACCATTGCAATTCCCATGTTATAGTTAGTTGGACTCACTATAACTTACGCGCACCCGGAAGCACTCGAGCGCATACGATCACGCAACGTAAGCATCAGACGCGCTTACGCGGCGCGCCCCGGGGCCTGACCCGGGCACGCGCCCGGGGTGCCTAGCGTAAGTGCGTTGGGTCATGTGACCTAAAAATAACACTTTTTATTGGTGCAGGACAGTTTTGGTTTCCAAATGATGAAAGCCCTGGTCATGTGACCTGAAATTAACACTTTTCATTGGTTCAGGACAGTTTTTTTTCCTAATGATGAAAGCCCCCACCTTTTTTCCTCATTCTCACTTTGTACTTTGAGTGAAGAAGACCTGTTGAAAGACCTCTCTGTACTTTTTTGTACAGAAAAATGGCTTCAGTAGTAGTAGCAGCACAAGCATATTAGCCACCACCACCACCACCACCACCACCAAGAGGACCACCACAACACCAAAGTGGTGGAGATGAAGAAGAGGAGGAGGAGGAGGAGGAGGAGGAGGAGGAGGAGGAGGAGGGGAGGAGGACATTCCTACCAGAAGACAATACCCCACATAGGCCAAAGCAGCACATTGTATGGGAGTTTTTTTCCATCCCAAGTGGCCTCAAAAAGGTGAATGCGCCAAAGGTGACTTGCCTAATCTGTGAAATGGAACTTTCAAGGGGAACCCTAACAAAAAATACTCATTTGGCAATAACACCATGATTCGCCACATGCAGCGCAGGCATCCCAACAACTATGCTGCGGCAGAGGTCCGAGAACTGGCCACAAACTAAGCATGGGCGAATTTTGCGGATCTCGCGTTCGCGAATTTTGCGGATTTGCGGATTCGCAATCCGCAAAATCCGCCAATTCCCGCGAATTTGCGGATTTTTTTTTTTGTGTTCGCCCGTGTTTCTGCCAGTTCGCGAGGGTTTTTACAATTTCGCAATTTGCGAACTTACCTGTCGGGTCGCAAGTTTTGCGAACTTGTTGTTTCTACGTGTCCAGCCTGTTTGGGACACTCTTCTTCATCACTGCCACTCTCTGTCACCACTGCCACTCTCTGACTACTCATGCCACCCTCTGGCCCACCCATGCCACCCTCTGTTTCATCACCACACCCTCTGGTTGTCCAGTGTACATTATTTTCGGCAAAGCAAAGCACACCTTCCCTGCCTCAAGTGACCTGAATTAATTTGGGGCTGATTAATGTGTCACAGAATATTTTTTTAGCTGGCACCTGCTTCCTTAGTGCGCCCTGATTAGTGATCTTTTGCACTTGCTAAGTGCTTTCATTGTTGCAAAATTAGTTACAACACCTGCCCTGCCCCAACTGACAATAATGAATTAGGGGCTGATTCATGGATTTTAACTTCCAGCCTGGCTCCTGCTTGTCTCCCTTAGCTGTAATTCAGGACCTTTGTGGCATATGTGTAACTATTCTGAGGTTCAGAGCAGGGTCACATAATAGTTTCAACTGGCAACTGAACTCTGGAGGGGCCCCTCAGGAAGCACTACAGGAAATGGCTACTAATGATGAGCCTGAACTTTTGAACCTGGTAAGTAGTTACTTTCAGTTTTGCTAAGATCGTATTTCTGCAATTTTGCACTTATTCGCGGGGCGCAAACTCACGCGAACAGTGCGAGCAGTGCGAGCAAAATCCGCTGCTCGCGGATTTGCGGATTTTGCGGGAGATTCGCGAATCTCGCGGATTGCGAATTTCCCGAAAATCCGCAAAATCCGCGAGCGGAACGGATTTTCCGCCCATACCTACCACAAACCCACCCCAATCTTCACCCAGCACCTCCAAAAGAAAGCAACCCACTCCATCGGGACCAGAGACAAGGGAGATGGTCCCAAACATACAACCCCAGTTTGGGGAATACAAAATCAGTTGTATTTTTTGTGGTAAGACCATCACCTATGGTGAGCAAAGCATAAAGTTCATCAACCATGCTGGTGACAACCACAATTGCCCCAAAAAACAATAATTTTTTCCTGATTTTTTTTGCTCCAGTTGAGCCGTTTACAATTCCCTGTTTTTTGTTTCTCCCCATAAAAATAACAAAAAAAATATAAAATTGTTCATAAAAGCCAAAAAAAGTACAAAATGTTCCAAAAAAATTAAAAAATATAAAACAACAAAAAGAAGAAAAAAAACAGTTCTTTTTAAAACTACCTCCAATTTATAAAAAAAGGCTAAATTTTTTAAAAATTCTGTCATTCTTTTTTTCCCATGGCACGCTCCCCGGTATGCTCCCCGGTGCGCATACCGGGTGCTCCCCCAGCACAAATCGAAAAAAATAAAAAAAAATGTGTTGCCCCGTGGAGCCCTTTTATGGCCCCCACATCAAACCTAGTGGGTCAGGGGGGGTATACTCTGCCCCCTTTTGGTCATTTCCCCCTTTGTTTTTGCCACCTCTTGTGTCTCAATCCTACCGAGACACAAGATGGCGGCCACTTCGGACTGTTTGGAATGTTGACATACACCCGAGAGCCAATCAGGTTTCCGCGCGCGAACTCCCGTAGCGCGCTGGTTCGCGACCCGGTGTGCGTACCGGGGCGCGCTTATAGATATATATATATTTTTGAACCTAAATTACTCAAAATCCACTGGAGCACATATCTTGAGACATAGCAAAGGCACATCGGGCTACCAGTCCCTACAATTTTGCCAAGTTTGGTGGAAATCCATTCAGCTGTTAGGGCTTAAAGTGAGGTCGACCGCCCTATGGAAATTAACATGGGGAAAACACGTTTTAGGACCGCCCCTTTTATCCCGGCCCCCACTTGACGAATCCCTCCCAAACTTCCAGGGAAGGACCGGAGCGCCGCGAGGCAAATTTGAGGAAATTTTTAGGTAGATTCCTCAACCGGTGCTAAAGTTATTCCCAATAGAATGTTGCGATTTCCCTATTCAAAATAATCCTGACTATAACTACTTACTGGCGACATATATATATATTTATATATTGTAGCTCAATAGAGAAGCAATTTTAGATAAATACTTAAGATAAAAAGAGTTACTTATTTATGCAGTCACTTATATACATGTTAAAAATATAGAATAATGTAACAATCAGTAATATGTACATATGTTAAGCAGAACTAATGAATATCTATTTATAATCATTTTTTTAACATGAGTATTTTACACTTTTATACAAAGCAATACACATATATAGGTACATATCTATAGTACAAATAAAAGCTTACATACAGGTAGATATGGTGTATATTTCTATCTGTTTGTGTATGGTGGTTATGTGGGGAAGAGACAATTCTTGAATCGTTTTATGACGATAAGGTGGTTATCCATGGATCGTGTGTTGGGGATAAACAGTTCCATAGTTTGGCTGCTTGAACAGAGAATAATCTGCCATCCATTGTTTTTTCTTGTATCTTGGGATTTTGAGGCTAGGTTCCACTCTAGAGCAGAGGTTCCTTTGTTGAATTTGTTTGGTGATTTTATTACTGATGAAGAGAGATCCAGTTGCACGTATCGCTTTGTGGGTGGTACAAAGCAGCTTAAACGTGGATCTCTTGGCAACCCACATATCCAATGCAGAGCTTTCAAGGCAGAGGAGATGTGGTATTGTGGTTCTATATGTAAGAGTAGGCTGGCAGCTGAGTTCAGAATCCATCTTCTTATGGTCGGTAAAGGTGACCTGTGACAGAGGCTATTGGCGCAATTGAGTTTGGACAAAACAAGGGCGATGTTAGCCTGGAGCTTGTGTGGAAACCCAAATTCAGGAAGGTTCATTGCAGAGTTTTTATAGAAGCAAAGCTTGGTCTTGCCAGTTTGTCCACTTGTGCATTCATCGATAGCTTGGAATCCATGGTCATTCCGAGGTTTCTTACTTCCTTTGAAATTTTCAGCAGTATTCCTAGATCATCAGGGCATGTGGCGAGCGGGTCTTAATGTTTCCAATCGCCACACATGAGCATTTCTGTTTTGGAAATATTCGATTTGAGATGGCTCCACGTCATCCATTGTTCCGTGGCTCTGAGACAACTGGAAATTGGCAAGTTTCCAATGGATTTGAGGTATTGCAGTGGAAGTGCATATCATCTGCATAGTTATAGCATGTATGGTGAAATTGATTGATCATTGCCAGTAATGACTTCATGTAGATGTTGAAAAGCATGGGTCAGATAATAGAGTCTTGAGTGACCCCTGCTTTTGACAAGTACGTTTTGGACAAGAAACATGAGGTATGGATGACATTAGTTCTGTTGCGAAGGTAGGGCGCAATCCAGTCTAGAGCAGCCCCCTCTATGCTGGCTTCGTAGAGTCTTTGTATCAGAGTGCCATGGCCAACCGTGTCATAGGCAGCGGAAAGGTCCAAGAGAAGTAGCACAGCAACCTTGTTGCAGTCAACTGTGATATTCAAGTCATCCCAGATGGCAAGGAGGGCAGATTCTGTGCTCTTCCTGGACAGAATCCCATTTGGAAGTCGGAAAGTATGGCATTCTCTTCAATGAGTCGTAGCATCTGGGCAAAATCTGCTCTTTCTATCTGTTTGCCCAGGAAAGGACCATTTGTAATCAGTCTGTTGTTGTCAGGGTTCAGCAGGCCCAAGTTTGTTTTCTTCAGTAATGTGTGTATCCATGACTTTTTGAGTTCTTCTGGAAATATTCCGGTAGTTAAGGAGATGTTGATGAGTCTCCTTACTGGAGTGCCAGCAGAGTTTGTTAGAAGAATTGTTTTCAAGGTTTGCGGTGGAGAAGAGTCAGAAGTGCTCCCGGCAGGCCTGTTTTTTTTTATCAGGTCCATACATTCATTGTGTGAAATGTGTTGGAAGGAACAGAGATGCTGGGTTAGATTATTCTGGGATTGTAGCTTTGTAAAAGGGTTAGTGCTGATGATTTGTCCCTGTTTTAAGTGTGAGTCCAATGTGTCTGCTTTGTCCATGTAATGATGTCCCAGGTTGTCTGTGAACTCTTGAGTAATGGGCTAAGCTACTTCTAGTCAATTTGGTTGACAAAAATTCATTGAGAATTTTACAGAATTCGTTTTTTGCGCTTTTACCATTTATAAATTCTGCCTGAATATGCTTTTGTTCTTTGCTTTTTTGATAGCTGGCCTGTATAATCTGCTAATTTTCAGTAGGTGAAGTTTGTCTTGATTGGCGTTTGTTTTGAGACAGGCATGTTGCAGCTTTCTAATTTGTTGTTTTGTCTCTTTATTTCTCCAAGGTGCTTGTTTTCTTTTATTCTGTTGTGTGTTATTTTGTGGTTGCAGGATATCAAAAGCTTCCTGTATCCTCATATAGTTTTTGAACAGAAGAGTTCCAAATTGAGTTTGTTCCATGGCCAATAGGTGGATGCATTAATGGTAGTTTTGGGATGTGTCACTTAGTGTTGTTTTATGTTGGAAGACAAGCAAATGGTGATCTGACCATGTGACTGGAGTCATCATTTGAAAGGTAATTAGGGCCATATTATCAAGCAAGGGCAATACATTATCGACGCTTTTATCGGCAGGAAACTGCCGCCAAAGCGGCGATAATGGGCTTGATAATATGCCCTTGTGAATTCCCATAGAAGCCCAGGTTCTGGTGTTAACCTGGGCTTCTATGGGAATTCACAAGGGCATATTATCAAGCCCATTATCGCCTTTTTAGCGGCAGTTTCCTGCAAATAAAAGCGGCGATAATGTATCGCCCTTGCTTGATAATATGGCCCCTAGGTCTGTATTAGCAAAAATTACATTTAGGATGTTTCCAGAAATGTCTGTGGGTTCATGGAGGATCTGATGCAGGCTCAGTGCTTCAAGACCAGCGATTAATGTTTTTGGATAGGGCATATTTTGTTTGTCAAACCAAATGTGGATGGCGCCCAGAACACATAGGGTCGCGTGTAGTGTTATCAGGTTTGAAACCGTGTCTAGAAGTGCATCTGGGAAAGTTGCTGTGCTAGGTGGAGGTTTGTAAAGGAGTAGGAAGATATAGGAGGAAAATGGTGTAGGATTGCATCTGGTGAAAAGGGCCTCACAATTCTTTATGGAGACATCATCAACTTTAGTGATATGTAATATTTATCTGAGCACATAGCTAGGCCACCTCCTTTTTTGAATATAAGATTTTGGGTGATCGTTTGATAGCCTAGACAAACAGCTTCATGCAAGAAGGGAGCAATATCGTCTCCCAATCATGATTCAGTTATGAATAGTATGTCTGGTATTGCGTCAGTAAGAAGGTCATGAATGTGAGAAATAATGGAAGGCTGATTATAGGATTGTTAGTGAGGAAAAGGGGTCTGCTAGGAGTAATTAGAGCGGAAATGTGTGTCTGGTTGGGATATAGTTCAGTGTGGTGTGGAATTGGGTTGTGTTAGTCATGAGTGGATTGGCTATTAGTATAGGATAGATGTGCTGTTTGTAGGAGGGGGTGCAAATGTGTGGTAGTTGGGGTAGAACAGTTAGTTCTTAGAGAGCGATCAAGCATTTATTAGTAGACCGAGAATGTGTTTTGGAGATAGTGTAAATTTGTATTGTAGAGGAGTGAGCAGTATTTTGTGGGCTTGTAGCTGGTGTGTCCTTAGTGCTGGTATTAGGTATATGAGGATAGCAATTGTGTAGCTTTTCTGTATTGTGCTGTTCATCCAGCAGGCTAAGAAGGCATTTTCATAGGTCTGCATGCGTAGGTGGTGGAGACGGGGTTTGTGAGTGAGTTGGTGTGTTGTGCTTTTTTTGTAGTATAAACTTGTTGTGCCGTAGACATGGAGAAGCGAAGTTGTGTGGTTGGCATGTTGCTTATTTTGTTTGTGCCTGTTTAGGGAGGAAGGTGTATGCGTAAGGGGTGGTGGTGCAGCATGTGAGACATGTAGTAAGGTTCTAATTCATCAAATGGCTGTGAGACAGTTAAAAGAGAGTTTCTGTGTGTATGAATTGGGTGTGGTGGAAGATCGAAAGCATGGTACTCGAGTTTGTTCATTCGTGTAATTTAAAAAGTGAGTGTATGTTTGTAGTTTCTGATGGTAAGTATTATGAGCTGTTGCTCTTGAGAGATTTTGTTGTGCTAGTGTGCATGATATATTTTGTTTTTGAGAAGTAGTATAAGGAGATGCTGAGATGAATTTGTTAGTATATTACTGTTTGTGAGTGAAAGTTGTAAGGTAAAAAAGGTGGTGATGTGTTTGTGAGTAGAGTGTATGTTGCATGTAAGAGGAGATGAAGTAGAGTTGTGAGTGTCTTAGACTTGTTTGCTACAAGAGGTAATATGTGTGGTGCAGAAGAGTGTAGATGTTGCGTTGTCGTCCTATTGTGGTTGAACGAAGAGGAGGGTGTTAATTGGAGAAATGATGGAAGGCTGATTATAAGACTTTTAGTGAGGAAAAGGGGTCTGTTTGGAGTAATTAGAGCAGGAGTATGTGTCTGGTTGGGATATAGTTCAGTGTGGTGTGGAATTGGGTTGTGTTAGTCATGAGTGGATTGGCTAGTAGTATAGGATAGATGTACTGTTTGTAGGTGGGGGTGCAAATGTGTGGTAGTTGGGGTAGAACGGTGTATAGGTGTGGTTTGTCTAGTTTTGTCGTGGGTGCTGAGACATTGAATTGTGTATAGGGTTAGTTTGTAGTAAATGAGTAGAGTACATTTGGTGTGAATGTTTTACTCTGTTTGTGGATGTGAGTGGTATAGGGTGGGTGCTGATGTATGTCAATTTGGGCAGCATTTCTGGTCCTAGTCCCGACCAGTCTTGAACAGGCTCACACAGGCACTCACCCTTGACCTATCTATCCTTAGCCTCGGCCATGTTTCTTTATTTCCAAATGATGATGTTCTCGAAGAAGACTATACCATAGGCTCATTCATGTAACTTTCTTTTAGGGTGCTTCTGCCTTCTGACAATATTGCATTAGTTCAAAATGGTTCACTGTTGTTTTTGTAACTTGTTTGTTTACGCATCTTTTGATGACATTCACATAGAGAGGACTGAATCAATATTCATGTAAGTAGGGTAGTGGTTATGTGTTAAGGCTCTATGAAACTCTTCATTTCAATGCTCTGATTTGCTAAAATTGTAAATCTTTTGCTCACACCATGAAGAATACACACTTTCAATGTTAGTCTATGAGAAGATTTCCTATATAAGCCTTCAAATTTGAAGGTGAGCCAGATGACTTCGCATTGCTGCTCGGGATGTTGTCCGATTTCTTACTTATTTTGCTGCTTATTTCGGACTTACAGTATTCTTGAACTTGCGTATTATTTTATATAGACTTATCACTGAGATCTGTCATGGCAATGACATTATGAATCTTCACCTCACAATTACTGTATTGCGACCTTTTGAATTTGTGTAATTCCACCCTAGAACCGCCTTATTGCGTATGCCCTACCTTATTTGAATACTTTTTATATGCTGTTTCACACCTTATCTTAGGCCACATTGCCTCATGAAATAGAAGTTTAACATCATCTCTGAATTACCTACCCATGCGGGTGTTTTACAGGTGTCTTTTTGGGGGGTAAGATTTTAGGGGTACCCCACATCAGCATACAGTGTATGCTTTTCTTTAATTCCAGAATTGAATTCAGCACTAATTGCAATGGCAGTTACCTGACTCTATAAATACAGTAAATGTAAGTAATGAGCTAAGTTCTTGGGTCTTTTATTAAGACAGGAAAGTACTGTTAACTTAATTCATGATGCAACTATTTTTCTCCGCTATAGCGCCTACGATGTATATCACAGATTAGGTAAGGTGTTGTAGCCTCCCATCACCAGGAGCAAAAGGGCACAAGAAGATAGGTAAGCTTAAGAAAGCAGTGTGTGTCACTGCAGTGGGTTTTACTACATGTGTGTGGTGAATGTTCAAGGTGGATGGGGCTAACAGATTGTGGTTTGTGACCATAAAATGAAATATTCTTCTATCTCTACAGGCTGCCATACTGAATCTATGTAGGAAACACTATTAAAACTTTGATTCTTGCACTTCAAAAGAAAGATATATATAATAGATAGTGTTATATGAAGTTCCTTCTTGTCTTGAGGAAAGCCTTTAGATGTTGAATTACAGTAGGAGGTCAGCTGAAACATGTCAACCCAATCAAGGTAGTGAGGAAGTTATCCTTATTAATTCCAATTGCTTGCTTGGTGTTGATCTTGTGTGCTACAGAATAAACTAGTTTCATCATTTCCTGACCCAATACAATTTTGCCTGATTTCTTTCATGACCCTCAACAACCAGAAAATGGATCTTCACACCAAAAATATATCAGAGGTCAGGATAAGCCTGTCTAGCTCTATTATGGTGCTATCAAAATACCGCCCCTATGATGAAGCATGCTACCTATTGTGGGTCCGGGATCCATCCTTTTTTTATTTTAAAAACAAACATGTACGTAAGAAAAAGGTTTTCTTGACCAGTGAGTTGTCATCAGTATTAATATTCAGATTACAGGAACAATAGGAGCTTATGTTTATCTTCGACTGATGACAGTCGTTACCAGTCTTTGATTATAGCCTGCTATTTTTATGCATGTGTAATCTCATGGGAACTCTTATTATTGAACAGTGCATTTCATAAATAAATTTAGTTTGCCTTAAACCTATCCCAGTTGTGTAATTCATTTTCTCTCAAGTGAGACTTAGGGCCCCATTAGGATGGCGGGCGGATTGCCCCAACCGGGCGGGTGGTAGTCACCGCCGGCCTGGCGGGGGCAATCCGCCCGCCATCCCTGTAGAAAAGACACCCCGCAATATTCTAATGGCTGGGGAGGTCTGCTGTGGTTGGAAAGACCATCTGCCGCTTTTCCGCCCGGTCAACATGTGGACCAGGCGGAAAAGGGTTCAATATGGTGGATGTGTCATTCAGACACCACCAGCCATATTAGAATGTGCCTTTGTGAATGCCGCCACGAAAAGGCATGCGGAGTCTGCTTGAGGGGCCTGTTGCGAGCCCCCAGGGACTCCATGGGGTGGGGGGGTGCACATGGGGGTACCTATGATACCCCCCAGCCTTTCAAAGAACAATGTGGCAGGCACCGTGGGATGCCTGTCACATTGTGCTTTTAAAAGAACAAGATGTATTTTAGCATTGCGGCGGGCGGTGCCGCCAGCTGCAATTTTAAAAATACGGGATGCGCCCGCCACTGTGGCGGGCCCATCCTATTCGCCCCCACGGGACCCCCGCCCTTATGGCGGGCTGTCCTTTGTACCGTGAGGATGGCGGGCGGACAAAGTCTGCCCACCATCCTAATGATACCCTTAGTCTTGCCACAAAATGCCTTGCATTGATATGGGAAATTGATGAATAATACATTGGAGCTAGTGTCTCATGTAACTTTTGTACTTAAGGACATGCTCACATTCTATTTAAAAACAATTGTCCATATCTTATGTGTATAAATGTCAAACCTTGTGAAAATTATGCTTTACATATGGAAAAATCACACAATTTCTCGCACCATACATTCAGTCACAGAGAGTTTTTTGACACCTAAGTAGAGAAAGGGGTCACCTTCATGTCACAGTGACAGCATGATAGAAAAAGAGGCTCTCAGTAACAGAGAGTAGTAGCATTCATAATGTCAGGTATCTCTGATGTCATTGGATACCCATTTCCATTCTCTTGAAATGTATTGTATTGGTTGTATGTCTAATGAATGTTATCAGCATCAATATCCCATTAGACTAAGAACTTGCAACTATTTTCAATGAACAATTTATTAAGTGTCAATTGTATGTTATGTCAGTCAAAAGAGTGTTTATCAGCCCAAATCTGAACTGATTGTTACATTTGGATATGTGGAAGGCATTGGGCTATTTCTCAGATTGCCCAGGCTTTAAAGAGGTTCCTTTACCTCGCAGTCAAGCCCTATGGGTTGAATTCTGTAGGACTATTCTCCCTGGTTAGTGGTTGGTTGGATGGAATGAGCATTGATTAGCACACCTTTGATCCCAGGATTGGCTTTTGCTGTTGGCAGATACTGGGCTTTCTATCAGATTAAATGTGACTTTGAAGAGTTACATTACCTTATCCTTAAAGGTAAGTCCCAGTGGGTTTGGTGTTTCGAGATTGTTCTCACTGGCTTGTGTCTGGGGCTTTGGGATTGGTTTTATATTAATTGAAAGCTATATGATGCACAACCAAAATACACCAATTAATTTTTTTTTAATGCACTCTTGGGGGTCCATTAGGATGTCGGGCGGTGGCACCACCGCAGTGCTGGCAGGGCAGAAAAAGGCCTTTTTCCGCCCGCGAGCAGCGGGAAACACGTCCGCCATATTAGTAATGCAAAACATAGGTCAGTTCCCGTCCACCGCGGAGCGACTTGCACCTCCATCAAAGTGCGCCCTCCACTGCGGCGGTGGGAGCCAATGGAGACTCATCGACGTGCTGAATGACGTCCACCCTGCTCCACAAATTAGGATGACCCAAACAGGCAGACGCACCGCAGCGGAGACACCGCCCAACCAGAGACGGCAGAAACTCGACAGCGAAGCGCGATAGCAGCGACCCAGGCCACACCACCCGGTCACGACTGCCATGGACCCAGCTCTACATGTGTTTCTGGTGCTGTATCTGCTACAGCACTATCATCTAATGGGCCGCCGCCGCAGGTACACAAATACATACATACAAGACACGGGCTGACACAGGGTCCAAAACCACAACAGACACTCTGTTGGGGGCAACAACACATCCACAAGGGCACCCACACATGACCCACCTTCCACCAAGCCACCCCACTGCATCCTGGACACATGACTGCAAACATGCAGCAACGTCCCGGTCCTGGTCTCGTCACCACAGCGGTCAACACTTGCGCACAATGCAGAAGGCAGGGCCAGTCTAAGGCATGGGCAGGGCACAGAGACCACAGGGACACACCCCCTCCAACAACACATCAACACACCCCATAAAATCACTGGCCAGGTGCCTATCCTGTGCACCCCCATGCACACCAACAAACAACAAGCAAGCTCAATACACACGCTGCACCACACAACAAACAACCAGGGAGACAGCCACTGCAGGAGTGGCTGATAAGAAACACACACCACCAGTGCCAGACTCACTGAAGCCTGACAATACTTGCCAGCACATACACACTCAAACAAACACACACCCTGGGTGTAGCCACAAACAGAACAAACACATAGGGATGCCTGAACAGATGCCTGCCCAAAAACAACACACAAACACTACAGGAACACGCACAGAACCACATCAGATACAGACATACCCTGTCTGCCAAACTGTGGAAAGGCAATGGAAGCACAGACACAACAGGAGTGCACAACCTCATCACTCAGGAACAAAACACACACAACATACCACAAATCACACAAGAAGTGCACCAGCACAGAACTACACTGCCACATGAAACCAACCACAGATGCACATGAAAACACCAATGTACATTTGGGTGTGCACATCAGGCAATGACAAGGCCACATATACACAGCACTGTATGCACAACACGCAGTGTGTGCACAAGCAGAACAGTCACACACAGACATTACTGACACAACTCAACACACACAACACTAATCAGGACAGCACAAACGCAACAGCACACCCAGGAAGTAAAGCAATACCACAGCCAACACACATACATCCAACACAACAATAGCAGATGCACCACTCTGGGATACAAGACCACAACCATCTTGACCAGAGCACTGGGCAGCACACACAGCTGAAGTGCACATGAGCAATACTGACTCATTAATAGCACAATAACAGCACACATAAACCATTGGGGCAATGTCCAGAGTGGAACATCACTCTTGGCCCAAGAATTGCACCACAAAGCACAGTCTCACAAATGAAGTGATGGGGAGGCTCACACACATGTAAACCAAGGGGACAGCTGAAATCAAAGTGAACTGACTTGCATGTCAGTAGTAGACATTAAGGGGTATTCCATACACAAATAGAGGGAGTGCAGACCTACAATGGGTAGGCATGAGTGGCACACGTAGGGGATGGCATTACACCACACACATCAGGCCATAAAGGAGGTTAACAGGCTCCATGTGCATGCAATGCATGAGAAACACAACCACAATGGCAGTGTGGAGCAGCAGGGCCACACAGTCTACACAAACACACTCAAGACACATTGATGATCAAACAAACACAACACTGATGTGCAAGTTACACACTTTGCACACTCATAAGTGACCAAAACAACAGGGAGGAGTAAGACAGAACAGCATGGACACACCAACACACTGCACAGTGCACAATAGATAACTCACACCTGTGCATACAACCATATCCACAGGGCACAACAATCCAAACAACAGGCACACAACTCTTAAGTAACATAAAGGGCTATACCTACCAATAGCCCCAATCCCATTACCAAATAATCAGTCTGTTGGCAGTGAAGAAAGTTCAATCATTTTATTCATCAAAAAATACTCTATAGAAGAGCCTCTCCAACCCTCACCCATCAGGTGCGCAGAGAAGACTGTTGGCTCGCATTCAAACATGAGGTTATATACTTTTCAGTTCAACACATATAATCATTGTAAAAGGAAAAACACTAGTTGGCCCTCGAGCTCCAGGTAAGCACCATAAATGGCACACATGATTAGTTCAAAGCTTAACTATTTATTACTGAGAAGGTCAGGAGGGGTGACTCACTATCGTCTTGGTGCCCGGGAGTGTAGGCACGGCGCCTCCAGGTATGCGCTTATCGCACCCAAAGCCAGATGCGACCTTGAGTCTCAGGACAGTCGAGTAGGCAGCCTACATTCAGCTGCTCACAGTAATTCAGATGAACTGGGGCTTGACTACTGCCAGAGACTAACACGTGATCACAGTCCGTGTTCGAGCATAGGTGTGGAAAATGGCGTCTGTATGGTTCTCGGCCTACTCTGTTAGCAATAGATACGCAAAGAGCGAATAAACCTTCCCCCCTGCAAGCGCATATGAAATATGTACATATAGTTTTAGCAAAAGAGGGTACGTATAGATGCATCATGCTAACATAATATAGGTCCGATGCTCCTTATGTATGGGAAATAATCTATTTTTTATCCCTCAACTCCTGGTTGACACATGTGTGTCTTTCACAATCCAGGGGCCCACGCATAACCACACCCACTACAAAGTCACACCCTTCACATTGCACACCTCTTGACTACCCCTTGACTACCCAAGTGCACACATCTCATGTAGGCCATGGGACCAGGACTAAGGGCAAACACAAAATGACCATACACATACACAGCTGGGCACACATAAAGGAATAACACACATACATCATGACATTGCCCAGCCTGCATGCAAACCTGTGCACAGCATCACACCCTGTGCTGGCAGTGTACCCCAACCTGACATGTGAACAATGTAGCCAACAATAGCAAACCACTAAAAAGAAAACTGCATGACATGTAAAAGAGCCATCACAGATAACACTAGTATCAGTGTCTGAATGGCCTGAAGACCCTGTCACCCCTGTTTAAAAATGTGATGCGGGCAAAGAGCTTGGCAATGTTGAAGTGACACTTGGAGCATGGAGCACAGGCAAACAAATGAACACACCAAAGCAACTTTCATCAGCAAGGACACTGACAAAACAGACAACAGGAGTAACTGTCTTTATTCACATATTACACAGATGTGACAGCAGAACAACAGTAGACAAGAGCAAGGCACAAAATGTTGATGATATGCAAGATAATCTGCACAGGGAAACTCCAAACAGGAAGGCCAGTGTCCATGGCAGGTGGCACAGCAAGTACATGAGAGGCTGCACTGGGAAAAGGCCAACACAGCGGAGCAACAGGGCCACTGTCCATGGCACAGGGGAGAGTCCAACACAGCAGAGCAACAGGGCCAGTGTCCATGGCAGGTGGCACAGCAAGTACATGAGAGGCTGCACAGGGGATACTGCGACACAGCAGAGCAACAGGGCCAGTGTCCATGGCAGAGGGGAGAGTCCAACACAGCAGAGCAACAGGGCCAGTGTCCATGGCAGGTGGCACAGCAAGGACATGACAGGCTGCACTGGGAATAGGCCAAAACAGAAGAGCAACAGGGCCAGTGCCAATGGCACAGGGAAGAGTCCAACACAGCAGAGCAAAAGGGCTAGTGTCCATGGCAGGTGGCACAGCAAGTACATGAGAGGCTGCACAGGGGAGAGTCGAATACAGCAGAGCAACAGGGTCAGTGTCCATGGCACCGGGGAGAGTCCAACACAGCAGAGCAACAGGGCCAGTGTCAATGGCACAGGGGAGACGGCAGCACAGCAGAGCAACAGAGCTAGTGTCCATGGGATGTGGCACAGAAAGTACATGAGAGGCTTCAATGGGAATAGGCCAACATAGCAGAGCAACAAGGCTAGTGGCCAGGGAGAAGTGCAGAGTCAGGACATGAGAAGCTGCACCGGCAAGGCCAGACCAGCAGTGAATGACAAGGCCAGTGGCCAGGGAGAAGTGCAGAGTCAGGACATGATAAGCTGCACAGGCAAGGCCAGAACAGCAGTGAATGACATGGCCAATGGCCAGAGAGAAGTGCAGAGTCAGGACATGAAAAGCTGCAGAGTAAGACAATCAATCAATCACTCAGGACCTTGTCCCTGCTTGCAGGGCCGGTCGCTCCACACACCGTGCAGCTCCCCCCCGTGAGTGCCAGGACCCCTGACCGCTCCGCTACTGCCTCGCTACAGCCATGTGCCTGGAGTGCTGTTGCCATTATCTTTAGTCTGCGCCTTAGCCTGTGCCCCTGTGTTTAGTATTTTGTATTTTGTATTTCTTTGTGCCATAGCCCGTGCCCCTGTATTGCCAGTCTGCTGTTCTGTTTTTCGCCGTCTCCGTGTATCTTCCCGCCGCTTCTCTCCCTCCCCATTCCCAGCCGCTGCTCCCCTGCAGCCCGCCCACTTTTCTTTTTTGCATCCCGCCCATTGGACACCCCGCTCCTGCCTCCCAGCTGCTCCTCCTTCCGACTTTGCCATTTATGGAGGTCGCCGCAAGGGAGCGCAGCGGACGGGCACAGCGGGTGCACCTATTGTGCGCCGAAGGCGTGCCAAAGGCAAGCCTGTCTACGCCCGTCCATGCCTGGACCGTGCCCAGCGCCAGGACCCCTGGCCCTCAACGCTGCCACCGCACCCGACGAACCCTCGACGCCGCCCCCCTCCACGCACTCAACGCCGGCTGAAACACCGCCTGCTACCAAGCCACCCTGATGCACACACACGGACTCTTCACCTGCCAAGCCTGCCGATTCACCTGCCTCCGACCCTGCACCACACCCGCTAAGCCGAGCACCAGCAACAACCACCTGAAGTGCATCCTGCTCAACACCCGCTCCGTCCACAGGCACGCCGTCGAACTCTGGAACCTCTTTGACACCACATCACTGGACATCGCCTTCCTCACGGAAACCTGGATGAACGCCTCCTCAGCCCCCGACATCGCCATAGCCATCCTGGATGGCTACAAGATCACCCGGAGGGACCGCATCAACCAAACCGGAGGAGGCATCGCCATCGTCCACAGAAACACCATCTGCATTACGACCAACTCCGACGACACCCTCACCACCGCCAAACACCTTCACTTCCAGATCCACACAGACCCCAAGACCACCCTCAGAGGCACCCTCATCTACAGACCCCCGGAACCACGCCTACAATTCAGCGAAGCCATCACAGACTTCGTCAGTCCACACGCCCTCACCTCCACAGACTACATCCTCCTAGGGGACCTCAACTTCCACCTGGAGAACAACAAGGACTGCAACACCGCCACCGTGCTGGACAACCTCGCCAACCTCGGACTCGAGCAACTGGTGAACACCCCGACCCACTACGCCGGCCACACACTTGACACCGTCTTCTCCTCCAGCAAGCAAATCTCCTTCAGTCACTCCACCAGACTACACTGGACAGACCACAGCTGCGTCCACTTCGACTTCAGGAAAACCACGACCCACCACCACCCGCAACAGGTTCCCCGCAGAAGCTGGAGCAAGATCACTGCCGACCAGCTCGCCACCACCCTCAGCTAGAACTCGCTCACCAACACGACGGACCCCATCGAAGCAGCCTGCAACCTCACACAGTGGCTCACCGACTCCGCCGACAAACTCGCACCACTGAAGAACCCTCCCAGCAGACCCGGCAGCAGGAAAGCCTCGTGGTTTACCAATGACCTCAAAAACTCCAAGAAAAACTGCTGCACCCTCGAGAAAGCCTGGCGCCACGACCAAACAGCAGAACACATGACCGCCCTCAGGAACGCCACCCGCAAACACCACCAGCTGATCCGCACCACCAAGAAGACAGCATTCAAAGAAAGACTGGACAACAAACACCCACAACAGCAAGGAACTCTTCAGCATCGTCAAAGAGATCTCAAATCCCTTCGCCTGCAACAACGACATCACTCCCTCGCAAGACCTCTGCGACTCTCTCGCCTCGTTTTTCCACCGCAAGATCGCCGACATACACAACAGCTTTGGCGCACAAACCACGCACCCTACCACTGAACCAGCGCCCCCCACCACCACCTTCTGCACCTGGACCCCTGTCAGCACCGAAGACACCACCCGCATGATGAACAGCATCCACTCCAGCTCCCCTACCGACCCCTGCCCACACCACATCTTCAACAAAGCCAACTCCATCATCGCACCCCAACTCCGGGACATCATCAACAGCTCCTTCGCATCCGCCCCCTTCCCGGAGAGCTGGAAACATGCCGAGCTGAACGCCCTCCTCAAGAAACCCAGCGCGGACCCCTCGGACCTCAAGAACTTTCGCCCCATCTCGCTCCTCCCCTTTCCAGCCAAAGTCATAGAGAAGACCGTCAACAGACAACTCTCCGCCTTCCTCGAGACCAACGGATCCCTCGACCCCTCACAGTCCGGCTTCTGAGCAAACCACAGTACCGAGACCGCCCTCATCACAGCCACCGACGACATCAGGTCCCCGCTCAACAACGGGGAAATGGATGCCCTCATCCTTCTGGCCCTCTCAGCAGCCTTCAACACCGTCTGCCACCGCACCCTGATACAGCGCCTTAGCAACGCCGGAATCCAAGGAGTGTCCCTGGAGTGGATCATCTCATTCCTCGCCGGAAGAACCCAGAGAGTCCGCCTCCCCCGTTCCGATCCGCGGCCAGCGATGTCATCTGCGGTGTCCCGCAAGGATCCTCACTCAGCCCCACCCTCTTCAACATCTACATGAGCCCTCTCGCAGCCATCGCCTGCCAACACACCCTCAACATCATCTCCTACGCCGACGACACCCAGCTGATCCTCTCCCTCACAACGACCCCGCCACCGCCAAAGCCAACCTCCAGGAAGGAATGAGAGACGTCGCAGAATGGATGAAGATCAGCCGTCTGAAACTGAACTCAGACAAGACGGAAGTCCTCATCCTCGGACCAGGCCAACTCCTGGTGGCCCCCTGCCCTGGGCAGCGCACCCAAACCAACGGACCACGCACGCAACCTGGGCTTCATTCTGGACTCCTCCCTCACGATGACCAAGCAAGTGAACGCCGTCTCATCATCCTGCTTCAACACCCTGCTCATGCTCCGAAAGATGTTCCGATGGATCCCCACCGAAACCAGGAAGACGGTCACCCAGGCCCTCGTCACCAGCCGTCTGGACTACGGGAACACCCTCTACGCTGGAACCAAAGCCAAACTCCAGAAAACACTCCAGCGCATTCAGAACGCCTCAGCACGACTCATCCTGGACATCCCTCGCCGCAGCCACATCTCCGCCCACCTGAAAGACCTGCACTGGCTCCCCATCAACAAGAGGATCACGTTCAGACTCCTCACCCACGCACACAAGGCTCTACACAACTTGGGCCCGAAGTACCTCAACAGCCGCCTCACTTTCTACACACCCACCCGCCAGCTCCGATCCGCCAGCCTCGCCCTCGCCACCTTCCCACAATTTCGGAAATCCACCATCGGAGGAAGATCCTTCTCCTACCTGGCAGCCAAGACATGGAACTCCCTCCCCACTCACCTACGGCTGACCCTGGATCATCTCTCCTTCAGGAAATGTAAATGTATTGCGATTTATATAGCGCACGTATCACCCGAAGGCATCAAGGCGCTTGCTTAGGGAACCCGTCCTGGTATTCCCCTGTGAGATACCCCGGCAGGGTATCCGCAAGGTGAAAGCCAGGCATCCCGCTGCGAGGGGCCGTTGTGGAGATTAAGCAAGCTATTGCCCAGAGTCGCAGAGTGTGAACCCGTGAATCGAGTAGGCACCGGAGCGAGAATTGTCAAGTCCATGGACATTTTTTAGGACTCAAGACCCCGCCGAGCAGGGAATTGAACCCTGGTCCCGGGCTGACCTCTGCTTCCAGGTCTGTCTCCTCTAACCAGTGAGCCACACTTCTCCACCAGGAGACAACTCAAGGCCTGGCTGTTCGAGCAGTAGCGACCCCCCCCTCCTCAGCGCCTTGAGACCCTTACGGGTGAGTAGCGCGCTATACAAATTCTGTGATTGATTGATTGATTTGTTAAGCGCGCTACATACCCGTGAGGGTATCAAGGCACTGGGGGGGGCGGATAGTGCTGCTGCTACTGATCGAAGAGCCAAGTTTTGAGAAGACGTCTGAAGGCCAGGAGATTTTGGGTCTGCCGTAGGTTGGTGGGAGGGTTTTCCAGGTCTTGGTGGTGCGGTGGGAGAAGGGTCTGCCTCCTGCAGTTGTTCTTCGGATGCGCAGCGCTCTGGTGAGGGCGAGGTCGGCGGAACAGAGCTTGCAGGTGGGGGCGTAGAAGCTGAGTCGTTTGTTGAAGTACGCTGGGCCGGCGTTGTGGAGGGCCTTGTGTGCGTGGATGAGGAGTTTGAAGGTTATCCTCTTGTTGATGGGGAGCCAGTGTAGGTCTCTGAGGTGGGGTGTGATGTGGCTACGGCGAGGGATGTCGAGGATCAGTCGTTGTTAGACGGGACCTGGAGGGTCGGCCGAGGACAAGGGGAGAGGTCTCCGGGGAGAGCCGTCTCCAGCGATCGTACAGACAAGTAACTTCCCCCCCACAGATGGACACCACACAAAGATAAGGTTTAACGTTCTTTATAAGCAATCTTGAAGTACGGTAGAATGGTACAAGGAGGTCTGTACTCAGGGGTCCCCTCGATTCTAGTCTCTTGGATGGGAAAGGGGGTAGCGGGACAGTCTTGTTACCAATCTGGTAGATGTGGTGAAAAGATGGTTAGCTCACAATCCTCGAGCTCGGCGTTCTAGGAGGACGGGCCGCGGCAGCGCCAGCAGGTCCCGTAATGATCGGAGGTAGCAACGGTCCGCGGCAGCGCCAGCAGGTCCCGACGAAGGTGGTAGTTACAACGGTCCGCGGCAGCGCCAGCAGGTCCCGAGGAGGATGAAGGTTGCAGAAGGCTGCGGCAGCGCCAGCAGGCAGGACGACAGTTCACAAGGCAGGGCTGCGGCAGCGCCAGCAGTCCATCAAGGATGAGTTCTTCACGGTGTCTCTCGACTCCAGGATACAACTGCCTTCCTGCTCTGGAGCTGCCCCAGTTATAGGGCTGGTGCCCTTTGATGTACGGACCCTCGCACTTGGAGGTCGGGAGGTCCGGGATGAGGGAGTCCAGACACCCAGCAGGGGGGTGGAGCCAGCGCCCGGGGGAGCTGGGGGCGATCGGCACCTGGAGGGGGAGAGCCATCGATACTCCTCTCTCCCATTGACCTGCCAAGTGGTCCGCTCACCTCCCGGGTGGATGGTGGTGCCGGGCTGTCGGGGCCTGGCCAGGCCCAGGGTTAGGGTCGAGTTGAGGCCACGCGGCCTCGTGGTGCATGGTCCAAGATGGCGGCTGGGCCCGGGCGATGGTGTCGGTGGAAGCCCAGGCCGGTGTTACGGAGATGTTCGGGCCAGGTGTCCCGTGTGGGACGGGTTACGAGTTACTTCTGGGGGTGGCTTCTGGAGTGCCGGTGTCCGGGCTCTGTCTTGCGGGGAGGGAGCGAGCTGCCTTCTGGGGCCTGTCCAACATGCGTCCCCCCCAGCTGAAGGCGGGGAGAGTTACCCATCATCTTGGGGACTCTCTCCGTCGAGGCGGAAAAAGCGGGACAGGCCATCCGCGTTGGCGTGATCTTGACCAGGGCGATGCTCCACAGTGAAGTCCATCCCTTGCAGGGAGATGGACCATCGCAGCAGTTTGGGATTCTCCCCCCGCATCTGCATTAACCATTGCAGGGGGCGATGGTCTGTTTGTACCCGGAATCGGGTACCGAAGAGGTAGGGCCGGAGTTTCTTGAGGGCCCACACCACTGCGAAGGCCTCCCGCTCAATGGTACTCCAGCGCTGTTCTCTGGCCAGGAGGCGTCGGCTGATGAAGGCCACGGGCTGATCGATCCCCTCGGAGTTGAGCTGTGAGAGGACAGCCCCGATGCCCTGGTCCGAGGCATCGGTCTGGACTATGAACTCGCGGCTGTAGTCGGGGGCCTGGAGCACCGGGGCGGTGCACATGGCGGCCTTCAGTTTCTCAAAGGCCGCTTGGCAGTCTGGAGTCCAGTTGACCGTCTTGGGATGTTTTTTGGATGTGAGCTCGGTGAGGGGCCCCACAATGCTGCCATAGTCCTTCACGAACCTCCGATAGTATCCGGTGAGCCCCAGGTAGGCTCGTACCTCGGTTTGGGTGACGGGGGGCTGCCAGGACTGGATGGCAGCGATCTTGAGCTGGAGAGGTGCCACCAGACCGCTCCCCACTTGGTGTCCGAGGTAGGTCACGGACCCTTGGCCGATTTGGCATGGTGAGGCCAGCTCGCTGAAGGGCCTGCAGGACCTCTCGAAGGTGGCAGAGGTGGTCTGACCAGTGGCGGCTGTGTACTGCGATATTGTCCAGGTAGGCGGCGCTGAAGTCTTCGAGACCCGCCAATACCTGGTTCACAAGTCTCTGAAAAGTGGCTGGAGCGTTTTTCATACCGAAGGGCATCACGGTGAACTGGTAGTGCCCATCCGGGGTGGAGAAAGCGGATCGTTCTTGAGCCCTGGGGGTGAGGCCGATCTGCCAGTAGCCCGCTGTCAGGTCGAAGATGCTTGAGTAGCGGGCCGCTCCCATGCGGTCGACCAGCTCATCGGCTCGGGGGATAGGATGAGCGTCGGTTCTGGTGACAGCGTTCAGACCCCGATAGTCGACGCAGAACCGGAGCTCGGGGGTGGCGCCTGGGGCGGCCGCTTTGGGTACCAGTACGACTGGGCTGGCCCAGGGGCTGTCTGAGGGTACAAGGAGGTCTGGACTCAGGGGTCCCCTCGATTCTAGTCTCTTGGATGGGAAAGGGGGTAGCGGGACAGTCTTGTTACCAATCTGGTAGATGTGGTGAAAAGATGGTTAGCTCACAATCCTCGGGCTCGGCGTTCTAGGAGGACGGGCCGCGGCAGCGCCAGCAGGTCCCGTAATGATCGGAGGTAGCAACGGTCCGCGGCAGCGCCAGCAGGTCCCGACGAAGGTGGTAGTTACAACGGTCCGCGGCAGCGCCAGCAGGTCCCGACGAGGATGAAGGTTGCAGAAGGCTGCGGCAGCGCCAGCAGGCAGGACGACAGTTCACAAGGCAGGGCTGCGGCAGCGCCAGCAGTCCGTCAAGGATGAGTTCTTCATGGTGTCTCTCGACTCCAGGATACAACTGCCTTCCTGCTCTGGAGCTGCCCCAGTTATAGGGCTGGTGCCCTTTGATGTCCGGACCCTCGCACTTGGAGGTCGGGAGGTCCGGGATGAGGGAGTACAGACACCTAGCAGGGGGGTGGAGCCAGCGCCCGGGGGAGCTGGGGGCGATCGGCACCTGGAGGGGGAGAGCCATCGAAACTCCTCTCTCCCATTGACCTGCCAAGTGGTCCGCTCACCTCCCGGGTGGATGGTGGTGCCGGGCTGTCGGAGCTGTCGAGTTGAGGCCACGCGGCCTCGTGGTGCATGGTCCAAGATGGCGGCTGGGCCCGGGCGATGGTGTCGGTGGAGGCCCAGGCCGGTGTTACGGAGATGTTCGGGCCAGGTGTCCCGTGTGGGACGGGTTACGAGTTACTTCTGGGGGTGGCTTCTGGAGTGCCGGTGTCCGGGCTCTGTCATGCGGGGAGGGAGTGAGCCGCCTTCTGGGGCCTGTCCAACAGTCGTCCTGAGGCATTCTTGATGCATTGCAGCCGTCTCAGGAGCTTGTTTGATGTTCCTGCGTAGAACTGCATTTCCGAAGGCCAGCCTGCTGGAGACGAGGGCCTAGGTTACTGTTCTTCTCGTTTCTGTGGGGATCCACTTGAAGATTCTGTGGAGCATTCGTAGGGTGTTGAAGCAGGATGAGGATACAGCCTTGACCTGTTTAGTCATGGAGAGGGTGGAGTCAAGGATGACCCCCAGGTTGCATGCGTGGTCAGTGGGTATCAGGGCTGTTCCCAGTGATGTTGGCCACAAGGAGTCATCCCATGCTGAGGGGTTGGAGCTGAGGATGAGGACCTCCATCTTGTCCGAGTTCACCTTCAGTCAGCTGATCCTCATCCATTGTGTTTGACTGTACCCTTCCATGGCTAGCAAGACACCAAGGTTGTAAACAATGGGCAGGACTAGCACATCTGTATGAGAGACATGTGTATGAGGGGGACGACCACTCACTTGTGGCTGTCAGGTGGACTTGGAGCCGGCTATGTGTCCAGGACTGCAGGACCACTTGACTGGGGAGACAGAGGCCCAGGTGATGTAGGGCTATCAGTGGCTTGGCAAGCTGGAGGGCTGTTTGGACCAGGTGGTGTAGTTGCACGTGGAGGTGGAGTCATGCAGACTTGTGACACAGTGTGGGTGGGAGAGGTGTGAGGGGTGCCCTTCCACTTCTTGGGAATTCAAATGCCTTCCCTGTACTGGGGTCAATGGGAACTGGTGATGACACAACAGACACACACACTTGCTCTGCCCACACCTAGGGACATGATGTGGATCATTAGATGCATCTCCCTGGGCACTCCCTCGGGTCCCCTGTTGAAAGAACTTAGGGGCATATTACCAAGCAATAGCGATAATTATCGCTATTGCTTGGTTAGAGACAAAAATGTACCGCCGCGCTGCGGCGATTTTTACCGCAAGTAAACCTTGGTATTACCAAGGTATAACGCAAATGCGGTAAAAATCGCCGCAAAGCATGAATATCGCTGAAAAGTCAGCGATATTCATGCATTAGCGAGCTAATGCTCTTGGCCATGTTATCCACCTCCCATTGGATAACATGGCTAAGAACTGCTCAGGGCAGGTGTTAGCTTTTGGAGATATTGCCGCTTAGCGCGAATATCTCCAAAAGTTGGTAATAGGAGATAGCGATGTTATCGACTGTTTTCAGTCTCTAACATCTTGGCACACCCACTTTGCATCTCATTTGTGATAAATATCACTGACATGCAAAGTGGGGCCCAAGATGGTCGCTATCTCCTACTAGCTGTCGCTAACTGGTGTTAGCGGCAGCTAGGTAATAGGGAGATAATTTTATCTCCGCTTTCTTGGCTTTTAAAGCCAAAAAAAAGGAGATAAACCCCCTTGATAATATGCCCCTAGGACTCCAAAAGTTTTCTTTCTTCTTGTTCAAAAATCATTCATTTTGTTTTTTCAAACTTAATTAATACAATTAATTTATCATTTCATTGTTACTTTCCATTTAAAGGCATCTTTGCTTTGTTAGGCTCCTATGCACTTTGGGCACAAAGCCCTTCCTCGAGGAGCATCGCTATAATTCAAAAATAACACTGTAACCATATATACATCATCTATTGATAATTATTCAAACATGTAAATAATTCAAATAGTATAGCTCTGCTGTCAGCTCATGTATTGATTGTGATCAACATGCTCTACATGAAGTAATTCAAGGTGACTCAAAAGTGACTCAAAAGTGAGCAATAACCTGGGCGTTTTTAACAAAATGCCGGTAGTGTGTGTATATGTGCCCGTGTACAGTGCAAATAAACAAACCAGTACTCGCGATTTGAAAAAAATAACAAACAAAAATCCCGGGAGTTACATGCCTTGTCTTCAATACAAAGGTCGGGACCAGTCCGGTAATTTGGAACTTCGCTAGATGGGAACTTTGCATATCTAGTAAGTGGATTCGCACTATACCAATGAGCCAATTTCATTCGGTTGAGCACAGTGTTGAAATCTGATTTTCATCATAATGCTTATTTTTTTAGAATCCCAACATTTGTATTGAAGACAAGGCATGTAAGTCCCGGGATTTTTGGGGCATATTATCAAGGGGGTTTATCTCCGCTTTTTTGGCTTTAAAAGCCAAGAAAGCAGAGATAAAATGATCTCCCTATTACCTAGCTGTCGCTAACACCAGTTAGCGACAGCTAGCAGGAGATAGCGACCATCTTGGGCCCCGCTTTGCATGTCAGTGATATTTATCACTAATGACATGCAAAGTGGGCGTGCCAAGATGTTAGCGACTGGAAACAGTCGCTAACATCGCTATCTCCTATTACCAACTTTTGGAGATATTCGCGCTAAGCGCAAATATCTCCAAAAGCTAACGCCTGCCCCTGAGCAGTTCTTAGCCATGTTATCCAATGGTAGGTGGATAACATGGCTAAGAGCATTAGCTCGGTAATGCATGAATATCGCTGACTTTTCAGCGATATTCATGCATTTCGGCCGATTTTTATCGCTTAGGAGATAAACCTTGATAATAGCAAGGTTCCTAAGCGATAAAAATCGCCGCAGCTCGGCGATAAAAATATCGCCGCTAAACCAACATAGCGATAATTATCGCTAGTTGTTGGTAATATGCCCCTTTGTTTGTTATTTTTTTCAAAATGATGAATGAATTTCATTATTTAAGTTTGAAAAAACAAAATTCATGATTTCAAAAAATAAAATGAATGATTTTTGAACAAGAAGAAACAAAACTTTTGAAGTCCAGTTCTTTCAACAGGGAACCCGAGGGAGTGCTGAGGGGGAAACATCTAATGATCCATTAGAAGCACTGTAATTAGATCATAAACAGACGTCCAGGACGGAAGACGTCACCCGTGGAGCACCCCAAAACATTTTGGGAAATAGATTATTCAACTTGCAAGACTTATTACCAATGACAGACCTTGAGGGAACAGGAGGGGACAACACACACCTATTAGGACATGACAGTCCACAATGGCAAGTAGGGCATACCAAACACCATGTGGTACTCTGGGGCACATTGTTTTCAGATGTGTGTGCTTCACCGATCATGATGCATGCAAAGTAGGCATCCATTAAGTCACACTCAGATAGTGTACACTGCTGTTCACCCCTAATAGATTCCCCACACTATCACAATGCTGAAAGACCATGTAGATCCTAACACATCTGGCTATGGGAAAGCAAAGCAGGGAGGATCACCCTTGTAAAGCCAGTTTGGGCCAATGCATGACACTGGCACCCATCCCAGCAGCCACTCACATGACACAGCACAGCACCACCCCACGAACATCACATGTGCCACCGCTGCCACAGGCCCTGTACACATGCATCCACTCCCAGCCAAAGTCACCCTTTCCAAATACACACCCCTGCCTTGCTGCCGATGCTCCTCCAGATGTGCATCCAGCTCAGGATGAGTCACTGCCAATATGCGGCCCATCAGTGGTGTCATGTTGCGCCGTGCCAAACGCTGAATGCGTGGTAGCAGTCCCAATGTCATCTCTGCCACATTCTTTTGCCAGCCGGCTGATGTCGTCCCACCTCTTGTGGCAGTGGATGCGTCGTCGGTTGGATATCCCCCGGGCTCGCACCTTTGCTGCAATGGCCCTTCACACAGCCTTACACTGGTGTACCTTGAGCTGCAGGCATGGGAGAAAAGAAGGGGAAATGATCAGTGACAGTACAGTAGCAAGACACAGACTCATTACCAATTGTAATCTCCCTCCATCCCAAACTGGGGTACACCTCCCAAGGGTACTCTGCATGGGCCAATCAGATGTGATTGCATGCATTTATGAGGGCGTACAGTGTCCCTGATAATCTCACACACATGCAGGATGACTGCACTGAACCCCCTCAGTGGCTTGCACACATCTCCAGTGCTATGCATGTTTGGCCACTACATTCATCACACATCTACCTGTGTCTGTGTGTAGAATCACTGTGTGCATGACTGGGCAGCATTCAATGAGCATGTCCTGTGAACATATGTGTATGTAATGTGTGTGGCATCAGGGCACATGGACTCACCAACAAAATAGCCATCTACACAAGTGTGGTCGTGTGCAATTATACAGGGCTAAGATGGTGCATATCTTTATTTCAGTGTGAATGAACAAGAGTAAGGACCCAGTAAGTGCAGTGATATCATCTTGTCTTGGTGGGTGGGCACTGGGCATAGTCTCTGGGTTCACACTGAGTCGGACAACAGGGGCACACAGAGACAATCACCCGAGCAATTTCTGTCCTGGCACCTGCATGTCCAACATCCTGTGGCTCTGTATGGCTGACAATGTAACACACTCCACTCAGATATACAACTGCAGCCAGGGTAAATCGTGACATTGGGACACACATCCTCCCCCGCCCTGGAGACAGCATATTTGTCAGTGTATGACACAACCACACACTCTCAGACAGATACTGCAGCAGTACAACTACATGCCTGACCCCCTCCTGCCCTACACCTCCCTTTACGATGACTTACCACAACATTGGGGGAACCATACAGCCCTGGGTACTGTGCCAGCACCTCTTCCCAAAGGACCTCCAGCTCCTCGCCTGTGACTGGACTGGCACGGATCTTCTCTGTCCTCGCCATCCCTGTGGACATGGAAAACCTGTGATGGAAGTGGGTGGTGAGGAGTCCCAGGCAGCAGGCAGCAGGCTCTGGAGGCAGCAGCAGGAGAGGGTCCCAGGCAGCAGGCTCTGGAGGCAGCAGCAGGAGAGGGTCCCAGGAGGCAGGTTCTGGAGGCAGCAGCAGGAGAGGGTCCCAGGCAGCAGGTTCTGGAGGCAGCAGCAGGAGAGGGTCCCAGGCAGCAGGCTCTGTAGGCAGCAGCAGGAGAGGGTCCCAGGCAGCAGGCTCTGGAGGCAGCAGCAGGAGAGGGTCCCAGGCAGCAGGGTCTGTGAGCAGTGGAAATGTGAGGCTCACTCCCACAGATTTATAGCGCCCTGGGTCGTTTCTTATGTGCCAAGCTGCAACAATTGATTGTCCAGGTCTGCCTCTTGCAAAAGCATCCAATGACCGCCTCCGCGTTGGCGCAGCACGCCTGCCATGATTTTCAAAATGGCATCATGCCACCGCTACCATCGCTCCTATGGGCTGTAGGCAATGCTCCATGGTGGTGATGCAACGCAGGGACCTGCGGTGTGCTACCGCGATGGTGCATCTTTCAAACCAATCCAATGACCGCCTCCGCGGTGGCGGAGCACGCCTTCCGTGATTTTTAAAACTGCACCATGCCACCGCAATCATCGCTCCCATTGGCTGTAAGCAATGCCTCATGGCGGTGACACACCGCCATGCCAAGTGGTAGCTACCGCGATTTGGGTGGCGGAGCATGCCCACCGCCATCTACTCATGTCTCCATGCCAATGACTACCGCACTTGTGAAAAGGGTGGTGCTGGTGCCACACTGCCATGGCCAAGCTGTAATTACCGCGATTTGGGTGGCAGTGCATGCCCACCGCCATTTGGGCATGTCTCAATGCCAATGACTACCGTACTTGTGAAGGGGGTGGTGCTGGTGTCACACCGTCGTAGTCAGGCAGTAGCTATCGTGATTTGGGTGGCGGAGCATGCCCACCGCCATCTGCCCATGTGTCCATGCCAATGACTACCGCACTTGTGAAGGGGTGGTGCTGGTGTCACACCGCCGTGGCCAGGTGGTAGCTACCACGATTTGGATGGTGGGGCATGCCCACCCCCATTTGGGCATGTCTCCATGCCAATGACTACCGCACTTGTGAAGGGGGTGGTGCTGGTGTCACACCGCCAGGGCCAGGCGGTAGCTACCGTGATTTGGGGCTCATGCAATGGCAATGTCCATCGTGAACACTTCAACAGCACACAGCGGCAACATGGTTAAGGGCACATCATCGTGCACACAATGCCATTATTCCATATAATCCACAGGTGGGCGCACGTGCCATGGTTTGGCTATGTGTGACATACATTGGTCTTTGGTCCATGCCATGTCAATTATGCATTTGATGGTTGATGATGTGTGACAGTGTTGAAGTGGACTCAACAATGTGTAACCAATCAATGTGTTGTGGGTCATTGCTGACCTTGGCAAGGCTTGTCTCACTGTATGGTGTTGTTAATTACTTGTGCTTTCGTCACGCATTTCTCATGGCAGTCTTTGTTTTTCCGTGACATCCTTAACAGGTTGTGTTGTGGCCAGCTCATGATGGTTGTCATGGACATGTGTCCATTTTCATCTCAACTAGGAGGAGGCCTAATCTCATACGTCACTTGACACTGCTGGAGGACATGGAGGATTTTGTGATCATTCGCAAATTCTGCCTCGACATACCGACCCTGAAGACCCTTTGTGATCTGTTGGAGCCCCACCTGCAGCCTCGTAGACACTACCCAATAGCTTTTACACCAACGTACAAAGTGATGGCAGCCCTCCATTTTTTTGCAACTGGTTCCTTCCAGTAGACCGTGGCCAGAGCTGCAGGGATGTCGCAACCCATGTTCAGCAGGTCCTGAGGGATGTTCTTGCAGCCATGATGATCTATAAGGTTAGATACATACATTTCCTCAGGGGAGCAGAATTGGCCATTGTGGAGGGAGACTTCTATACCCTTGGGCACATCCCCCATGTTGTTGGTGCCATTGATTGCACCTATGTTGGTCTGGTGTCACCACAGTCGAGTGAGCACATTTTTAGGAATCGAAAACATTATCACTTGATCAATGTGCAGATGGTGTGCCTTGCAGACATGACCATATTGCATGTGTGTGCCAGATTCCCCGGCACGGCTCATGACTCGTACATCCTGAGGAACAGCATTGTGCCCCAGATAATAGCAAATCTGCTTCCCAAGCGTGCTTGGATTGTAGGTGAGTATGCCTAGTGAAATGACTTGCTGTGTGTGTGACCTGCTGCCCTCTTCCTGTGCCACATTGCAATGTGTGTTTTTCATTCCTAGGTGACTCTGCATATCCCAGCCGTCCATGGCTGCTGAGTCCACTATGGAATCCCAGGACCCCGGCTGACATCAGGTACAATGAGGCCCATGGCAGGACCCATCATGTCATTGAGCGGACTTTTGGCCTGCTCAAGTCAAGATTCTGCTGCCTTGACAGGACTGGAGGTGCACTGTCATACTCGCCTGGGAAGGTCTGCAAGATCGTTGTGGCATGCTGTATGCTCCACAACATGGCCATTCACAAGGGGATTCCCCTGCTCCTTGATGATGGTGAGGACCCAAGGCCCCTGCCTGTTCAGGGACCCAAGTCCAGTGATGAGGACAGTGTAGAGGAGGAAGGAGTTGACATGCGTGAACAGCTCATCAACCGCTACTTTACTTAAAGGTGGGTGACGAGGTACTACTTGTACATTGTCCGGTTTGATTGCTGTTGTCGTGAAGGGCTATGTGTGGATGGTACAGACAGGCACATGTATAGTCACCTGTGTGTGGAAATTTGGCAGTGACATTTCACCTGTGAACGTATACGGAACTTTGTTTGTTGACACTTGATGCACATTGTGTTGTCTGCCTGTTAACTTATGTAGATGGTTGGTTTAGTGTAATGTCTGTGATGCCACACTCACGCCAGTGACTGTTGTTCTGTTTTGTCTCCCTAGGTGCCTCGAAATTATCCAGGAATACGCTTTAACATTATCAGCTACAGACTTCCAAGATTGGATCCGAAGTGCCGCCGATCTAGTGGCCCCGGAGAAACTCTCGAGACCTAACAGAGCATCGCCTTCGGCTGCCTGGTATAATGAAGATTTAAGACTTCATCGCCAACATTGTAGGAATCTAGAGAGGCGCTGGAGGAAAGCTTACTGCCCCATAGCCAGACAAATTTATAAAGATGCCCTTATGACCTACAAAAAGGCAATTGTGGCCCGAAAAACGGTCTTTTTCTCGGCACAAATTGAAACCGCTGCCAACTCAGCCAGAGAGCTGTTCTCCGTTGTTACGACCCTGTCCACCCCCCCCCCCCTCTGGCCCTGGGGTAGAGCCCTCACAGACCTTCTGTAACGATTTATCCACCTTCTTCACCACAAAGGTGGCAGATATATATGCTTCATTTGAAGGGGATACCAAAACTGAACACAGAGGCGGTAGTGTGAAAGAGGTACTTTCTCATCATAATGACGACTCTTTTTTATGTTTCTCACCTGCCTCACTTGATGACGTTATCACTCTCATCTCATCTACTAAATCTGGTTCCCCTTTGGACCCTTGTCCTCCTTCTGTGATGCAAAAACTCACAGAGGTGATCTCACGCCCCCATATGCAGATCTGCAACACTGCATTTCAGACAGGCCAATTTCCTAGCATATGGAAGAAGGCTGTTATAAAACCCCTTCTGAAAAAACCCTCCCTAGACCCCACAGCCGTCGTCAGCTATAGACCCATTGCGTGTCTACCCTTCGCCGCCAAAGTATGCAAATCCATGATGAACAGACAGCTTTCAGAGTTCGTTGAGACCCACCAACTTCTCGACGAAACGCAGTTTGGCTTCAGGAAAGGGCATGGGACAGAGACCGCCCTGATTAAGGCCTCTGACGAGATCAGGGCGATCATGGATCAGGGGGGGGGCGGCTGTCCTCATCCTTCTGGATTTGTCAGCGGCCTTTGACACGGTCGACCATGCCACCCTAGTCGACTGTGTCACAGCTCTGGGCATAAGCGGTCCGGCCAAGGATCTCATTTCATCTTTCCTGGCAGACCGTACCCAGACTGTAAGGCTGGGAGATTTCTACTCACCTATCTCTGCACTTCCTTGTGGAGTTCCACAAGGTTCCTCGCTAAGTCCCATGCTATTTAACATTTATGTAGCGGACTTAGCGAGGGTAATAAAGGAATATGGAATACGGCTAACATCTTATGCAGATGATACCCAGCTGGTCCTGGGCATCCACAAGGACGGCTGCACAGTGGCAGCCAACTTTCAGAAAGCTATGCTTGAGGTCAGTACCTGGATGGCCTCTAATTGTCTTAGACTCAACTCGGACAAGACCGAGGTTATGACCTTTGGAAAACTCTCTCCAGAATGGTCGCCTAACTGGTGGCCGGAAAAGCTTGGCCATCCACCTGTCCCAGTGGAAAAAGCCAGAAACCTGGGAGTCATTTTCGACAGCAAGTTGGTCTTTGACCTTCATACAAACAAGGTTGTGTCGTCTTTATTCTTTATTCTGAAAAAGATTAAGAAGCTGCTGCCTTATCTCCCTCCCTCAGCTGGGAAGACTTTGGTTTCTACCTTAGTCTTCTCCAAAATGGATTACGGAAACGCTCTCCTTCTCCATACCCAGAAGCGAGTCATAACAAAGCTGCAATCCATTCAGAATGCGGCAGCCATGATTCTCCTGAGCATTCCTCGCCGCAATTCTACCACTCTTGGCATTCGTCAACTCCACTGGCTGAGAGTTGAGAGCCGCATCAAATTCAAGGCCCTCTGTATTGCATTTAAGGCAGTACACGACATAGGACCCAGGTTCCTGACGGAAGCCTTTCAGCCATATACTCCTAGACGGCAATTAAGATCGGCCAATACCAACCTCCTCACTGTGCCACGTACAAGAACCGCCACCTGGGGAGATAGACGTTTCTTGGTGGCCACCCCAAAACTCTGGAATCTTTTGCCACAGTCCATCAAATCTGCCCCGAACCTGATGAGCTTCCGCAGGCTCCTAAAAATGTGGTTATTTAACCAGTAATAGGATGACTGACCCCAGTAGCTCCACAGCGCCGAGACACCCCAGGGTATTTGTTGCGCTATAAAAATTACGTAAATAAATAAATAAATAAATACTGTACATCTTTTGAATACATTATGGACATTTTGAACACTGTAAATATTGCACTAAAGACAAAGCTGCACCAATTGAAGTGTGTAAGGTTTTTTATTTACAATGTTGACATGTGAGGGGTGCGGGCAGATTTACATAAAGGTGGTGATGGAGCAGTGAGTTGACAGTCATGGTAAATGAGATGTAAGAGTAGACACCACATGGATGTGGTGACCCAGTCCAACAGACAGGTGCCATTGATAAGGCAGTGGGGAAGGACAGTCCAAACAGTCAATGCAGTGGGGAAGAGGGTTGCCATCAGGGCTGGCTCCGTAACTGGCATCTGGCTGGTGCTTTGCCTCCAGAGACTCCAGGCTCTTCTTTGGATGCCCCCTTGGTCGCTTGGCTGCCGGGGGCCCTGCTGCATGGCCAGGGGCATCTGAGGACTCACCCCTCACTGTGGCTGCAGGGGAGGTGGGTGCACTGTCATCCTACAGCACAACAGAGGGGTGTGGAGGTGTTGTTTGGGACGCAGGCCTGTCCCTCAGTAACGCCACTTGCTGGCCCATGAGGTCCACCATTTGTCCAATGCGTGTGTTGATGGACCTCATCAGCAGGATGAGCTCACGTAATAGTTCGTCAGACTGGCCACTTTGTCCCTGGACCTGTTCGTAGGACCGGATGACTCTGTTGAAGTGGTCCAGGCATGGTGTACCAACCTCCTGAGGTCTGGGGGTGAACCTGGCCCTCCCCCTGCCCTGCTGCCACTGACCTGTTGTCTCGCCACTGTGGGTCCCCTCAAACTCTCCCTGCCATCCACAGTTGTTGGCGTGGGCTGCTCATCCCCTGGGACAGGGAGGGTGCTACAGGTGGCACTGGTGGTGGTGGTGGTGGCGGAGGTGGCGGCGGTGGAGGCACAGGCCATAACTGCAGGGGTCTGCTGTGCAGTTCTTGTTGCAGCAGACGTGGTGGTGAGGAGGATGGGGTGCTGGGACCTGTTGCTCCCTGTCACACCAGATGGGCCGGCCTGGAGCTCATCATCCAGAGTATCCTGGGAGTCTACATCCGAGAGTCCATGGACCAGGGGTGGATACTGGCTCTGCTGGTCTTTGTTGTTGTCCTCAGCAGTGAGTTCTTTGACACCTGTCGATTAAATGGGGAATAGTCAGTGTTGGGCACTGTGCAAGTATTCTGTTAGCTGCGTGTCATCCACTGTCTGTACACTACACAATTGAGTGATCTTCACTATTTTTATTAAGTGCAACACAGTGCCTCATTACATGATGCAGAGGTACCATCAATTACTTGTACATGTCAGGTATCGATGCATTCCATGCAATTGGTGCTGTGTGTAGTGATGCAGGTCTCCCACCCACAAACAGCCAGCCCAGTGAAGATGGATACCTACCTGTCAGTTTGTTTGATTGTTAGACCTGGCACCTTGGCGTGAGTTTCCCTTCCACTTTTTGCTGATGTGCCTCAGATGTTTTGCTGGTGTTCGATGCTCAGGACGCTGCGCCACGGTTGACCTGTGCCGCAGTGCAAGTGCTCCCAATATAAAGTGTATGTGTAATTGATTTCCACGATTGGATTATTTGGTATACTGTCAGTCTCAAGTAAAGTGCACGGGCAGTGCCAGGGCTTGTAGATACAAATGCTGCTAGTGGGCCTGGAGTGCTGGTTGCGCCACCCACAAAAGCGGCCTCGTAAGAAACGTCTCGGGTCCGCCATAGCTGACCCCGCGTACAGTCTCGTACTGTCACGCTGACTGCGCAAGTGCCCATACTTGCCAGTCCCGGAACCTTCCCTCACCTTCATATCAGTCACCCCTATGGTAAGCCTACGGGCAGGGTGCATTGTAAGCGTAAGGTAGGACAAGCCTAGAGAGTGGCATGTCCTAGTAGTGAATTACCGCCCTTTTTTGTTCTTCACTATTGAAGGGCTACCTGTTCTCTTAGGCCAGATGAGCTGTCAGAGCTATTACACGCTATAGTCCCGGCAGGCTCAGGGAACACGGTAGCAGGTCGAGTTTAGTATGCCTGAACTCAGAATAATAAAATACTTCCTTTAGTAAGGTTTATTTTAATATCCTGTGTTTGCAAATGCTACTTTTAGAAAGTTAGCCTTTGCTCGCCTAACTGTCCAGCCCGCCTCTGCCAGGATGTGTATCTGCTGTCTGGGTTTGTGTGAGTGACAGGGCTGGGAGATTCCCGGGGATAGTCGGTGCTCCAGGTGGTGAATGGGGTGCTTACACCAGGATGGGTGGGCGGAGTAGTCCTTGACTCTGAATAAGGTTGTGCTCTACCACCACAATGCTGGCTCCACCTCCTGCGGAGCGTCTGATGTCTCTGCCCTGCACCCTGAAAGAAGACGGCAGCGTACTGTCAACAGAGTACTCCGGAACTGGGTTGAACCAGGCTCAGGCCCCCTGGCCTGCAAAGACAAAAGAATCACAGTATAAATATAGGAGCTCCGCTCCTTACAAATCAGATCCAGTTTTGACCACGACGAACCTCTGCCTGACTAGAAGGACCAAGAGAAGCTAAAGGACGGAAACCAGTCTGTATCCTGTTAGACTGGCCTGCAGTGGTGCCTTGCTGAGAACGGAGAGGAAAGGATCAGAAAGTACATTGTAGACTTGTCCCTGAAACGATCTCCAAGGGCTTGATCGAGAGCTTGCCCCCTGAACGGAACCCCAGGACCATTGGGTTCTATCTGCTTGTGCCCGTCTGCTGTTGGGCCTAGCCGCCTGATTCATCATTCTCCCGTTTTGCGAGGCCCTAATAGTGATTCATAGCGAATCGCTATTAAGGACTCGCAAAACGGGATTCATGTAGGAATCGCAATATTTTTTGCGATTCCTACACATTCTTTATTTGCGATTAGCAAATTGCTAATCGCAAATAAGGAAAAACTCCCCATTCATTCCTATGGGCCAAAAGGCCCATAGGAATGAATGGTGAGTAATCCTTATTTGCGATTAGCAATTTGCTAATCGCAAATGAGATAGCGATTTGAAGGGTGCCAGGGTGTCCAAAGGACACCCTGTAGCACCCCTCAAATGAAATTTCACACAGGTGTTGCACACACACATGTCCAAAGGACATGTGTGTGTGTAACATGCAACTCAGAAAAATGCATTTAAATGCATTTTTCTGAGTTTTCGCAATTTACCACGAGGTCTGACCTCGCGGTAAATTGCGCCTAGAAATTGCGAATTCGCACATTTAAATTGGATGTTGAATTGCATTTAAGGAATCTCAAATAGAGATTCCTTAAATGTCATTCCTCGCAAAATTGTGAGATCGCAATTAGCGATTTTTACATTTGGGATGCTGAATCCCAAATGCAAAAATCGCTCCCGCAAAGGGCCAGATTCTCAGAATCTGGCCCTTTGCGAGCGCTATTTCCTTTGTTGAATCGGGCAGTTAGTTCTTATTCCCTCGCCAGAGTTGTGACTTGGGTGCCTTCGCCCCCTCCCAGGTCGTGACAGTTCGGAGCCTGGTCGCCCAGCCATAGAGAGCCCCGCTCATCCCTGAGTCGCTCTCCGCTTCAGTGCCGGGCCGCCCGCTCTCCTGTCACCTCGCCGCTAACGGAGCGCATTGTGTGCCTCTCATCTTCTCCAGCCGGAATCTGCACGGAGAGAATTCCATAGCCTCGGACGGTCCGTACGTCGTAACGTACCCGACTGTCTCACTTTGCCCTCCTGCATACCAAGGCTCGTGCCGCACCTTAAGAAAGGCCTCCCCGTACAATGGTACTGGAAGCCTGGTGCTGCACCCGTCTGCCCGAGAACGCAACGCCCCTCACAGATCCACGAGTACGACCCGGTGTGCTAAGAAGTAGCGCGTCCCGCAGGCCTGAACGGCGCCTCGCCCCGTGAGCTGCATCGATCCCGGATCGCCGCAACCCTCCACAGTCTAGCTCCCCCACCTCGCTCCTCGAGGGGGACCGAGCCGGAGAGATCCTCTGGAGAACCGTCGGCCTCGTCCAGGGTCCGCCCTCACCAGTAGCCGCGCCTGAAACGCCTCGAACTTCCACCAGCAAGGTACACTTGAACTCCGTCCCGAATTCATATCGGATCCAGGGTCAGCAACGTTCTTATTTCCCTGTCATCGTACTTTGCTGAACAACGAACATTTAAAGACTACGCTTGCCTATTGTAATCTGATGGCCTCAACTCGCTAAACGTTATTTGGTCTTGTGATAATCCTGCTTGAATCTATCTTTTATATAAAGTATACGTATTTTTGATACAACCATACGAGTGGTGTCCATTTGTGGTGGGTCAGTGGGTTTACTGTGTGTGATCATGAATGCTTAACTTACTATCGCACTGAGGATTAGCCTTGTCTGCTCACACCACACTACCTAGAGGGTGAGCAGGGGTTATTCGAAGGAGTAGTTCCCTTGCCCTGACATGGAGCTGAGTGTCCTTGCTTGTCACAAGTGCACACCTGTGCCAACCTGAGACCTCCGGTTCCAACATTGGTGAACAATGCAATGGCTTCCAAGTACTCCTAGGTGGTGGAGGGTTTTATCCTGCTCAGGTGTGGGACAGGGGGCTTGGTGGGAGTATGAGTGCAGGCCTTCCTCCCCCGAACAGGCCTCACAAGCAAGATAGCTACCTACCTGTCAGTTTGTTTGGTGAACAATGCAATGGCTTCCAGGTGCTTCTGGGTGGGGCAGGGCTCTATCCTGCTCAGGTGTGGGACAGAGGGCATGGTGTGAGTATGAGTGCAGGCCTTCCTCCCCCGAACAGGCTCACAAGCAAGATGGCTACCTACCTGTCAGTTTGTTTGGTGAACAATGCAATGGCTTCCAAGTGCTCCTGGGTGGGGGAGGGCTCTATCCTGCTCAGGTGTGGGACAGAGGGCATGGTGTGAGTATGAGTGCAGGCCTTCCTCTCCCAAACAGGCCTCACAAGCAAGATGGCTACCTACCTGTGAGGTGAGGGTGGACAATGCAATGGCTTCCAGGGACTCCTGGGAGGGAGGGGGTGCTCCATGCTGCAGGGGTGTGTGACAGGGGGCATGGTGGGAGTAGGAGTGCAGGCCTCCCTCCCCCAAACAGGCCTCACAAGCAAGATGGCTACCTACCTGTGAGGTGAGGGTGGACAATGCAATGGCTTCCAGGGACTCCTGGGAGGGAGGGGGTGCTCCATGCTGCAGGGGAGTGTGACAGGGGGCATGGTGGGAGTAGGAGTGCAGGCCTCCCTACCCCACACAGCCCTCACAAGAAAGATGGCTACCTACCTGTAAGTTTGTTTGGTGAACAATGCAATGGCTTCCAAGTGCTCCCAGGTGGGGGAAGGCTATATCCTGCTCAGGTGTGGGACAGGGGGCATGGTGGGAGTATGAGTGTAGGCCTTCCTCCCCTAAACAGGCCTCACAAGCAAGATAGCTACCTACCTGTCAGTTTGTCTGGTGAACAATGCAATTGCTTCGAAGTGCCCCTGGGTGGGGGAGGACTCTATCCTGCTCAGGTGTGGGACAGGGGGCATGGTGGGAGTATGAGTGCAGGCCTTCCTCCCTTAAACAGACCTCAAAAGCAAGATGGCTACCTACCTGTAAGTTTGTTTGGTGAACAATGCAATGGCTTCCAAGTGCTACTGAGTGGGGGAGGGCTCTATCCTGCTCAGGTGTGGGACAGAGGTATGGTGGAAGTATGAGTGTAGGCCTTCCTCCCCCATACAGGCCTCACAAGCAAGATGGCTACCTACCTGTCAGTTTGTTTGGTGAACAATGCAATGGCTTTGAAGTGCTCCTGGGTGGGGGCGGGCTCTATCCTGCTCATATGTGGGACAGGGAGCATGGTGGGAGTATGAGTGCCGGCCTTCCTCCCCCAAACAGGACTCACAAGCAAGATGCCTACCTACCTGTAAATGTGTTTGGTGAACAATGCAATGGCTTCCAAGTACTCCTGGGTGGGGGAGGGCTCTATCCTGCTCAGGTGTGGGACAGGGGGCATGGTGGGAGTATGAGTGCAGGCCTTCCTCCCCCTATCAGGCTTCACAAGCAAGATGGCTACCTACCTGTGAGGTGAGGGTGGACAATGCAATGGCTTCCAGGGGCTCCTGGGAGGGAGGGGGTGTTCCATGCTGCAGGTGTGTGGGACAGGGGGCAGAGTGGGAGTAGGAGTGTAATCATACCTCCCCCAAACAAGCCGGCCTCACAAGCAAGATGGCTACCTACCTGTGAGGTGAGGGTGGACAATGCAATGGCTTCCAGGGACTCCTGAGAGGGAGGGGTGCACGATGCTGCTGGGGTGTGGGACAGGGGCATGGTGGGAGTAGGAGTGCAGGCCTCCCTCCCCCAAATAGGCCTCACAAGCAAGATGGCTACCTACCTGTGAGGTGAGGGTGGACAATGCAATGGCTTCCAGGGGCTCCGGGGAGGGAGGCGTTCTCCATGCTGTAGGGGTATGGGGCAGGGGGCATGGTGGGAGTATGAGTGCAGGCCTCCCTCCCCCAAACAGGCCTCACAAGCAAGATGGCTACCTACCTGTTAGTTTGCTTGGTATACTGCAATGGCTTCCAGGTGCTCCTGGGAGGGAGGGGGTGCTCCATGCTGCTGGGGTGTGGGACAGGGGGCATGGTGGGAGTAGGAGTACAGGCTGACTGTGCTCATGCTCCCATAGTTATATTGCAAAAGATGTTTAGGCTACATGGGAGTGGGTGTCTGTTGGATTTTTGTGGGTGTGTGGTGCAGATGGATGTGATTAGTCTTGTGTGGTGTGTGTTTTTGGATGTGCAATACAGCTCATATCAATATGTTGTTTAACATTTGTTTGTACTTACCAGCCTCCACTCCCCCGGATACTCCTGTGAGACTCTCAGGATGCAGTATGGCAATCACCTTCTCCTCCTCTCCTCCCATATTGTGAATGTTTTCTGAGGGATGGGAGGGCCACCGCCAGTCCTGTCAGCCAGCTCCCAGTTCTTGCTTCTCCTCTCTTTGACAACCCTCTTGAGATCATGCCACCGCTTCATGAGCTCCTTCTTGGATCAGAGGGTGGTCCCTACTGCATTGACCCTTTGTAATAGACTTTCCCACATTTGTGTCCTTGTGGCTTATGGTGTCTGTTGGATCAGGCTACCAAACAATTGTGGTTCCACTCTGACTATCTCATTGACCATGACTGTCAACTCACTCCCTGTGAATTCGAGCATTTTCTGTGATGCCATGGTGTATGGTGTTTTAAGTGTTTGTGGGTGCAGGGGTGTGGGTGATTAGTGCGGTGTTTTATGTTGTATGTTATGTGTTGGGGGTTGTTGGTGCTGGTGTGATGGTGGTGGTGGTGGGTATGCAGTGTTCTCTTGCCTCTCCTGTCAGGTCTGGTGTGTGCCCTTCTCTTCTGGAGTGTTGCAAAGGATTGTGGTCAGTGAAGGGGCTGGTTTTATACTCAGCTGTGTGTGGGGCCTACAGTCTGTGATCCTTCATTGGCATAATGTTTCGGCAAGCTCCACCCGTCATCTCAACCCATTTTGGACATACTTTACTCCCCTTTTTAAATGAATTTCTGATACGTTTAAACATTTTTTTAAACGTTTGTATTTGCAATGGTTTTTTAATCACGCAATAAAGTTCTTATCTGATCTAACCTACTCAGCTGTGTGAGTGTGTCATAATGGGATTTTGCTGTCAGATGTGTTGTGGGAGTTATCCTGGAAAATATATGTTTTTGTTTGGCATTTATTTATTTAATTTGTAAGTGTTTTGAGTATTTGGGGGTAGGGCTACTTTTTTGTGCAATGTTTGCCTTTGTTGTGGTGTTTTTGCATCGTCCGCCCTGTTTTGTGTGGATCATCCGCTGTGGTGGCCATGCTGTTCTTCCGCTAGCTCTCACATTCACTGCAGCGTGCGACCGCGTTGGTCGGAAACAGCGGTTCGTACCGCGGGACCATTGGGGATATACTAATTTCCTGTGATGTGTCTCAGCTATGCTTGCAGCGGGTTGTAGCTTTTCGGCTGCGTTTCGGACCGCCGTGGTCGGTCTTTTTTGGCGGTTGTTCCTAATTTGACCGCAGGTTTATCTGCGGTCTCGGTGGGCGGTTGTTTACCGCCTCCATGGTGGTTGGGGTGGTTTTCTGACCGCCATCCTAATGGGGCCCTTAGAGTCTCATGTTATGGTACACAAATCTCATCGAAAAGAAAAGAAAAAATTAATCTAGGACCCCCGGACCCACATATTCCACACCCCAGAGACAAGTGCAATGACATCAATGTCTTCTTCAGTGAAAAAATATAGAACATTCAACAGCACATTGATGATAAAAACAGTATCAAGATTCACCAATATGACAATGATACACAACTCTATTTCAAAATCTCCTGTACTTCAGACATCTAACACCACAAACAATGCTTGCACATCATCCAGACCTGGATGGCCAGCTCCTACCTGAAGCTCAAACTACTAAAACATAATTCCTGCTATTTGCCAAGAACAACAAACAAGATTCAGTACACAGATGGCTTAATGACTTGAACTTTGATGGCTTTGATCCCCAACTTTTACCAAATCCTCAAACACTTAGGGACATATTCAAAAGGAGCCATCGCTGAATCAACAGCACTTTAATGCAGCCAAAGTCGTGATAAGTACCAGTTTACCAGCGATAGCAGCTGCAAAAAACATCGCCACAGAGGACCACCGCGACTATCTCTAATGAGATGCAGAGTAGACATTCCATGCCAAAATACGCAAAAACAGGACACCTCAACATTCACAATGACCAGCCAGAACTGCGATAAAAACACAAAACACCCGATAAGGTGCGTTAGCAGCAAAAAATTAACACCTGATCTGACCTGGTATAAAGTCGGACAGCAGCCTGCACCACAAAATGGAGGACAGCCCAGTGGGTCATCGGAAGGGCAACAGATGTCATGGGGCCACTCATCATGCAGCCTGGACACCCAAGAGGGCCACAACACCCACTCAGCACACCCCATCCCCCCGGACTACCACAGAGGCAGCGCAGACTCGACAGCAGCCCCCCCCAGGAAACGTACCTGCCTCACAGGCCCAACACCTGACAATGTCACTGTCCACCACAGGCTGAAAGGGAAAACCATCCTATGCATCCTGCCCATCATCACCTAACAGGCCTACGACACCAGCAAATCGGACAACCAACATCCCACCCCACACCAAGCTGCTGGCTGTGCTGCACATATTGGCCCCTGGCACACCCCAACCAACACCTACCAGATGCAGCAGAGTCTCACAGCCAGCCACATCCAAGACCCCCACACCTGTCCTGGACATCATCATTACCCTGGCACCCCAGTTCCCATACGTCCAACACAATGCGCAGGAACCGATGGAGGCCAAGCAAGGACCTTATGCCATAGACGGATGCACGAATGTATTGGGGTCAATCCACTGCACACATGTCCCACCTGTGCCCCCTGGTGACACAGCACAAATCAGGGCAACACTAAGTATGGGCGAATTTTGTGGATCTGCGGTCCTCGAATTCGTGTGAAATCGCAAAAAAAATCAGTGAATTCGCGGATTTTCCAGCGAAATCGCGGATTGTTTTGCGATTTGCACCATACTTAACTGGAGTACTTTCTACTGGCTAATCAGTAAGTGCTACCTCGTTGTGTAAATGTATAGTGCTTTTCCTACACTGCAGCTGCGTACAGGGCCGGAATATTTGTCTCCACTGACCATGTGTGTCTGTAACTTTGCCACCGCGCCAAAAGGCGCCGAGGTCCCTTGAGTGAGCTGTCCATCATAGTTGGGAAAGGGCGGGAAAAACGTTTAATAGTGCTAGTGTGTTGTGCGGGGCTTCAATGCGTGTGCACATGCCTCTTGTCTAAAGGGTCAGAGAGCGAGCAGGGCAGCAGGTGAGGAGAAAGCAGCCTCCTGGCCACAGGAACTACAAGGAGATCGCGCTCGAGAAACTCATGGATCCAAAGACCTCCCTCGAGTATTACAACTAATTTTTGACGGCAGATATGGGGTTAAAGCACACTTGCCCAGCCTCGACCGTGCTCACTAATGTTTTAGGCTGATTAAAAACGTTACTAAATTTGAACTTAAACTCGGGCACCAGCTATATCTGTAAGTGCTTCCTGTTGAGGTTTAACTTTTGTGACAGGAGCCTCGTGGCAGAATGAATCCTGCCCTGCATAGTTATCCACAAAGATGCCACCGTTTTGTGCAATACATCTACTCAACTGGAGTACTGGCTAATCAGCAAGTGCTACCTCGTTGTGTAAATGTATAGTGCTTTTCCTACACTGCAGCTGCGTAAAAGCCCAGAAGATTTGTCTCCACTGACTATGTGTGCCTGTAACTTTGCCACCGCGCCAAAAGGCGCCGAGGTCCCTTGAGTGAGCTGTTCATCATAGTTGGGAAAGGGCGGGAAAAACGTTTGATACTGCTAGTGTGTGGTGCGGGGCTTCTATGCGTGTGCACATGCCTATTGTGTAAAGGGTCAGAGAGCGAGCAGGGAAGCAGGTGAGAATAAAGCAGCCTCCTGGCCACAGGAACTACAAGGGGATCGTGCTCGAGAAACTCATGGATCCAAAGACCTCCCTCAAGTATTACAGCTAATTTTTGACGGCAGATATGGGGTTAAAGCACACTGGCCCAGCCTCGACCGTGCTCACTAATGTTTTGGGCTGATTAAAAACGTTACTACATTTGAACTTCAACTCAGGCACCAGCTATATCTGTAAGTGCTTCCTGTTGAGGTTTAATTTTTGTGACAGGAGCCTCGTGCCAGAATGAATCCTGTCCTGCATAGTTATCCACGAAGATGCCACCGTTTTGTGCAATACCTCTACTCAACTGGAGTACTGGCTAATTAGTAAGTGCTACCTCATTGTGTAAATGTATAGTGCTTTTCCTACACTACAGCTGCGTAAAGGGCCAGAGGATTTGTCTCCACTGACCATGTGTGCCAGTAACTGCCACCGCGTCCATCAACTGTGTTTTTTGCAAATTTCACCCCGAGTGTGCTGGGTATACTCAGACGTGAGTCCCAGGCTCTCCACACCACTGGAGTCAAGCTATCCAGGCTGAATGAAGGCTGATAGCCAGAAACCGGTCCTTGGATGCTTGATTCCGGTCTGGGAAAGACATGGCTTGGTAGTTCGGACTGGACTGTTCCCATGGGGCACAGGGTCAGAGCTGATTTGCATATAGCCAGTGTCTAACCCAGGGTGGTGTGGAGTGCAAAAAAAATGATGGATTTAGGCCCAGATCCTTGTACTGGGGTGAATGTATGGCATTGTTCTACATTCTGTCCATCAACTGTGTTTTTTGCAAATTTCACCCCGAGTGTGCTGGGTATACTCAGACGTGAATCCCAGGCTCTCCACACCACTGGAGTCAAGCTATCCAGGCTGAATGAAGTCTGATAGTCAGAAACCGGTCCTTGGATGCTCGATTCCAGTCTGGGAAAGACATCGCTTGGTAGTTCGGACTGGACTGTTCCCATGGGGCACAGGGTCAGAGCTGATTTGCATATAGCCTGTGTCTAACCCAGGGTGGTGTGGAGTGCAAAAAAACAATGGATTTAGGCCCAGATCCTTGTATTGGGGTGAATGTATGACATTGTTCTACATTCTGTCCATCAACTGTGTTTTTTGCAAATTTCACCCCGAGTGTGCTGGGTATACTCAGACGTGAGTCCCAGGCTCTCCACACCACTGGAGTCAAGCTATTCAGGCGGAATGAAGGCTGATAGCCAGAAACCGGTCCTTGGATGCTTGATTCCGGTCTGGGAAAGACATGGCTTGGTAGTTCGGACTGGACTGTTCCCATGGGGCACAGGGTCAGAGCTGATTTACATATAGCCAGTGTCTAACCCAGGGTGGTGTGGAGTGCAAAAAAACGATGGATTTAGTCCCAGATCCTTGTACTGGGGTGAATGTATGACATTGTTCTACATTCTGTCCATCAACTGTGTTTTTTGCAAATTTCACCCCGAGTGTGCTGGGCATACTTAGAAGTGAGTCCCAGGCTCTCCACACCACTGGAGTCAAGCTATCCAGGCTGAATGAAGGCTGATAGCCAGAAACCGGTCCTTGGATGCTTGATTCCGGTCTGGGAAAGACATGGCTTGGTAGTTCGGACTGGACTGTTCCCATGGAGCACAGGGTCAGAGCTGATTTGCATATAGCCAGTGTCTAACCCAGGGTGGTGTGGAGTGCAAAAAAATGATGGATGTAGGCCCAGATCCTTGTACTGGGGTGAATGTATGACATTGTTCTACATTTTGTCCATCAACTGTGTTTTTGCAAATTTCACCCCGAATGTGCTGGGTATACTCAGACGTGAGTCCCAGGCTCTCCACACCACTGGAGTCAATCTATCCAGGCTGAATGAAGGCTGATAGCCAGAAACCGGTCCTTGGATGCTTGATTCCGGTCTGGGAAAGACATGGCTTGGTAGTTCGGACTGGACTGTTCCCATGGGGCACAGGGTCAGAGCTGATTTGCATATAGCCAGTGTCTAACCCAGGGTGGTGTGGAGTGAAAAAAAACGATGGATTTAGGCCCAGATCCTTGTACTGGGGTGAATGTATGACATTGTTCTACATTCTGTACATCAACTGTGTTTTTTTGCAAATTTCACCCCGAGTGTGCTGGGTATACTCAGACGTGAGTCCCATGCTCTCCACACCACTGGAGTCAAGCTATCCAGGCTGAATGAAGGCTGATAGCCAGAAACCGGTCCTTGGATGCTTGATTCCGGTCTGGGAAAGACATAGCTTGGTAGTTCGGCCTGGACTGTTCCCATGGGGCACAGGGTCAGAGCTGATTTGCATATAGCCAGTGTCTAACCCAGGGTGGTGTGGAGTGCAAAAAACGATGGATTTAGGCCCAGATCCTTGTACTGGGGTGAATGTATGACATTGTTCTACATTCTGTCCATCAACTGTGTTTTTTGCAAATTTCACCCCGAGTGTGCTGGGTATACTCAGACGTGAGTCCCAGGCTCTCCACACCACTGGAGTCAAGCTATTCAGGCTGAATGAAGGCTGATAGCCAGAAACCGGTCCTTGGATGCTTGATTCCGGTCTGGGAAAGACATGGCTTGGTAGTTCGGACTGGACTGTTCCCATGGGGCACAGGGTCAGGGCTGATTTACATATAGCCAGTGTCTAACCCAGGGTGGTGTGGAGTGCAAAAAAATGATGGATTTAGTCCCAGATCCTTGTACTGGGGTGAATGTATGACATTGTTCTACATTGATCCAAAGGCCCCAGTCAACTACCGGCCTATCTCTCTGCTGCCGGCTCTCACGAAAATTGTAGAAAAGCACGTGCAGACGGTGCTGTCCAATTTTCTTGAGACGAATGAGATTCTGCATGCCACCCAGTCGGGCTTCCGCCCAAATCTCAGCACGGAGACTGCGCTCCTCGAGGTTTCAGAAACCATTAAAGGGGTTCTGGATACTGGGGGCAAAGCCATGCTGGTGATGCTGGATTTGTCGGCGGCTTTCGACACCGTCCCCCATGATGGCCTTCTCACAAGACTTTGTGAGATTGGACTACGGGGGACGGTGCTCAGCTGGTTTTCCTCCTTTCTAGCCGGCCGCCGGCAAACGGTCTGGGCCTCGCCAGATTCCGCCGTGATGCCGCCTCTGGGAGTCGGGGTCCCTCAGGGCTCTATCTTGAGCCCGACCCTCTTTAATATCTTCATGACCCCTTTAGCGGCGTTGGCGGAGTCGTTTGGGGCCCGGATCGTATCCTATGCAGACGACACCCAGCTCCTCTTCTCGTGCAAGAGAGGAGGAGACTTTGATGGGGAGAGTATCCGGGATTGCCTTGGGGCTGTGTTCCAATGGTTTCAACTGAACAGCCTCAAGTGCAATTCCGATAAGTCTGAGGTACTCTTCTTTGGGTGTGACACGGAGCCAGACTGGCAGGCTTGGTGGTCTACTAATATGTTCCCCCCTAGTTGTTCATCCCAAATGGCTAAGAACTTGGGGGTCAAGATGGACAAGGGGTTGACTATGAAGTCCCAGATCCTGGGGGTGTCGGGCATCTGCTTCGGCCTCCTTAGGATGCTGCGGAGGTTTCTTCCCCTCTTATCGGAGGAGAACAGGAAGTTGACTGTGCAGGCCCTGATAGGCTCTAGGCTAGATTATTCTAACGTTCTGTACCTGGGCCTGCCAGAGTACCTGCTACAGCGGCTCCAAGTTGTGCAGAATGCTGCGGCGAGAGCAATTTTTGGATTGAACAGACGTGCTAGCGCAGCAGGCTTGCTGCAGACCCTGCATTGGCTCCCAATCCGCAAGCGGATCGCCTTCAAGGCTTTGACCTTGACATACAAGGCCCTCCATGCGACGGGAGCTAAGTACCTCCAAAAGAGACTTGCCTTCTACCGTCCGGCTCGTTCTCTGAGGTCTGAATCCCTGTTTTTGGCGACTGTCCCACGTGTGAAGAGAGCGCGCCTAGGAGGTCGCTCCTTTGGACTACTGGCGCCACAGCTGTGGAACTCTCTGCCGCTTATACTTCGGGGAGCCACCAGCTTACTTGCTTTTAGAAAGGGCCTCAAAACCTGGTTGTTTACCCAGTAGGCCTTTTTATTTGTTGTGTTCTTTTAGTCTGTGATACTTTCTTTTTTTAATGTGTTATGTTAGTATACTGCAGCCCTCCTTTCCAAAAGCGCCGGGACACTCTTTTTGAGTAGCCGTGCGCTCTACAAAAGCCATTATAACATAACATAACATAACATTCTGTCCATCAACTGCGTTTTTTGCAAATTTCACCCCGAGTGTGCTGGGTATACTTAGAAGTGAGTCCCAGGCTCTCCACACCACTGGAGTCAAGCTATCCAGGCTGAATGAAGGCTGATAGCCAGAAACCGGTCCTTGGATGCTTGATTCCGGTCTGGGAAAGACATGGCTTGGTAGTTCGGACTGGACTGTTCCCATGGGGCACAGGGTCAGAGCTGATTTGCATATAGCCAGTGTCTAACCCAGGGTGGTGTGGAGTGCAAAAAAATGATGGATGTAGGCCCAGATCCTTGTACTGGGGTGAATGTATGACATTGTTCTACATTCTGTCCATCAACTGTGTTTTTTGCAAATTTCACCCCGAGTGTGCTGGGTATACTCAGACGTGAGTCCCAGGCTCTCCACACCACTGGAGTCAATCTATCCAGGCTGAATGAAGGCTGATAGCCAGAAACCGGTCCTTGGATGCTTGATTCCGGTCTGGGAAAGACATGGCTTGGTAGTTCGGACTGGACTGTTCCCATGGGGCACAGGGTCAGAGCTGATTTGCATATAGCCAGTGTCTAACCCAGGGTGGTGTGGAGTGCAAAAAAACGATGGATTTAGGCCCAGATCCTTGTACTGGGGTGAATGTATGACATTGTTCTACATTCTGTACATCAACTGTGTTTTTTTGCAAATTTCACCCCGAGTGTGCTGGGTATACTCAGACGTGAGTCCCATGCTCTCCACACCACTGGAGTCAAGCTATCCAGGCTGAATGAAGGCTGATAGCCAGAAACCGGTCCTTGGATGCTTGATTCCGGTCTGGGAAAGACATAGCTTGGTAGTTCGGCCTGGACTGTTCCCATGGGGCACAGGGTCAGAGCTGATTTGCATATAGCCAGTGTCTAACCCAGGGTGGTGTGGAGTGCAAAAAACGATGGATTTAGGCCCAGATCCTTGTACTGGGGTGAATGTATGACATTGTTCTACATTCTGTCCATCAACTGTGTTTTTTGCAAATTTCACCCGAGTGTGCTGGGTATACTCAGACGTGAGTCCTAGGCACTCCACACCACTGGAGTCAATCTATCCAGGCTGAATGAAGGCTGATAGCCAGAAACCGGTCCATGGATGCTTGATTCCGGTCTGGGAAAGACATGGCTTGGTAGTTCGGACTGGACTGTTCCCATGGGGCACAGGGTCAGAGCTGATTTGCATATAGCCAGTGTCTAACCCAGGGTGGTGTGGAGTGCAAAAAAACGATGGATTTAGGTCCAGATCCTTGTACTGGGGTGAATGTATGACATTGTTCTACATTCTGTACATCAACTGTGTTTTTTTGCAAATTTCACCCCGAGTGTGCTGGGTATACTCAGACGTGAGTCCCATGCTCTCCCGACCACTGGAGTCAAGCTATCCAGGCTGAATGAAGGCTGATAGCCAGAAACCGGTCCTTGGATGCTTGATTCCAGTCTGGGAAAGACATAGCTTGGTAGTTCGGCCTGGACTGTTCCCATGGGGCACAGGGTCAGAGCTGATTTGCATATAGCCAGTGTCTAACCCAGGGTGGTGTGGAGTGCAAAAAACGATGGATTTAGGCCCAAATCCTTGTACTGGGGTGAATGTATGACATTGTTCTACATTCTGTCCATCAACTGTGTTTTTTGCAAATTTCACCCCGAGTGTGCTGGGTATACTCAGACGTGAGTCCTAGGCTCTCCACACCACTGGAGTCAAGCTATCCAGGCTGAATGAAGGCTGATAGCCAGAAACCGGTCCTTCGATGCTTGATTCCGGTCTGGGAAAGACATGGCTTGGTAGTTTGGACTGGACTGTTCCCATGGGGTACAGGGTCAGAGCTGATTTGCATATAGCCAGTGTCTAACCCAGGGTGGTGTGGAGTGCAAAAAAACGATGGATTTACGCCCAGATCCTTGTACTGGGGTGAATGTATGACATTGTTCTACATTCTGTCCATCAACTGTGTTTTTTGCAAATTTCACCCCGATTGTGCTGGGTATACTCAGACGTGAGTCCCAGGCTCTCCACACCACTGGAGTCACGCTATCCAGGCTGAATGAAGGCTGATAGCCAGAAACCGGTTCTTGGATGCTTGATTCCGGTCTGGGAAAGACATGGCTTGGTAGTTCGGACTGGACTGTTCCCATGGGGCACAGGGTCAGAGCTGATTTGCATATAGCCTGTGTCTAACCCAGGGTGGTGTGGAGTGCAAAAAAACGATGGATTTTGGCCCAGATCCTTGTACTGGGGTGAATGTATGGCATTGTTCTACATTGTGTCCATCAACTGTGTTTTTTGCAAATTTCACCCCGAGTGTGCTGGGTATACTCAGATGTGAGTCCCAGGCTCTCCACACCACTGGAGGCAAGCTATCCAGGCTGAATGAAGGCTGATAGCCAGAAACCGGTCCTTGGATGCTTGATTCCGGTCTGGGAAAGACATGGCTTGGTAGTTCGGACTGGACTGTTCCCATGGGGCACAGGGTCAGAACTGATTCGCATATAGGCAATGTCTAACCCAGGGTGGTGTGGAGTGCAAAAAAGCGATGGATTTAGGCCCAGATCCTTGTACTGGGGTGAATGTATGACATTGTTCTACATTCTGTCCATCAACTGTGTATTTTGTAAATTTCACCCCGAGTGTGCTGGGTATACTCAGACGTGAGTCCCAGGATCTCAACTCCACTGGAGTCAGGCTATCCAGGCTGAATGAAGGCTGATAGCCAGAAACCGGTCCTTGGATGATTGATTCCGGTCTTGGAAAAACATGGCTTGGTAGTTCGGACTGGACTGTTCCCATGGGGCACAGGGTCAGAGCTGATTTGCATATAACCAGTGTCTAACCCAGGGTGGTGTGGAGTGCCAAAAAATGATGGATTTAGACCCAGATCCTTGTACTGGGGTGAATGTATGACATTGTTCTACATTCTGTCCATCAACTGTGTTTTTTGCAAACCGCGCCAAAAAAGGCGCTGAGGTCCCTTCAGTGAGCTGTCCATCATAGTTGGGAAAGGGCGAGAAAAACGTTTGATACTGCTAGTGTGTGGTGTGGGGCTTCTATGCGTGTGCACATGCCTCTTGTGTAAAGGGTCAGTGAGCAAGCAGGGCAGCAGGTGAGGAGAATGCAGCCTTCTGGCCACAGGAACCACAAGGGGATTGCGCTCGAGAAACTCATGGATGCAAAGTCCTCCCTCGAGTATTACAGCTAATTTTCGACGGCAGGGATGGGGTTAAAGCACACTGCCCAGCCTCGACCGTGCTCACTAATGTTTTGGGCTGATTAAAACGTTACTGAATTTGAGCTTCAACTCGGGCACCTGCTTTATTTATCTGTAAGTGCTTCCTGTTGAGGTTTAATTTTTGTGACAGGAAGCCATACTTGTAACTATTCTATGACCCTGCTTTGAGGGTCAGAGCAGGGTCAGTGAATAGTTGCAAGTAGGAAACGAGGCGCCGATCAGGAAGCACTTACAGCATTACAGCAGGTCCCAAGTTGAAGTAAATTTCTTTGTAACCATTTTGTAAATGGTTACAAAGAAATTAGCTTAAACTTGGACACCTGCTGTAACCCTGTAAGTGCTTCCTGGAAAACATTTGTCCCGCTCGCGGATTCGCTGATTTTTCCGCAATTTCGCGATATTTGCGGATCGCAAAATTTGGAAAATCCGCAAATTCCGTGAGCGGAACGAATTTTCGGCCCATAGTTATGCAACTGGAAGCACACATTACACATCAATGTGCAGGCAACATCAGAACACCGTGGGACCCTCACCAACATCTCCTCTAAATACACAGCCAGTGCGCATGATCCCTTCACCCTCCGACAGTCCATCAGCAAACAAAGCTCCCAGGATGGGAAATGCATAGCCCCTTGGCAAGTGCAAAATTAACACCCCACTCACCTCAACTCCACAACCATGCAATCCACAACTCTGGCAATGCAAATGTCACAAAATCACAACCAACAAGCACAACAACATGCCCACCCACCAGACACAATAGAACAACTTACAATGCTAACCTGGGCAAGCCGTGAACATGACCAATCAATGGCATGGCACCTCAGCCACACAAAAGCCAAATGTGGGGAGAGGTGGCAACCAGGCATGTGCGAAGGATGCAGTAGAACCATGATTGGGAAAGTACACAATGTCAAGAGTGGCAGTGATGTGCTGGTCAGACCGAAGTATGCGGATCCCACCCATAACCACTGCATCAATCACCTCCGGTGTATGGAGTGTACTGGACAGTGTAGGCATCCATGTCACCCCAGGCAGCAGGTTTGAGTTTGGACATGTAGCTTTGTCATCACTCACTCTATTTGTAAGGGGAGTGGCCAGGGCCGTCATACGCAGAGCCAACATGGGTGTGTGACTGCTATTTGGGCACCCCTGGGCATAATTCTGTGCTGTGACTGTGCATCTGCATGTGTCTCTATGGCAGTGTGGGTCTCCTTAGTGGGGTGTGGGTGGGCCCCGAAGGGTGATAGAAACCTACGTATGTGTCCTGGTTCGCATTCAATTGGTTGGGCCCCCACCCACGCCTGTTGAGCCACCTCCTTTTGGCGTGCTGAAATATGGCATTGGGCTGCCATGTGTGGCTGGGTAAAGTGTTGTGAGCCAGCTGTGTTTTTGGGTGCCTCCTGCTGTGTGGTCTGTTGCAGGCTCGGTGTTCCCCCTGAGTGGCTTGGCTGGCCGGGTCCTGGTGGGGGGTTGCATGAGATATCCATGGGCTGTTGCAGTGTGTTGGTGTCAGCGGTGTGTGGTCCTCTCCAGCTTCACTGATGTCTTGTATTCTGTGCTCTGCTGAAGGTGTTGTGTGCCCCTCTGGATGTGAAGGGGAGGTGCATTTTGACTTTGTGTTGTCATGTATGTTTGCACATTGTTCGGATGTGCATGCGGACTGTATAGCAATGTACATGTTTGGGGGTGCCGAATTCTTCTGCGGGACAGTGTTCATTTGGACTACATGACGGATGTGAGTTCGTAGCCATACATTTCCATTTCACAGTTTCCGGCTCTGTCAGATGTAGTAGGCATGTTTCTGTGCATGTGCGGAGCCAGTTGTGTCCTCTGTTCTGCAGTGTCGGATATGCGCGTTGTTCCACGTTGTCATCAATGTGGGTATGCTGTTTCTGCTATGTGTGTGTGCTGCAGTGTGCCAAGGGGATCTGGGACATGATCCTGGGTGATTGTGGGTGTGCAGTGTGTTACACCTCGTTGCGCATGTATGCCATTGTGTACATCTCCACCCGTCACCCCAGTCCCTGTTTGTTGCACTCCCTGTTGCAGTTGTGTCAGGTCCTCGAGAGCTGTGTCTGTACTCCCTACTCCTTGCACCATCTCCACACTGATGACTGTGGCCTGGGTTTCTTCCAGCTCCTCCGGTGGCGCTGGACTGCCACCTCCTGTCGCCGTTGCTGCATTCCTGTTGGCGGGGGGTTGGTTCCTGGTTTTGGTAGTCACATCGGCACCTATTGGCCTCCGGGATTGGCCTCCTCTGCACTTTGACTACATTCCAGGTGGTCTACTTTTGGGTCAGTGGTAGTGTTCTTTCACCTCCGTGACACTGGTCTTGTTTTCCTGCGGTCTGCACCCTGTCCTCCTCTCCCTCTCCTCCTTGTCCTTCCCTGGCCCCGTTGTTTCTTGCTGGTAGCCTGTGGGGGTTGTGGGGTTCGAGTTGGCCTCTGCGCTGGGTCAGGGTGCATCCATGTTGCTACCTGCATTGGCTTGTTTCTGTTTTTTTGGTTTCTGTGGTTTTTATTGTGCATTGTCCCGCCAGACACTTGGGGTTTGCAGGGCTGTGGCAGTTTTTTGCTGCTTTTTGTACCGCAGTTGGCCTCATCACCTGTTTTTTTGCGTTCCGGTATCGCATGTTTGCAGCATGCGTTGATTTTCACACAGACATTTGCTGCGTTGTCTGGTGTCTATTGCATGCTACTACTGTGTTGTGAATTCCACGTTGACACAGGGTTATTCTCCCGCAATGGGCTGCAATGTTAAAAGTTGCATTACGCTACTCTTGCAGTAGTTATCACAGGTTCTTGTGAATATACTCCTTAGATTCACCCTGGACAAGACCTCACCTACAATGAAACAAAGACCTCTTAGTACCAGCTCTCTCTTCTGAAGAAATTCCAACAGTTTCCTCCAGAAAATCACTTCATAACTGCTGTTCCAATTCTCCTACTTTCACGTCTGAATAGTGTTAATTCCCTACTCCATGACCACCCAGACTCCACTCAGGCATCCTACATGCTGCAGCACTCTTCAAACAGGGCCTGAAGAAATATGCTCACATCATCACCATCTTGAGGGAATGAGATTGGGTTCCCATGCCATCTCCATCACCAGCTGCATCACTTGCAAAGCCATTATGACCAGGGTCCCTGCTTATCTTGCACACAAGTTTACCATCTGTAGTGGTTATCGGCACACCAACAGTCAGGGCTTCTTCAGACTGTAGACCAAGAGTGTAAAAAATAAAATACATTAAAACAGGCTTTTTCCATCTATGCTTCCAGGGTCTGTAACAACATCCCTCTATCCATTCGGAGCACCCCAAGATGCTTTGATTTGGGAAAGAGGTGAAGACTCACCTCTTTTAAGACCTCTACATCACAGTGCATTAACTGTCCACATTCCAGCTCTCTCTCCTATTACATGTTGACTTTATGTTTTTCTTTTACTATGTACAGCAGTTCGCTGCCTTTTGGATCGGTTTGTGCTAGAAATAACATATACTTAGATACAATACCTTAATTCATTTCTAAAATGGAAAACAGAAACTGTCAAGAAAAGACATATGGTACTGTACACGTGCTGTTTACTTAACTATGTGGGCAGTGCAACGTATTTGTGGCAAGGAGGGTGTCTGTTTAATACAATTTATTTGCATTTCACATTTTTTCGGAATTAATATTCATAAAGCACTGCATATTTCTAAAAACAAGTAGATTGATGTGATGACATCTCTAAAAATGTGTGCCTATCAAGAATGTTTGATTTTAAATATACATTGTTATATATTACACAAATTAATTCCTATATTACTGGTTCAATTTAGATCACTCTTCTGGTTACTGCATGCTATTTCTTTTTTATGTTTAATGAACTAATAGGACAAAAACAAGAAGTGCAAATAGGTTTTGTGCCCATGTTGCTCATTCTATACCACATTTTAATATGTCTGTGTTCACGTCTATGAACAATAGAAATCTGGTGGTACCTGTGAACTCAATTGAAATTCTGATCCTAAATCGCAGTTGTGCAATAATAGTATTTGTGTACTTATTTGCTCTGCTATTTAGGTCATGCTTGGAAGCACAGCTGCGCAGCTGTGATTTGACGATATGTGATTCAAAGAAAAATATCTTTTAGAGGCACTACTGAGAGAGGGGCTTTAGCTCCATCTATATATTTATTAATTTTAGATAAGCATTTGGCTAGGCAAAGGTTATGTTTGTCCACTGAAAAAGAGTGATTATACTGTAGGTTTTGACAGTGGTAAAAGTGTATGCTCAATATAGCAGGATTATTCTGTTTATGGTGATAAGCCAATAAGCAAGGTAATAGACTTGATGGCAAATACACAAGCTGGATCCTCACTATTTGAGATGCTATGGTGTCATGAGGAATAGGGCCAACCCTGATTTACATTGCTGGGTCTGAACAGCGGTGGCGAAGTGAGCTGAAGAACGATGATGGATTCAACCCAGATCTGTGGCTGGGGGTGAGTGCCTGGACAGTTTCAGTGCTCTGTCCATCATCTCCTCTGTGTTTGCTTTCTTTGCCTTAAGTCGGCAGGGTATGCCCAGACATGGGTCCCTTGCTTACTTTGCCACTGGATTAAAGCTAGCCTGGCTGATTCGGGGTGTAACCCTGAAACCGGTCCCAGGGTGCTTGTTTCCGGTCCAGGGAAGAACTGGATTGGTAGTTTGGGCTGGACTATTCCTATGAGGAATAGGATGAAGATTGATTTGCATATGGCTGGGTCTGAACTGGGGTGGTGAAGTGAGCTAAAGAACGTTGATGGATTCAACCCGGATCTGTGATTTGGGTTGAGTGTCTGAAAAGTTTCAACGCTCCGTCCATCATCTCCTAGTGTTTGCTTTGTTCACTCTAAGTTGGCAGGGTATGCCCAGGTGTGGGCCCTTGCTCACTTTGCCATTGAATTCAAGATAGCCTGGCTGATGACCAGCAGCGGCCGGCAGTGGGAGTACCGACAGGGCGGTGACGTAGGGAGTGGGAGGGTCAGGGTGGGGGGTAGTAATGTATGGATTAGGGAGTTTTACAGGTAAATAAACATTTAAATAAAGAAAACAAATTTCGTTGAGTGCACTGCATCCCCAAATGTGATGCAGTGCGCGCAACGAAATTCATTTCATTTATTTAAATGTTTACTTACCTGTAAAACTCTGTAATCCATACATTACTACCCCCACCCTGCCCCTCCCCCTTCCCACGTCACCGCCCTGCAGGCACTCCCACTGCCGGCCTTGGCTGCTGATGAGGGGTCTTACCCCGATACCGTTCCCAGAATGCTTGTTTCTGGTCCAGGGAAGACGTGGCTTGGCAGTTTGGGCTGGACTATTCCCATGAGGAATAGGGTCAAGACTAATTTGCATATGGCTAGGTCAGAACTGGGGTGGTGAAGAGAGCTAGAGAACGATGATGGATTCAACCCAGATCTGTGACTCAGGGTGATTGTCTGAAACGTTTCAGCGCTCCGTCTATCATCTCCTTGTGTTTGCTTTTCCCATGAAACACCCATGAATTTTTTACACTTTCCCAGATTTACGAGAGAATATAAACCGGGGAAGTGCCAAAACCTTATGCTTCCTGATGTGAGGCATAACAAGGAGAGATATCTTCATTTCTCTGAGTTTTTTCCTCTTTCTTCATTCTGCAGCACACAGTTAAAGAGGAAAGCACCTCTTAGGATTGTTTCTGTGCAGGAAGGTGCTATTTCCTGCACAAACCAATTTTGCTGAAAACCCTGGCACCCTTGTGGTGCAAGGGTCCCTGTGTTGGCGCTAGGCTGCCGAATCTGTGCCAGCACAGGAGGAAAGGACAGGAATGCACTGCATTGCATAAATATTCAGACAAGACCAGAGTCCTCATACTGGGAACCAACACCTCTGCTTGGGTAGACTCCTAGTGGCCCGTCCAGTTAGGACCCCCCTACACCCACGGACCATGCACAAAACATTGGCATCATACCGAACTCCTCACTTACTATGAACTGCCAGATAAAAGCCATCTTATCATCATGCTTCCACTCGCTTCGCCTGCTGCGAAAGACCTTCAGATGGGATCCACCCTGAGGCCAGAAAGACGGTCGCCCAGGCACTCATCAGCTGCAGACTCGACTACGACAATGCACTCTACTCAAGTGTCATCCAGAAACTCCTGAGAAACTACAGAATGACCTTGCCACCATTCTTTGGATCTGCAAGACCAGGACCGGAGGAAGATCCTTTTCCTACCTCGCTGTCAGAACCTGGAATACCCTGCCTCTCCACCTCAGGCTATCCCTGTCGCTGACCCAATTCAGGAAGAATCATAAGTCCCGGCTCTTCAACTGAACCTCAGCACCTAGTCAGACCTGCAGCCTCCTCCCTCCCCAGCACCATTATAGACCCTAACAGGTGGGTCGTCACGCTTCAGAAATATTGATTGATTGATTGAAATATGGTGCATTCCTGTCCATTCACTTTGGCATAGGGCAGCTCAGCAAGAGGACTTACTGCACTGCCCTGTGCTAAGTCTCCATAAATGAGGGTCTTGGTATGTTAATTAAGGAAATGTTACAACAAAGGCAATAGGCCTGACTTATTTATTGTGAAAAGCAAGTATTAAAGTCAGTAGGAACATAAGGGTAGATTTCATTACAAGACAGGAGGCTACATTATACATTAATCCTTTAATACAGCTCACAAACAGCCACTTTCATCACAAAGACTAGAATAAGAACAAAGTGACATCATAGTATCCATAAAAGGCATGTGCCAGAGAAGATCAGCCTCTTTTAAATGCCGCTCTCAAACAGATAAGTTGCCTTTCTTACTGAAGCCTTCTTTATATTTGTTTATTGATATTGTTTAGACCATATGTTTAGACCATATGTTTAGAGTATATACTGTTAGCCTACACTATAATTCTTTAGCTTTGTGGAATTTACTTCTGTTTATTTTCATATTTTATGTGTTTGCCATGTTTGCCATGCTTAAGTCCTCTGAACCCTCGCCTTTGAAGTCTGGTTACCCTCACCGTAACCCCCCTCCCTCAAGACTTACAATTTATGGTTGTCTTCCCCTCACCTTCGTGACACCTATGTCTTTTTTTTGGATGCATTTTCTCCCCTCGCGCTCTCATCTCCGTGTTCTGCATAGTTGTGTGATCTTTATGGTCCATGTTAATATCATTATTAGCAGGAAAATCTTTTCAGCCCTTTACCCGTTTGCCTGACTCGCGCTCCAAACACCCGATGTCTCGTGCTCCTAACACCCGATGCGAGCAGTGCATACATTCCCGCATTAGAGGAATGACCCTCGGCAGCGGCGGCGTAGCGCGCCCTCCCTCCTAAGGGTCATTCCTCTTTCCTTCGTGGTTTCCCTGCCTCGAGCGCGTCAGTTGCGAGAAGCTCCTCTTTCACCGACGATCAGCTGTTTTCAATCGGTTTCACGCATAACTTTGCCCAAACGCGTTTCTAGGGCAAACGCAAAGGTTATCTTACCTTAATTCAGACGTGGAATCGTTTTCGGGAATAAATTATATAAAAAAATTAAAAAAAATTAAAAAAGGACAAATTTAAATAGAAAGTAGATTCGATTGGAGTACTCTAACAGAACTATTGAGACACTACTAAAAGTACATTTGATTACTAGAACTTGGAGTACATTAATTAACCTAATTGTAACACTAGTTAACAAACCGTTTGTACCACTTTATTCCCTTTATATATTGTTATATATCAGACATATATTGGCATTATGTCTGACTTGGAGTCTGACGACGCTGTCGCAAGCTCCCCTACCCATACTAGCGACTCTTTTAAGAATTTTCTTAAAAAAGAGATGAGATCATGCATGATTGATACTCTAAAAGAAGTCATGTCTCACAAAAGAGCGCTAAGTATTGAAGGCGATACATCTCATGAACCTTCCTTATCCAAAGCCCTTAAGAAAGTCAAGCACAATCTAGGCACTACTGGTAGTATTCCTAACCCAGTTGGCATGGGAGGTCCTAGCACCTTATGCAGTATGGGAGGCCATTGCGCCTCAAAAGGTGTTGGTGTCCCTTGCGGCACGATCAGGATGGGTGCCCCTGGCGGCACTGTTTCGGCAGGTGCCCACAGCGGCACAACTGGTGACAGTGCTTGTGCTGACTTTGAAGGCGGAATATCTCCCAGGGAAATCCAATATCTCAGCAGATTGGAACTCGAGATTCCTTCAAGATTTTAGCGATTGGAAACTAGATGTGACAATTTTCAATTCCCTGGATCATTTCTGGGGTCCTTTCGACGTGGACCTTTTCGCCAGCCGGTTGACCTTCCAACTCCCTCAATATTTCAGCTGGATTCCAGACCCGGGTGCTCTAGCTGTGAACGCTTTGCTGCCATCTTGGGCTCCTCACCGCCCTTACGCATTTCCCCCATTTCCCATGATCCAAAGGGTTCTGCAGAAAGTGAGACAGGAACAGTGCTCTCTCGTCCTGATAACTCCTTTCTGGCCGTCTCAAGCCTGATTCCCCACAGCTCTGGAACTCTCTTGCGATGTTCCCTTCCTGATTCCCGCAACTCAGGGCCTCCTCATAAACGCAAACGGAGAGGATCACCACCTGGTTCTTTCAGGGAGTTTGAACCTTCCTGCCTGGAAAGTGTCAGGCAATCTAACCAATGGTCTGGGCTTTCGTCATCTGCTCTCACTCTCCTCGGAGAATCATGGGCTCCAGGAACCCATTACAGATATAATAACATCTGGAAAAAATGGTCTAGTTGGTGCTTGGAGAGGAACTTGGATCCCGTGGAGGCTCCTATCGTTAAAATAGTAAATTTTCTGGTAGAACTCTTCGACAACGGTCTCTCCTATAGATCAATTAATTGCTTTAGATCAGCAATCTCAGCAGGACATTCTCATCAACCGTAAGATGGTAGGTAAGAATGGTATTATTTGTAGAGTTCTTAAAAGTATTAGGCTTAAAAAGCCTCCTGGCCCTAAATACCAATCTGTTTGGGATGTTAAACTTCTGCTTGACCTTTTTTGTTCTTGGCCTGACAATTCTCTCCTTAACAGGAAATGCCTTTCAATTAAGCGTGCCTCTCTTTTGTGCCTAGTTTCTTGTCGCAGAGTTTCTGATGTCAAAGCTCTGGATATCTCTAATAGATGTTATGACATGTTTGGTGTGAAATTTGAAATCTTTAGGAGAACTAAAACCATGTCTGACTTTATCCTTTATCCACGTTTTGATTTCTGCAAAAAACTCTGCGTGGTCGATTGCATGGAAGAATACGATTCCAGGATGTCTAATCTTCGTCCTCCTGATGCAAATCAACTTCTTGTTTCCTATGTTAAACCCATTAAACCCATCTCATCTTGCTCGATCGCAAGGTGGGTTAAATTGGCTATGAACTTTGCTGGTATTGACCTGTCTAAATTCCAAGCTCATTCTCTGAGAAGCGCAATGGCCAGCAAGTCATACTGGTCTGGTGGTAAGTTGGATGCTATCCTTAAGGCTGCTGACTCGTCTGATGCTTCTACCTTTACCCATCATTATTGTAAACCAATTGAACATGTTTTTAACATTGTTATTCAAGGCTACCAACATGCATAATGTAGCCTCCTGTTGTGTAATGAAATTGCGATTCTCCTATTAACATGACCAGAGAATCTGGATTTCATTAAAGACACGGAGCCTAACATTATCCCTCCTGTCCCTCCCTGGAGGGAAATTGAGGATTGATTTGGTATACAATGTTTTGAATGTTTCATGCTCTTTTAACTTTATGTTATGCTTTTCTTATTGTGCTTCCTCTGAAGGTTACTGTGTGCCTTTCTTGATTTGCTTTATTTTCTTCCAGACAATTCGTTGTAACACTGTTAACCCCTTGAGCGCTGATGACGGATCCGCTCCGTCATCAGCTGCGGTGGCGCTGTGCTGATGACGGAGCGGTTCCGTCATGGCCCACCCGCCGCTCATGCGCGGCCCGAATTCCGCGCCTGCGCTGAGCGTTCTATTGTGCGGGCGGGGCCATGACGGAACCGCTCCGTCATAAGGACAGCGCAACCGACGCTGGTGACGGAGCGGTTCCGTCACCAGCATGCGCCCGCCGCTCTTCCGCCCGCCCCCTTAGCACTGTGGCGGAATAGCCGCCGCAGTGAAAGGGTTAAAGACTAGAGAGAGGCATTTAGTTACATGACGTTTCACAGATTACCAAAGTAGACAAGTGTTTTGATGTTGATTATTTCCCTCTGTAAAACCTTAAACTTTGGAATTGCAAGATTTTCAGTATGATGGGCCCAATTCACAAAAATATTCTGAGACAAAATCCTAACTTTATGACTGTTGGTATTCACAAAAGGCATTTAGGAGTAGTAAAGTTATGATTCCTAACTTTCTACTCTGAAACTGAGACAAAATCCTAACTTAACGACTTTCGGTATTCACACAAGGCATTTATGAGTACTAAAGTTAGGATTCTTAACTTTACTACTCCTAAATGCCTTTCGTGAATACCGAAAGTCGTAAAGTTAGGATTTTGTCTCAGATTACTTTTGCGAGTCGGCCCGATAATCCTTGGTATATCCTATTGATAGAGTTGAATATTGTTCTGCTATCGTTAATTTTAAACATTTGTAATTTTATGTCTGTATTCCAAATGATTGCTAGTTTTACGCACAATGCAGTGGTCCTGAGTTGTTTTTGTACTAAGTGAATGATTAAGGCTTGAATTTACCACCGGGAGCAAAAAATGTTTTACTGTTGATGCCCGGAATCCTGCACCAGTTCTGACTCTGCCAGCTAGCCTCTTCAAACGCAACGCTCATCAAAAGCCAGTCCTAGAAACTGTGATGGAGTGCAGTCACAAAAAAAGATTGGTCAGAAACAGCAGTCTGCGATTTCTGAAATAGCATCCTTAAATCAATAAATGTCATGATTCTATGATTTCCCTCGTGTTGTACTTTTCTAACAGCAAAAACAGAATAAATGGTACAGAGAGGCAAGCAAGTAGAACACTGTGGCTATCGAAACTATCAAAAACTCGGAGAGCTGCCCTCAGGGAGAGGATGGTCGGGTTCTGCAAGCTGTTGGGAGAGATCAGATTCATACTGCAAGCTTAGAGACATAATTGGTGCTTAATTCCCAGTGGGGGTTTCCAGTAACCACTGCAGATAATGTAGCGACGAAGAGAGCGGGCGTGCCCATGCAAAAATGAATTTCAATGTGTGATGCTGAAATTGTTCAGAAAATGAGTAATCGAACTCTCCACTCAAAAGACACGGATAGTCAGATACTCCCATCTGATGCCGATCCAACTTCCTGAGTATGCTTCTTGTTTGTGCAGCTAAATAAATTTTTTTAAGAATTCCTGTAATTTATTTGTACCGAAATTTTGATTAGCCTCTTTGCAAAACTATGCCTAGTGATGCATTCCTTTCTATTTTTTTTTTGTATAATTTTTGCAAAGGTTATATTTAAACGTACACTTTGATTAGAGATTCTCTGAATTAAACATTTAAGTGGAACAAATCTAAATGGGCTTTGCAGCTTTCCTTCGAATAAACTGAACATACTATTTGATACTATTGTTTTTTAAATAGTTTACAGAAGTGGATTTTAGAAGTAAAACATGCACTTTTCTACTCAAAGCAGGAATCATGTTGAGGGTAAATGCAACATTTCGAAAAAAATAAGGAATATTCAGTAGGATAAATGCATTCACAAGTAAGTGGAGTAAATGCAGCGTGTTTGTGCTCATCTATGTCTCTGCAAAATAAAAACTAAACAACACAATAATTGAATCACTGCTACTTTTCCATATATTCCTGCTGCTTTCCACCGGCTGTGGGCCCAGAAAAAAACACCTAATAGCTTGGCATACACTTTACTTACAAAAACCAGAGACTAGCAGCTAGAGCTGTGGAGAGCCAACTGATTAACCAACAATGTTAAAAGTTTCTCAGCAAAACTCACACTCCATTTGCTTTTTGCTATGTAATATATTTTACAGTATTGAATTTCAAGTGCAGCATATGTATTTACAACTGTACAACACATCATTTACATTTGTCAACAAAAGGTAATTGGACCAATTATATCTCTCATAACATTCCATATTGATTGTTGCGCCACAGGATGCTTCGTCATCTCATTTGTGGAAGGTGGTCAAGTTCAGCGCGTGTGAAAAAATATTAGTTTTTTACAGAGTACAGTAAACACCTGGGGGCTTATTTACAAGGCCCTTGCGCCACTTTTGCGTCACTTTTCCCATGTTAAAAATGACGCAAAAGTGGCGCAAGGGCCTTGTAAATGTGCCCCCTGTTTCGTTGTTGAGTCAAACTACTTTTTCAGGGCTGTTCCTCCAAACAGACGTAATATGATTTATTAAAGCTTACCTAACGATAAATCTAAAGCATAAAAAGAACTAAGATAATTCAACTAACATGTATTTAAAATCACAAATAGAAGGAACATAATTCTTACAGCACAAGAATGCTAAAAACACGAAATAACATTAGCAGAAACTAAAGCCATTCCTGAACATTATTGATATAAGAACTCCAATACATTTCTCATCAAAATGATACCAGTGTAACCTGTTTTTTTCTGCTGACAAGCGTTTCTCAACAAAATAGATTTTACAGGAGACCTATCATATAGCTGTGATACAAAAAAAAGTATTACCTTAAATATGTTTTAATTTGTTACCTCAATCATCTATATCAATACTCTATGAGTTGTAGTGAACCACAGAATACTTATGGTTTGGCAAATGAGTACGCCCATTCTAGAATGCTTACAAAATTAATAGCAAAGAATAGTAGAATTGCTTTCAATTTACCCGAAGAACTACAAAGATGAAGAAAAAAAGGAACTGTTTCTCCAGCACACAAAGGAACATTACAACCAGACGGTGAAGATTCATTAAAAATGAAGAAGACATCCATCCTAATCAATTGTTGCAGATTGTTACATCAAAGGGGCCTATTCCATGACATCGGTCAGGAGCCGTAACTGACCAACCTGCTGTCGTCGGTTACGGCCCTGCTAATACGATGCGACCGAACAGGGTTCGGTCTCACTCGTATACTTCACAATGCAGGCATGCATTCTGAGAAGAATGCATGCCTGTATTGAGAAAAGCAGGGGTGCAGTTCATCCCTGCAGGGTGCCTGCCACCGGGTGCAGGGATCCACAGAGGGGCACCATAGGTGCCCCCCGGCCCCCATTCAGCAGCCTTCCACCCATGGTGGCCCTGCTGGGGGCCTCCAGAGACCGTTTCTGACTGCCTTTTCGTGCCGGACACACCGGCACGAAAAGGCAGTAAAAAACTGCTATCGAACTCCCTCGGTTGTAAAGAGGCGACCGGGGGAGTACTGAAGGATTTCCGGAGGTTAGATGGGTTCTCCAAGCCCGTAGTAAGCCATCCGAAATCCGAGTCAGATTTAATTCCGACCGAGCCCATCGGAATGGCTCAGTCGGAAAGGAATCTGGCTGGCACTGACCGATTCGGTCGGAAGGGCTCCAAACATGGGGGGTCATTAGGATGGCGGACAGAAGGACGTCCGCTGGCATAAAGTAGGTGGAAAATGCCTTTTTTCAGTCCACCAGCTGCGGTCTGTCCATCCGCCACATTAGGATGGGAATCACTGTCAAAAGTATGTACGCCGCGGAAGAACAAGCACCGCCGCGGAAATACACCCGACCCCGCGGCGGACGTAACCAACCAGAGACACCGCCGTACGGAATGACGTCTCCGACCATCCACGTAATTACGATAGCGGATAGGACCCAGCTCTGAACGCATTTCCGATCCTCTTCGTGCTCCACCACCAACAAGTCCTGGACCGTCGCCGACGCCGACGCAGGTATGCAAACACAACAATCAATGCCGGAAGGGGAGTACCTGCCGGGGCCGTGACGTGTGGAGGGGGGAGGTGCATGTTGGGTAAACAGTATTTACGATACCACCAGTATATCAACAATGCAAGTAGACAATAAGGAATGACAAACAGAAACCACTACACACGATAAGATTGTTTATTGCACATATTACTAAATAACTCCTAGAGTAGGCAGGAGCATGGGCACTGGATACAACAGAAAAGGTACATCTGAGGTTGCACATGAGAGGGCACAATGCAGTATCATTACAGCAACAGGGCAGTGTACATAACAGAGCAGGTACATCTGAGGCAGCACATGAGAGGGCACAGTGCAGCATCCTAACAGCAACAGGGCACTGTTCGTAACAGAGCAGGTACATCTGAGGCAGCACATGAGAGGGCACAATGCAGCATCCTCATAAGCAGGAACATCAGTGGCAGCACATGAGAGGGGTACATTTGAGGCAGCACATGAGAGGGGCACATAGCATCAACAGTCTATGGCAAGGCACAGAGCAGGTACATCAGAGGCAGCACATGAGAGGGGCACAGAGCATCAACAGTCCATGGCAAGGCACAGAGCAGGTACATCTGAGGCAGCACATGAGAGGGGCCAAGTGCATCAACAGTCCATGGCACACATCAGGGACATCAGTGGCAGCACATGAGAGGGGCTAAGTGCATCAACAGTCCATGGCACACAGCAGGGACATCAGTGGCAGCACATGAGAGGTGCCAAGTGCATCAACAATCCATGGCACACAGCAGGTACATCTGAGGCAGCACATGAGAGGGGCACAGAGCATCAACAGTCCATGGCAAGGCACAGAGCAGGTACATCTGAGGCAGCACATGAGAGGGGCTAAGTGCATCAACAGTCCATGGCACAGAGCATATACATCTGAGGCAGCACATGAGAGGGGCACAGAGCATCAATAGTCCATGGCAAGGCACAGAGCAGGAACATCTGAGGCAGCACATGAGAGGGCACAATGCAGCATCCTAACAGCAACAGGGCAGTGTCCAGAACAGAGCAGGTACATCAGAGGCAGCACATGAGAGGGGCTAAGTGCATCAACAGTCCATGGCAAGGCACAGAGTAGGTACAACTGAGGCAGCACATGAGAGGGCACAATGCAGCATCCTAACAGCAACAGGGCACTGTTCATAACAGAGCAGGTACATCTGAGGCAGCAAATGAGAGGGCACAATGCAGCATCCTAACAGCAACAGGGCAGTGTCCTTAACAGAGCAGGTACATCTGAGGCAGCACATGAGAGGAGCACAGAGCATCAACAGTCCATGGCAAAGAACAGGTACATCTGAGGCAGCACATGAGAGGGGCTAAGTGCATCAACAGTCCATGGCACAGAACAGAGCAGGTACATCTGAGGCAGCACATGAGAGGGGCACAGAGCATCAACAGTCCATGGCAAGGCACAGAGCAGGTATATCTGAGGCGGCACATGAGAGGGGCTAAGTGCATCAACAGTCCATGGCACACAGCAGGCCCATCATTGGCAGCACATGAGAGGGGCCAAGTGCATCAACAGTCCATGGCACACAGCAGGTACATCTGAGGCAGCAAATGAGAGGGGCACAGAGCATCAACAGTCCATGGCAAGGCACAGAGCAGGTACATCAGAGGCAGCACATGAGAGGGGCTAAGTGCATCAAAAGTCCATGGCACAGAGCAGGTACATCTGAGGCAGCACATGAGAGGGGCAAAGAGCATCAACAGTCCATGGCAAGGCACAGAGCAGGTACATCTGAGCAGCACATGAGAGGGCACAATGCAGCATCCTAACAGCAACAGGGCACTGTTCGTAACAGAGCAGGTACATCTGAGGCAGCACATGAGAGGGCACAATGCAGCATCCTAACAGCAACAGAGCAGTGTCCATAACAGAGCAGGTACATCTGAGGCAGCACATGAGAGGGGCACAGACCATCAACAGTCCATGGCAAAGAACAGGTACATCTGAGGCAGCACAAGGACGTGTGTCAAGCGGCCCGTCCTATGGACATAAATAATGCAAGGGTGTTTACAATGGACTATCTACACACCAAGTAAAATGACATATAAGTGATGCCAACTACACCTCACGATCAATAAAACAAGGAACCAGGATTTATTGTCTGAAGGTTATTATTCAACTTCAAGGCAAAATATAAATTTATGTACAAAAACAATGAATAATCATAAAATACAGGGTGCATACATGGATATAATGAGGATATTCAAGGTCTTGGTTGCTTTTCCTTGGGTATATCCAAATATGAGTCCAGACTGCTACGTCACAGTAGTTGATTTGTTATAACTCAAAGTCAGAAGAAAATCAAAAGATGACTTGAGACAAACTAGGCAGAATTGGACTGAACAGGTCGACGTTTCGGTCTTATTATGGTTATTCTTAAGACCATCATCAGGACTACAAAGTGGTATATACAATTGATGACCCTTTATTGCAATAGAGACGGTGTCAGTTAAAGAATCTTGGTGGCACCGGTGCTTGTAAATAAAGGCACTGAGGTTGGGCACAGCGATGAATTTGTAGTGCCAATCAAACACTTGCAACAATTTAAACGAAGCAGAAGATCAATTCTGACAGTAAGTCCACTTTTAATTGAAGATCAGCTGTCACAGAATAGAAATTGGGGAATAGTCCGCAGTAGAACGTCAAAGAAGTACGATCGTCCCGATTAAATTGTTGCAAGTGTTTGATTGGCACTACAAATTCATCGCTGTGCCCAACCTCAGTGCCTTTATTTACAAGCACCGGTGCCACCAAGATTCTTTAACTGACACCGTCTCTATTGCAATAAAGGGTCATCAATTGTATATACCACTTTGTAGTCCTGATGATGGTCTTAAGAATAACCATAATAAGACCGAAACGTCGACCTGTTCAGTCCAATTCTGCCTAGTTTGTCTCAAGTCATCTTTTGATTTTCTTCTGACTTTGAGTTATAACAAATCAACTACTGTGACGTAGCAGTCTGGACTCATATTTGGATATACCCAAGGAAAAGCAACCAAGACCTTGAATATCCTCATTATATCCATGTATGCACCCTGTATTTTATGATTATTCATTGTTTTTGTACATAAATTTATATTTTGCCTTGAAGTTGAATAATAACCTTCAGACAATAAATCCTGGTTCCTTGTTTTATTGAGCATTTATGCTTAAACCTGATGTTAGTGTGGTAACATCTTATGTTCTTTGTAATTGAATTTAACAGCCACTGATTGAATTCATGTTTAGGTAGGGTGATTAAACCTTAACAAGTCCTAACGGTGCTGTAAAATCTTAAAACAAAACCCCTTGCTGGCCATTTTTCTTTCACAAACCTTGCCCGAGCCCGCAAGGGTATATTGGGTTGCTCACCCTTCCGTATATTAACTACACCTCACAGCACTGAATCTGGTGGAGTGTTTGACCTAGTAGCCTCGGACACAGTGGCAGGGTCTGATACCGGATTGGGAGACACAGCCATAGCACTAGTGACTGACACATGAGCCATAGACCCAGACACACTGCCAGCACCAGAAACAGGAGTGTGAGAAACAGCCACAGCTCTAGTGACTGACACATGAGCCATAGACCCAGACACACTGCCAGGACACAACCGTGCACAGTGACCAACAAATACCATGCCAGAATCTGAGACATGAGAGTGGCGGACACACACATTGGTAGTACCTGAAACAGGAGAGGGCACAACTGACACAGTGCTACTACATGAGGCATGACAGCAAACAACAGACACAGTGCCACTATCTGACACATGAGAGTGAACTGCAGCTGACCCACTAGGACCACTGAAATGATGAGCCACAGGGCTGTATGGGCCAGGAGGCAGGGTGGCTCTGGGAGCTGGGGACAGCTGTACTTGAGCGACATTGGGGTGGGCAGGTGTCACAGGTGTGTGTCTCTGTTTCTTTGGGATATGGAAGGGCACCCTGGACATGACTGGACTGGTAAGTGGTGTGGCCTCCTCATGAACATCACCCATCAAAGGTGGATCATGTGCTGGTGTGGGTCTGCTCTCTGGGGATGTGCTGGACCCTGCTTGATGTTTGCTGTGGCCCTGCCTTCTGCCCTCTGCATCATGTGTAATGGGTGATGCAACAACAGTGTACTCCTTCCTCTGCTTCTGCTGGGTGTGGATGGGAGTAGAGGTATGGGGGGACTTCACCGCTGACACATGTGTTTTACGTTCCTTCTCCAACATCAGCCTCAGGGCATCCAGGGGTGATGTATGCCTGTCCTTGATGGTGCTCGTGTCCATGGGTGAACCCTTGCCCCTGGGAGGTGCCTTGCCTGTAGGCTGTGTCCTGTCTCTGGAATGTGCCTGAACCGTGGGCGGTGCCCTGTCCCTGGGAGTTGGCTTGTCCTTAGTAGTGTCCCGGTCCATTGTAGTGTCCCTTTCCTTTGCAGTGTCTTTGTCCTTGGGAGGGTCCATGGCCTTGGGTGGTGCCCTTTCCTTTGCAGTGTCCTTGTCCTCGGGAGTGTCCGTGGCCTTGGGAGGTGCCCTTTCCTTTGCAGTGTCCTTGTCCTTGGGAGTGTCCCTGGCCTTGGGAGGTGCCCTTGCTTTGGGAGTACCTTTGGAGGGGGATGCCGGTGTTACATGTGAATCCCTGTCACCCAACACCCCGGGCCCGATTCGCAGAACTAACTTAAGACAAAATCCTAAACTTACTACTTTTGGTATTCAGAGAAGTTAGGAGTTTGTCTTAAGTTTGTCTTAAGACAGACTTAAGTTAGGATTTTGTCTTAAGTCTGTCTTAAGTCTGTCTTAAGACAAACTTAAGACAAAATCCTAACTTCTGTGAATACCAAAAGTAGTAAGTTTAGGATTTGTCTTAAGTTAGTTCTGTGAATCGGGCCCCCCTTGATCATCCTGTGTGTCAACTCCAGGGTAGCTGATGTTGTGGTCTGTGAAAGATTTCCCTGTCCTAGGGGATGGTGTCTGTGCCCTCCGTGCCCTGCCTTGCTGCCTGTGGCTGCTTCTAGTGCAATATCCCGAAAATGAGCCCTGCTCAGAAATGTCACTCTCCGTTGACACATCAAGTGGCACATCAAGTGGTGTGGATGGGGGAACTGAAGTAGAAGCTTGTGCCTGGAATTTTGAATGGCTGCAGACACCGTGCTGGATAACGACTGAACTGTTCTGTGTAGACCAGCAACATTGCCATGCATCCCCTCCATGAATGCTACCACCTGCCCCAACTTCCTATTGTGGTCTAGGAACGCATTGATCATTTTGGTCTGCCCTACACACAGCTGTCGCAGCAGATCAACCGCCTCAGCACAAAGGGCATTTTGTGTCACAGGGGCAGGGGCAGCGGTGCCTGCACCGAAGGCCACTCTGCTCCCCTTACTCTGGCGAGCACGAGCAGTACTTGTTGCAGTTATTGGCAGTGTTGGCCCTGTGTGCTGTGTACCAACTGAAGGTGTAGATTGCCCACTCCCTGTGTCTACCAACAGTGCTGACTCACCAACACCGTCTGAAGATGAGGACAATGGTGTCACCACATGTGAGTCCTCAGAGACAGTTCTGTCCCCCTCTCCGGGGCTGCTCTCTTCAGTCTCAGTCTGCGTGTGTGTGTTTCCGGATTCTGATGCATTACCACCACTGAGCTCTGTCGTTTGTGGGTCAGTGCCCTCCGCCAAAGCTGAAAGAGAGAAAAGAGGTATACGTAAGTGCCACACTCACATACTGAAAATTTTAAACAAAACACCTTGACTGCTGACCAACATGTAGCCCCCATCCTGCAAAAGAACCACCCCTACCATACATCTTCATGTCAAAGAACCGGGGGTGCCTGTGAAACATGTACTTCTAACTAGCAGGGCAAGTGCATGCCGACCACCACACATGTGCCGCCATGAGAACACAGACCTCAAGGGCATGTCCTGGGACCCTGTACTACAATGCAACTGGTATGTCCACCTGGCTGACATGGATGCCAATGAACACTCCGACAATGGCACCAACATGCTATTGCAGCACAACATACACACCACGGATGTCACTACTGCGTCTGGCATCAATACATGCATGCACTCACAAGTCACAAACACATTCAGTCTGCTGACCGCTAGTTTGCTGCTGATCCCCTCTCAACCGGGCGGACAGGTCAGGATGCGTCACTGCAATGATACGGAGCATCAGAGGGGTCATGGTGCGTCGTGTAAGCCGGGATGTACGTGGAATCTGCCCCAGTGTCATCTCCACCACATTCTTGCTGAGCCTGGAGATGTCGTCCCAGCGCTTGTGGCAGTGTTTGTGTCGCCTATTGCACACCCCCACTGCCCATACATCACGTGCTATGGTCCTCCACACGGCCTTGCGAAGGTGCAGCTTGACCTACCATGATGGGAGACAAAATGGGAAAGTGAGTGGACATATGGACAGCCACACAGATAGGAGCAACACGTATCCTGCAGCAGCCATGCACAGTACAGCACATGTGAAGGTCCCACAGCATACCACCAAGATTGCAGAAGCAAGGAGTCAGTGACCACCTCATGCACACCAACATGTCCCCCACTGCACTTACCACCTGTCGGGGGCACCGTAGAGCCTGTCATAGTGGCGGAGCACACCGTCCACAAGGACATCGAGCTCCGCTGCGGTGAAGGGACTAGACCGGATCTCTCGCACTCTCGACATGGCAGGGTCCCTGACTGTGGCACAACAGCAGCAGTTGGAGGATTGGTCAGCAGCAGCAGGTAGAGGTGATGGTTGCAGGCAGCAGTTGGCGGACTGGTCAGCAGCAGCAGGTAGAGGTTATGGTTGCAGGCAGCAGTTGGAGGACTGGTCAGCAGCAGCAGGTGGAGGTGATGGGTGCAGCCAGCAGTTGGCGGACTGCTCAGCAGCAGCAGGTAGAGGTGCAGGCAGCAGTGGCTGGAAGCAGTGGATGTGTGCTGCAGAGATTCACACATATATAGGGCCCTGAGCTGATATCAGTGGCACACGTCTGCAGCAATTGGTTTTCCCGGGCTACTTCTTTCAAAAAGAGCCAATGACTGGCCCTGCTGTGGCGGTGCCCGGCTTCCGCTATTTTTTAAAATTGCTTACGTGCCCTGCGTAACCTGTTTCCATTGGCTACATGTCCAAGGACCGTCACGGTCACACACCGGCAACCGCATGTGCGCGCTACCGCGATGGTGCATCATTTGAAATTCAACACTCACTGGCATCGCAATGGCAGATCACGCATTCCGCGGGGCGGGGCAGGCTAACACATACATTTGAATGTGCAAGTGGGAATGGCAGTTAGAACCCCCCTTACAGTCACATTGCAGCAGCCACCGCACACTGCCAGGCCTGGCCACTCACCGACCGAGGGGTGCAGGCGGTGGGTGACGGCGGGGTGCAGGCAGTGGGTGACCGCGGGGTGCAGGCGGTGGGTGACCGCCGGGTGCAGGCGGTGGTTGACCGCTGGGTGCTGGCGGTGATGAACCACCCTGTGTATAGATATCAGCCTGGCATGGTTACCCCTGGCCACTCAACCACCGACTGCACCTGGTGGTCACCCACCGCCTGCACCCAGCGGTCACCCACCTACTGCACCTGGCGGTGTGTGAGCAGCCAGGGGAAACCATGCCAGGCTGATATCTGTACACAGGGCGGTTCACCACCACCTGCACCCGGCGGTCAACCACTGCCTGCACCCCGCGGTCACCCACCGCCTGCACCCGACGGTCACCCACCGCCTGCACCCGGCGGTGTGTGAGCGGCCAGGGGCAACCATGCCAGGCTGATATACGTACACAGGGCGGTTCACCACCACCCACACCAGGTGGTCAACCACCGCCTGCACCCCGCGGTCACCCACCGCCTGCACCCAGCGGTGTGTGAGCGGCCAGGGGCAACCATGCCAGGCTGATATCTGTACACAGGGCGGTTCACCACCGCCCGCACCTGGCGGTCAACCACCGCCTGCACCCCGCGGTCACCCACCGCCTGCACCCGGCAGTCACCCACCGCCTGCACCCGGCAGTCAACCACCGCCTGCACCCGGCAGTCACCCACCGCCTACACCCGCCGGTCACCCACCGCCTGCACCCGGCGGTGGGTGTGTGGCCAGGCCCGTCGGTCTGCGGTGGGTGCTGCTATGTGACTGTAAGGGGGGATAACAACTGGCATTTCGAGTTGTCCATTCAACATGGGGGCCTGTTGGGAGTTGTAGTGCTGTGTGATAGTGGTCATTGGTTTGTACTTACCAGCCTCAAGAACCTCTTCTATTCCTTCAAGGCTCTCAGGGTGCAGTATGCCCAGCACCTTCTCCTCCCATTCTGTAAATGATATAAAATGGTATGGGCTCCGGGGGAGTGCCGCCGCCAGTGTGGTGTGCCAGCAGGTGGTTCTTCGGCCTGATGCCTTTCACCCTTGCCTTGAGGTTGTGCCACCGCCTCTGGATCTCATGTTTGGTGCATGGCACGGTCCCTGAAGCATTCACTCTGGTCACTATCCTGTTCCACATGTTGGTTTTCGTTGCCAAGGTGGTTTGCTGGATTAGGTTGCCGAATAGATGTGGTTCCACACGGATGAATTCATCCACCATTACCTTCAACTCAGTGTCTGTGAACTTGGGGTTTTTCTTGGGTGCCATGTGTTGTGCAAGGTGTGAGTGGTGTGGGGTGGGGTGTGCAGGTGTGTGGTATGTAGGGATGGTGTTGTGGAGGTTTGTGTGGTGGGTGTGCTGATTTGCAGGTTCTATGTGTGTGTGTGGGTCTCTGCTGTTTGTGGTATTCGGCCTCTTACTTCCAGGTGTGCTATGATGCAAAGGATTGTGGTAATGGGAGGGATACTCTGTGTGTTTCTTGTGTCCCAATGGTTGTTGGCAGTCAGGTGTTCTGTGGGTGTGGTGACTTGGGTGCTCTTGTTTGTGTTGGGGGGCCTTGGGGCGTGTAGTTGGTGGTGGTGGGTGTTTCAGGTGGGTGGGTGTCCTGTTTTGTGTGTTTTGTATTTACTTCGCAGTCATGCTCCGTATTCTGATCATTCCGCGGCGGTCGAGGGAGCTGGTGAGTTCCGTAGGGGTTGCGGGGTTATCCTAATCGTGCGGCCGGACCCTCCGCAGGTCGTGCGGCGGTTGGTCCTGTTTCTGCGGTGTTTGCGTCCGCGGCGATGGGAATTTATGTAGTACCGTCTGCCTGTGGCGGTCTTTCATGTTATCCGTCCGCCGCAGTTGGTGTTTGATGTGGTCCGTCCGCCGCGGTCGGTGTTTGCTGTCAGTTATATCCTAATCGCTACCGCGGATTATCCGCGGAGCAGTCAGGAGTATTTTTACCGCGACCATGGTGGACGGAACACGTTTCCGTCCACCATCCTAATCGACCCCATGGTTCGGAGCCCTTCCGACCTGAATCGGAATCGGCACCAAAATTGTAAGGCAAAAACACGCAATCGAACACAAGCTACCAACCTTGAATGAATTCGTACAGAGAACCTGATTGAAATCTAAAACTTCACAAATAGTATACAGAGTATCGCTTGGAGTGCTTGAAAAAGGGAGAAGTCCTTTCATCCCATCATCCCACATAGCACATTATCAAGCCTATGTTAGTATTTGTCTGAAATTCAGTATCAAAGAAGCTCCTTTCCTGTTGGGTCAAAAGACACCAAACCGTAAGTCAGAGTCTACATTATCTGGTCAAAGACACATTTGATTGTATAATCTTACCACCACAGCAAATGTTTTGAGGCAGATTTACAAGAAGGTGTCGCAGCATGGCACAGCAAGCCTTTTGGCTGTGCCACGCTGCAGCACTTTCAGAGCACAGGAATGCAACATATTTACAATGATATGTTGCATTCCTGTGCTCTCCCCTGCCCTGGCACACAAACAGCTGCCATGCGCCAGCGCAGGCACTCTTGCACCTTGATGCAAGGATGCCTGTGTCATGGGGAGATTGGTTTTGTGCAGGAAGGGCACCTTCCTACACAAAAACAATCACTACAGGCATTTTCCTCTTTCAATGCTTGCTGTAGAATGCAGCACGCATTGAAGCAGAAAAAAACAAGGAGAAATGTTTTCGTTGCTCCTCACTACGCCACCCCTGGTGTGATGTAGCATACTGACGCACTTCCAGGTTTATCAATCCTCGTAAATCTGGAAATGTGTCTGGTTCCATGGGTGTTGCGTGGGAACACCCACAGCAACACCCATGGAACGCATGGAACGCCTCTTTCACGTAAAGTGCTGCTTGTAAAGGGGTTGTGTTTACAAGGACAGGGAATGCCGAGCAGGGTGACTTTTTCTGTCCTTGTAAATATTGGGTAGAGAAATTTGCTGCCAGTGCGTCACAAAAAGTGACATACTGGCAGCCAAGGGGCTTGTAAATCTAACCCTTAATTCATTAGAGGCAAATATTATGTCCATGAGCTAAAGCTGAGCAATAAAAGAACAGAAGAGTATTACTATCACGCTCTACTCAGGAAACACATTGCTTCCTATTTGATCATGTTAGTTCACCAGCAAAACAAATACCCACTGTATTTAGTGCTTGGATACATTTTATTACCCACGACAGAAACATGTTTGCAAAGAAACTCAGATTCATGAAAATCAATACCAAAGCGTTCCAGTAAATCCTTCTAAAACCACATATCATCCTAACCTTGAATTCAAGAAAGAAAACAGGAGTTCTTGAAACTAGCCGTCAGGCATAAGAAATGACAGTCACCATTTTATCGTATTTATCAATTGTGTACGAATATTGTTCTTTCCTGCACTTTTCTAAGTGTGATAACATATATATAAATTACTTTTTTTGTGTCCTCATACATGCCATCAGATTTGATAAACTCTAGATGGGGTCCCTCCATGCCTTCTGCACTGACAAAAAAGAAAAAAAACGATTGCCGCCCTGGATATGTCTGTGCCTGGCAAACAGAGTTCGCCCAGAGGAAAGGCTGTCTCCTGGTCCCACTCCCGATTTCTTGACTAGATAGAAAGCAAGTTACTAGGGAGGACCGGACAATGAACCTCTGGAATAATCATAGGACTGAGATTATTATATATATATGAATTACTGACATAATATTGACAGACAGATTATCGAGCTACAATTATATTGATACATAATATTGATAACATGATTATCAACATCATATACTTATTTAACACCTTAGCAGCTATGGAACGTCCAGCTCCAGTGCTGGATGTTCCATTGCGCAGGTGCAGTTGGAACGTCCAACGTCCGACGGCAGCACTCCCGAGGTAGTGGTGCCGTCGGCCATTGGAATAGGCGCAGCACTTAAGGTGTTAAAAACTTACAAAAATATTGAAGATACAATAACAAAGTACATAAACATCGAGAGAACAAATATCGCTAACATACTTATCGAAGTTTAAAAATATCAGCCTTCATTTAAATACATTCACTAGGTAAAAAATATCGTTCACAATTATATCGACAACACTAATATCGTATTTTTACATATATCAACTATATAAAAGTATACAAAATATCAAATTAAACTGACATAAATATAAATAAATTAGTAAAAAAGACATTACAAAATAATGATTACAAATAACAGTTTTACCACAATAAAAAATCTATTAACACAACAAGAAAATACAAAAACATTATTAACAACATTACTACATTAAACATTAATATTAATAAATATTACTATTATAATTTAATTCTATAATATAACATAACAAAAGCAATTTAAATATATATACAAAATTATACACAACTTACTACTAATTCGCGTTTTCCTTATTTGGAAACTAACTACCAAAACACAAATAAAAAAAAACTAATTAACCAATAGAAACACTCAAAATTTAAACTAACCAATAAAATAGAGATTACAACATCCAAAACACTATATAAATAATTAAACTTCATGCCTATTCCACACCCAAAAAAAAGAAAACTAAAGAAGGAGAAACTCTGCAGAAATTCAACTACAGACAAAAGAAGCTCAACATATACCAACAATAAACTTGATCAAAAGTAAGTAAACTACATAAAGCTCAATAATACTAAAAGTAAAAAACTTTAAATAATAATATACATAAGCTAAAAATTAATCAATGTCTTCTTTCTATTTTATATTTCCACTACAGAAAACTCTAAAGAAAACTAACAAACTACAGAAAACACCAAAAAAGATACAACTAACAAAGTAAGTATTTTCCAAACTATCTTAAATAAATAGATTAAACACCCACCCACAATCAAAACTAATCCCAAACCCCCTACCCACCGCTATAAAAGATATAGAAGTACAGCAGAGGGGGAATATCTATTTACCTATCTCAGCCTGTTTTAAACTGTCTGTCCTCGTCATTTTAATTTTTTTTTTTAAAACACCTTTTACTGTGTATGTGTCTTTGCTGAATTACGAGCACAGTCCACTTGGTTTTAATAGCTTACTTGCACAATTGAAGCACCCAGTTACATAGGGACTTGTCTTCCGCCCCGGTCCATCGCAGCGACGTGCTGTTTGAGTGGAGGGCGGGGCTGACAACACCTGAGTTGCCGCATCGCATTTCCGGCCAAAAAGGGGGCGAAGCTGCTCCTCCGCTCGCCCTCTTGGACCGCAGTGCCAGCATGCATGCAGCGAAGCGTGGTGAGTCTGTTGGAACCTGACTCATTCACCTGCTGCTAGGAAGTACGGCGGAGGGGGGAATATCTATTTACCTATCTCAGTCTGTTTTAAACTGTCTGTCCTCATCATTAAAAAAAAAATACCTTTTACTGTGAGTGTGTCTTTCCTGAATTACGAGCACAGTCCCCTTGGTTTTAATCGCTTACTTGCACAATTGAAGCGCCGAGCTACATAGGGACTTGTCTTCCGCCCCGGTCCATCGCAGCGATGTGCTGTTTGAGTGGAGGGCGGGGCCGACAACACCTGAGTTGCCGCATCGCATTTCCGGCCAAAAAGGGGGCGGAGCTGCACTTCCGCTCCCCCTCTTAGAACGATGTGTCAGCGTCCACGAAGAGGACACGCGCAGCGGCGTGCCGATGGTGCGCCAAAGGCAAGCCCGTCTGCTCCATTTCCCGACTAACCGGGACCTGGGGCCAGAACCCCTGCCTCACCCGGGACAGAATCAACAAACCCGTTGTGCTACTCAAGAGACATACTTCTTGGGTTAACAACCCATACCACATTTAAACCAATTTCAGATTGTATCGAAGAATTCTTCTCTTGCATGCGGTGCAAATGGAGCAGTCTAACCTCGCATGAGCAACTACAAAGAGAAAGGGACAATCATAGCGAGCTTAACTGTATCTATTATAATGTCAGCTCAGTGCCGAAACACGCACTGGATATCTGGGACACTATTAAAGAGACAGGCCCAGACCTGGTCTTCATCACTGAGACCTGGCTTAGTGAGAGCAACTGCTCAGACATCGCCAACACCCTTCCCCAGAGTATAAAATACTTAAACTAGATAGAATTGGATGGAAGGGTGGGGGGCTAGTAATCCTATTTAAAGATCATATCACCTGCTCGCCTACCGCAATAACCCAAGAGGGAGAGTATGAATTACTACTATTTGAACTATCTATCAGGAACCACATAGTATTTGGAGGAGCTGTGATCTATAATCCCCCAGGCTATCAGGCAGATTTCAGCACCAAATTGCTCACGGACCTACTGCCCGCATGTATAAAATACAAACATTATCTGGATATTGGAGTCTTTAATGTGCTTTATGAATTAACTGATAACGTAGCTGCAAGTCACCTTAAAAACAACATGTTCATTCTTCAACTAAAACAATTGATTAAGGGACCCACACACATAGCAGGGCACACATTAGATCTTCTGTACTCTAACATAGAGAAGATTATAGTTAAAGAGACTAAGGCAGTCATATGGACTGATTACTCATTGATTAGCTTTACTCTCTCCACACATGAGAAATCAGCAAAAACCAACAAACGCATGCACAATACATAAAGAGCATGGAAATTGGTATCTTCTGACTCATCTCACCACCACATTTCCCGCAATAACCGAGGAAGTCTGGAGAAAAAATCCCCCTCCTGAGGGGCACTACCCCTGGAAACAGAAATTACCAAAACACAAGACCAATTTGCACCGAAAACCAAATCCAAACCCCAGAAAACAGTATCTGAAAAATGGTATACGGTAGAACTTAAGAAGCTGAAAAAAGAGTATAAAACATTGTGGCGGATGTCCAGATTGGACTCAGACAAATCAGAGTACAAAACACAACTCAAGGGCTATACACATGCAATCAAGAAGACAAAAAAGGCACATTTTACACAACGGATTAATGAGAATACAAACTCAGCAAAAGAACTCTATAAAATAGTATGCGAACTTTGCAAGCCAACCTGCTTGTCCCAAACCCTGCCACCCTCAGTAGACAATTGTGAAATAATTAGTAGTTTCTTCGCAGATAAAATAGATATGATCTATTCATCATTTAAAAATATCCCCCCAGAAAATCACATTAATTGGGACAATTCTTACCCTCGCCCAGACAGCCCTGCCCATTTAGACAGCTTCACCCCTCTTACAGAAAACAAAATTGCCACTGCAATGGGGGAAGTCAGAGCTGGATCCCTTCTCGACCCATGTCCTCACTTTATTTTCTCACAACTCACACCTATTCTGTGCCCTTACATTACACAGCTACTTAACCAATCTCTGGAGACAGTGGCCTTTCCAGAGGTATGGATACAAGCTTTAGTAACTCCATTACTTAAGAAGGTAGGTTCCGATGTTAACAATCCAGCTAACTATAGGCCAATCTCGCAACTTCCCTACCTCTCCAAGGTCCTGGAGAAACTTGTCAATAGACAGCTAGTCAACTATCTAGAATTAAACGAGCTGATGGATCCCACTCAAACAGGATTCAGGGCCACCAACAGCATGGAGGCAGCCCTCCTGGCTGTACTAGACAATGTAAGATCACTGTTGGATCAGGGTAAAGGGGTAGCCCTAATCCTATTAGACCTGTCGGCTGCGTTTGACACGGTCTCCCACCACCTTCTACTGGAAATACTACATGAAAAAGGGATACATGCTAAATCCCTGAAATGGTTGAGCTCGTTTTTATTTAACAGAACTCAAACTGGGAACCTTTTCATCCACCCCCAAAAATCTTAAGTGTGGAGTTCCGCAGGGAGAGTCCCTAAACCCCACACTTTTTTATGCCTATGTCTCATCCCTGGCAAAGATTGGCATGAAATGGGGCTTTGGAATGTGTTCCTATGCGGACTATACCCAACTAACAATAGCCATTGGAAACCAGCATGATGACACCAGAAAAAAACTCAATAATTGTCTTACTGAGATGGCAACCTGGATGTCAGATCATTGCCTTAAACTCAATGCGGATAAATCAGAAATCCTGCTTCTTGGAGGAGCCAATCACAATTGGGATCCCACCTGGTGGCCCCTCTCGTTGGGCATGGCACCAGCACCAAAACAATGCTTCAAAAACCTGGGCATCACCATTGACAACACCCTGTCAATAAAAGACCACGTGCGAACCCTGTGTGGTAAAAGTATCACTACCTTGAAGCTCCTAAAAAGACTAGTCCCATGGATCCCTCTGGACAGCAGGAGAGCCATCACGCAGGCTCTGCTGGTCAGCAGGTTGGATTACGGAAATGCACTTTTTGTCAGTATGCTAGACTATCTATTTAAACGCTTGCAGGTATTACAGAATGCAGCAGCTAGACTGGTGTGCAAAGAGAATAGATACAGTTCAGCGACAACATGCCTAAAAAAGCTCCATTGGCTGCCCATGCGCCAAAGAGCACGTTTTAAACTCCTAGGACATGCCTATCGGGCACTCCACCACACAGGCCCTAAGATTCTACAGAATAGAATTACATTCTATACCCCACCTAGATGCCTCCGGTCACGCTCTTTAGCACTAGCTGAGACTAAACGAATCAGTAGGAGTAGGACAGGTGGACGTTCCTTTTCGCACCTCGCAGCACTGCATTGGAATGAGCTTCCACTGGAGTTACGACTAACCAATGAATTTACGACGTTCTAGAAGAAACTTAAAACATATCTATTCCCCTAACTGCTGTCTGCCACTGCCCCTTTAATCACAACATGCTTCACCACTTTTCTGCCACTCCTAGCGCTGTGATATCCCCACGGGATGAATGTAGCCCTTTATAAATAAATGAATAAAAATAAATAGAAACAAATAATAAAATGAATGTACTTTTAATTTTCAGAGAAAGAAAATACAGAAAGAACATTCCACAACTAAAGAGCAAACGTCATCAGACTCAAATACATAAAAAACAACTTTGTAAGTATATTGTAAAAAAATGTTTGTTTAAATTCAAATGCATAGAGCAACATATTGAATAACTATAATATACATTTTTCATAGATTTGCCTGCATCAAAATGACTGAAGGAGCAGAATTTATTACAAGCCAGAAAGGAAAAATTTTATTATGCTATATGGGATACACTTACACGCAGGAAAACCAATTTGGAATAAAAGTTACCTGGAAATGCTGTAAATACTACTCTAATAAATGTTACAGGTTTGCTACAACAAGGGAAGCATATATTTACAACAAGAAGTGGTGAGGGACAGAGTCTCTGAATTAAGCAGAAAGCTCTCACCCAGTCAAGAGATCAGGGCTAGATCCAACACCGTTTTTTAGCTCACTGCACCATCCCAGTTTCAGAACCTGGCTGTATGCAAATTAGTCTGTTCCTGTCCCAGTGCATGATGGGAACAGGGCAAACCAAACTACAAAAGCCAATTCTTACACTGGGAAGGAAACAAGCTCCCGGGGACCGGTTTCTGGCATTACAGCCGTCTTCGGCCCGGTTTGCTTGAATCCTGATGGTGCAATGAGCAAGGGTCTCACATCTGAGAATACCCTTCCACGCTTAGGGTGGACAAAAATATTTACAACAAGGAGTGGTGAGGGACAGAGTCTCTGAATTCAGCAGAAAGCTCTCACCCAGTCAAGAGATCAGGGCTAGATCCAACACCGTTTTTTAGCTCACTGCACCATCCCAGTTTCAGAACCTGGCTGTATGCAAATTAGTCTGTTTCTGTCCCAGTGCATGATGGGAACAGGGCAAACCAAACTACAAAAGCCAATTCTTACACTGGGAAGGAAACAAGCTCCCGGGGACCGGTTTCTGGCATTACAGCCGTCTTCGGCCCGGTTTGCTTGAATCCTGATGGTGCAATGAGCAAGGGTCTCACATCTGAGAATACCCTTCCACGCTTAGGGTGGACAAAAATATTTACAACAAGGGGTGGTGAGGGACAGAGTCTCTGAATTGAGCAGAAAGCTCTCACCCAGTCAAGAGATCAGGGCTAGATCCAACACCGTTTTTTAGCTCACTGCACCATCCCAGTTTCAGAACCTGGCTGTATGCAAATTAGTCTGTTCCTGTCCCAGTGCATGATGGGAACAGGGCAAACCAAACTACAAAAGCCAATTCTTACACTGGGAAGGAAACAAGCTCCCGGGGACCGGTTTCTGGCATTACAGCTGTCTTCGGCCCGGTTTGCTTGAATCCTGATGGTGCAATGAGCAAGGGTCTCACATCTGAGAATACCCTTCCACGCTTAGGGTGGACAAAAATATTTACAACAAGGGGTGGTGAGGGACAGAGTCTCTGAATTCAGCAGAAATCTCTCACCCAGTCAAGAGATCAGGGCTAGATCCAACACCGTTTTTTAGCTCACTGCACCATCCCAGTTTCAGAACCTGGCTGTATGCAAATTAGTCTGTTCCTGTCCCAGTGCATGATGGGAACAGGGCAAACCAAACTACAAAAGCCAATTCTTACACTGGGAAGGAAACAAGCTCCCGGGGACCGGTTTCTGGCATTACAGCCGTCTTCGGCCCGGTTTGCTTGAATCCTGATGGTGCAATGAGCAAGGGTCTCACATCTGAGAATACCCTTCCACGCTTAGGGTGGACAAAAATATTTACAACAAGGGGTGGTGAGGGACAGAGTCTCTGAATTGAGCAGAAAGCTCTCACCCAGTCAAGAGATCAGGGCTAGATCCAACACCGTTTTTTAGCTCACTGCACCATCCCAGTTTCAGAACCTGGCTGTATGCAAATTAGTCTGTTCCTGTCCCAGTGCATGATGGGAACAGGGCAAACCAAACTACAAAAGCCAATTCTTACACTGGGAAGGAAACAAGCTCCCGGGGACCGGTTTCTGGCATTACAGCCGTCTTCTGCCCGGTTTGCTTGAATCCTGATGGTGCAATGAGCAAGGGTCTCACATCTGAGAATACCCTTCCACGCTTAGGGTGGACAAAAATATTTACAACAAGGGGTGGTGAGGGACAGAGTCTCTGAATTCAGCAGAAAGCTCTCACCCAGTCAAGAGATCAGGGCATGATCCAACACCGTTTTTTAGCTCACTGCACCATCCCAGTTTCAGAACCTGGCTGTATGCAAATTAATCTGTTCCTGTCCCAGTGCATGATGGGAACAGGGCAAACCAAACTACAAAAGCCAATTCTTACACTGGGAAGGAAACAAGCTCCCGGGGACCGGTTTCTGGCATTACAGCCGTCTTCGGCCCGGTTTGCTTGAATCCTGATGGTGCAATGAGCAAGGGTCTCACATCTGAGAATACCCTTCCACGCTTAGGGTGGACAAAAATATTTACAACAAGGGGTGGTGAGGGACAGAGTCTCTGAATTAAGCAGAAAGCTCTCACCCAGTCAAGAGATCAGGGCTAGATCCATCACCGTTTTTTAGCTCACTGCACCATCCCAGTTTCAGAACCTGGCTGTATGCAAATTAGTCTGTTCCTGTCCCAGTGCATGATGGGAACAGGGCAAACCAAACTACAAAAGCCAATTCTTACACTGGGAAGGAAACAAGCTCCCGGGGACCGGTTTCTGGCATTACAGCCGTCTTCGGCCCGGTTTGCTTGAATCCTGATGGTGCAATGAGCAAGGGTCTCACATCTGAGAATACCCTTCCACGCTTAGGGTGGACAAAAATATTTACAACAAGGGGTGGTGAGGGACAGAGTCTCTGAATTGAGCAGAAAGCTCTCACCCAGTCAAGAGATCAGGGCTAGATCCAACACCGTTTTTTAGCTCACTGCACCATCCCAGTTTCAGAACCTGGCTGTATGCAAATTAGTCTGTTCCTGTCCCAGTGCATGATGGGAACAGGGCAAACCAAACTACAAAAGCCAATTCTTACACTGGGAAGGAAACAAGCTCCCGGGGACCGGTTTCTGGCATTACAGCCGTCTTCTGCCCGGTTTGCTTGAATCCTGATGGTGCAATGAGCAAGGGTCTCACATCTGAGAATACCCTTCCACGCTTAGGGTGGACAAAAATATTTACAACAAGGGGTGGTGAGGGACAGAGTCTCTGAATTCAGCAGAAAGCTCTCACCCAGTCAAGAGATCAGGGCATGATCCAACACCGTTTTTTAGCTCACTGCACCATCCCAGTTTCAGAACCTGGCTGTATGCAAATTAATCTGTTCCTGTCCCAGTGCATGATGGGAACAGGGCAAACCAAACTACAAAAGCCAATTCTTACACTGGGAAGGAAACAAGCTCCCGGGGACCGGTTTCTTGCATTACAGCCGTCTTCGGCCCGGTTTGCTTGAATCCTGATGGTGCAATGAGCAAGGGTCTCACATCTGAGAATACCCTTCCACGCTTAGGGTGGACAAAAATATTTACAACAAGGGGTGGTGAGGGACAGAGTCTCTGAATTAAGCAGAAAGCTCTCACCCAGTCAAGAGATCAGGGCTAGATCCATCACCGTTTTTTAGCTCACTGCACCATCCCAGTTTCAGAACCTGGCTGTATGCAAATTAGTCTGTTCCTGTCCCAGTGCATGATGGGAACAGGGCAAACCAAACTACAAAAGCCAATTCTTACACTGGGAAGGAAACAAGCTCCCGGGGACCGGTTTCTGGCATTACAGCCGTCTTCGGCCCGGTTTGCTTGAATCCTGATGGTGCAATGAGCAAGGGTCTCACATCTGAGAATACCCTTCCACGCTTAGGGTGGACAAAAATATTTACAACAAGGGGTGGTGAGGGACAGAGTCTCTGAATTGAGCAGAAAGCTCTCACCCAGTCAAGAGATCAGGGCTAGATCCAACACCGTTTTTTAGCTCACTGCACCATCCCAGTTTCAGAACCTGGCTGTATGCAAATTAGTCTGTTCCTGTCCCAGTGCATGATGGGAACAGGGCAAACCAAACTACAAAAGCCAATTCTTACACTGGGAAGGAAACAAGCTCCCGGGGACCGGTTTCTGGCATTACAGCCGTCTTCGGCCCGGTTTGCTTGAATCCTGATGGTGCAATGAGCAAGGGTCTCACATCTGAGAATACCCTTCCACGCTTAGGGTGGACAAAAATATTTACAACAAGGGGTGGTGAGGGACAGAGTCTCTGAAGAGTGGTCTGCTCAATTCAGACACTCTGTTCATCACCACCCCCTTTTCTGAATCGTTTTTGGCCACTATAGGTGTGGCAGGGTATACTCAGACATGAGTCCCTTTCTCACTGCTCCATCAGGATTCAAGCAAGCCGGGCCGAAGACGGCTGAAATGCCAGAAACCGGTCCCCGGTAGCTTGTCTCCTTTCTGGTGAAGAATTGGCTTGGTAGTTTAGTCTGCCCTGTTCCCTTGATGCACTGGGCCAGGGACAGACTGATTTGCATATAGCCAGGTTCTGAGCTAGGATGGGGCAGTGAGATAAATAACGGTGATGGATCAAGCCCTGATCTTTGGACTGGGTAAGAGTGGTCTGCTCAATTCAGACACTCTGTTCATCACCACCCCCTTTTCTGAATCGTTTTTGGCCACTATAGGTGTGGCAGGGTATACTCAGACATGAGTCCCTTTCTCACTGCTCCATCAGGATTCAAGCAAGCCGGGCCGAAGACGGCTGAAATGCCAGAAACCGGTCCCCGGTAGCTTGTCTCCTTTCTGGTGAAGAATTGGCTTGGTAGTTTAGTCTGCCCTGTTCCCATGATGCACTGGGCCAGGGACAGACTGATTTGCATATAGCCAGGTTCTGAGCTAGGATGGGGCAGTGAGATAAATAACGGTGATGGATCAAGCCCTGATCTTTGGACTGGGTAAGAGTGGTATGCTCAATTCAGACACTCTGTTCATCACCACCCCCTTTTCTGAATCGTTTTTGGCCACTATAGGTGTGGCAGGGTATACTCAGACATGAGTCCCTTTCTCACTGCTCCATCAGGATTCAAGCAAGCCGGGCCGAAGACGGCTGAAATGCCAGAAACCGGTCCCCGGTAGCTTGTCTCCTTTCTGGTGAAGAATTGGCTTGGTAGTTTAGTCTGCCCTGTTCCCATGATGCACTGGGCCAGGGACAGACTGATTTGCATGTAGCCAGGTTCTGAGCTAGGATGGGGCAGTGAGATAAATAACAGTGATGGATCAAGCCCTGATCTTTGGACTGGGTAAGAGTGGTCTGCTCAATTCAGACACTCTGTTCATCACCACCCCCTTTTCTTACAACAAGGGAAGCAACAGTAATGTACACTAGAGAACATAACCACCCACCAAACATTACAGAAATAGAAGTCAGAGAGTCATTGGAAACAATAAATGAAGCTGGCACAAGTTCCCAAAAACCAACAAGTGTCATTTTAAAAGAGCAGCTGCCCAGAATTCCTAAAACAGCTACTTCACAAATGCCATCTGTAGCTTTATTGAAGAGAACTATAGCACATACTAAAAAGGCTACTACTACTTCCACCCCAATTCCTAGAACATTTAACAAAGTTATAATTAACCCTGAACAATCTATGGCTTCAAATAAAGAACCATTTGTCATTTTTGAGAATAAAAGCAGTGAAAAAAGATTAATAATATTCGGAACTGTAACCAATCTACTAAAACTGCAACAATGTCAATGCTGAAAGATGGATGGTACTTTTACGACATGTCCCAAGCCCTTTTTCCAACTGTACACAATACATGGGCTACATAACAATTGCAATATTCCACTCATTTACGCATTATTACCAAGTAACACAACTCAACATACATGGAACTATTAAATACATTAAAACAACAAACTAAAGATTTTTATCCACAAAAAATCATTATAGATTTTGAACAGTCAATGATTACTGCTATATTAAAACACAACCCCATACCTGCATTCAAGTCTGTTACTATCATTTTAATCAGTGCTTATGGATGCACATGCAAAAATCAGCACTAAGCATTGAATATGCAACTAATTCTTCTTTCACTTTTCAAATAAAAAAATGAACAGCACTAGCTTATGTGCCTGACACAGATGTCGCAGAACATTACAATATCTTAATAGACAGTTCCTTCTACAAACAACATGAAGCAAAATTAAGTCCACTATTGGACTATTTTGAGGACACATGGGTTTGCAGATTACATAGATCTGGCCACATAAGAGACCCTATAGGTGCACATTAGGATAGCGGGCGGGAAACGTCCCCGACCGTCATGGTGGCGGAAATCTACCGCCCGCCATGACCGCGGAAATACCGGCATGCGAATTAGTAACAACCGCCGAAAAAATCCGACCGCGGCGGTAGCTGCCGAAATAAAACCGCCCGACGCGTGCGGTGATGGCAAAACTCCGACCGTGGCGGCCGGAAATGCAGCGGATAATACAAAACCGTCCACAGGTCCATCGGAGATACCGCACGAGCAATTAGGACAATGCAGCGGGTGTCGCGGTCGGGACCGTTGTTACCGACCGCCACGGACGCACCCAGGAGTGAATCGAAAAAATGGCGGCCAAGCAGCAGCGAAGCCACCGCACTGGACGAACATTATAAACATGGCGGACGATGTGAAAAGACCGCAGTGATGCCCAAAACTGCATAAACAAAGCAGCCCTGCACCCAAAACATGCTACACATACACAGACACACAAAATAATATAATAATACACTGAACCACTCCCACAACACTAATGACCACCTACATCCATTTGGACACACCCACGCAGCTGAGTATAAAGCCACCCCCTGCACTGACCACAATCCATTGCTACACTCCAGAAGACAAGGCATACACCACATCTGACAGGAGAGGCAAAACAGCACAGCACACCCATCCATCCACCAACCACCACCACCACAACCATCATCACTAACAAACACCACCACACAACACCCCACACACATCATCACCACACCCCTGCACCCAGACACCACTGCACACACACACACCTCAACCCCCCCACACCATGACTGCACAAAAAATGCCTACATTCACTGAGAGTGAGTTGACAGTCATGGTCGACGAGATTGTAAGAGTAGAGCCGCAAATAATGGTAGCCTGGTCCAACAGACACCATTAGCCACCAGGACACAAATGTGGCAAAGGATAGTCCAAAGGGTGAATGCAGTAGGGGCCACCCCAAGATCAAAGAAGGAGATCCAGAAGCGGTGGAATGATCTCAAGAGGGTGGTCAAGGAGAAGAGGAGCAAGAACTGGACGCTGGCAAACCTGACTGGCAGTGGCCCTCCCCTCCCACTAAAGACATTCACACCATGGGAGGAGAAGGTGCTTGCCATCATGCTACCGGAGAGTTTCACAGGAGTAGCCGGGGGAGTGGAGGCTGGTAAGTACAGACAAATGTCCGACACCACAATGGCAAGTACCTCCTTGCAATACCCAAACACCATTGTAATGTCCATCCCCACCCAACATGTAGCCAGCCACCCTGCATAGGAGGCCTACATGGCCGAGTGAGGTCTGTACAACAACTCACACCATACCCCCTGTATGAAAGCTGAGCATCATGGAGGACTCCCCCACCCAGCAGCATGTGTCAGCCATTGCACTGTTTAACAAACAGACTTACAGGTTGCCAGCCATCTTCACTCAAAGGGTGTTGGAGGGAGGGAGGGAGGCCTGCACCACTACTCCCACCATTCCCCCTGGCCCACACCCCAGCATCATGGAGGACTCCCCCACCCAGCAGCATGTGTCAGCCATTGCACTGTTTGACAAACAGACTTACAGGTTGGTAGCCATCTTCACTCAAAGGGTGTTGGAGGGAGGGAGGCCTGCACTACTACTCCCACCATTCCCCCTGGCCCACACCCCAGCATCATGGAGGACTCCCCCACCCAGCAGCATATGTCAGCCATTGCACTGTTTGACAAACAGACTTACAGGTTGGTAGCCATCTTCACTCAAAGGGTGTTGGAGGGAGGGATGCCTGCACTACTACTCCCACCATTCCCCCTGGCCCACACCCCAGCATCATGGAGGACTCCCCCACCCAGCAGCATGTGTCAGCCATTGCACTGTTTGACAAACAGACTTACAGGTTGGTAGCCATCTTCACTCAAAGGGTGTTGGAGGGAGGGAGGCCTGCACTACTACTCCCACCATTCCCCCTGACCCACACCCCAGCATCATGGACGACTCTCCCACCCAGCAGCATGTGTCAGCCATTGCACTGTTTAACAAACAGACTTACAGGTTGCCAGCCATCTTCACTCAAAGGGTGTTGGAGGGAGGGAGGGAGGCCTGTACTACAACTCCCACCAATCCCCCTGGCCCACACCCCAGCATCATGGAGGACTCCCCCACCCAGCAGCATGTGTCAGCCATTGCACTGTTTAACAAACAGACTTACAGGTTGCCAGCCATCTTCACTCAAAGGGTGTTGGAGGGAGGGAGGGAGGGAGGCCTGCACTACAACTCCCACCATTCCCCCTGGCCCACACCCCAGCATCATGGAGGAATCCCCCACCGAGCAGCATGTGTCAGCCATTGCACTGTTTAACAAACAGACTTGCAGGTTGGTAGCCATCTTCACTCAAAGGGTGTTGGAGGGAGGGAGGCCTGCACTACTACTCCCACCATTCCCCCTGGCCCACACCCCAGCATCATGGAGGACTCCCCCACCCAGCAGCATGTGTCAGCCATTGCACTGTTTAACAAACAGACTTACAGGTTGGCAGCCATCTTCACTCAAAGGGTGTGGGAGGGAGGGAGGGAGGGAGGCCTGCACTACTACTCCCACCATTCCCCCTGGCCCACACCCCAGCATCATGGAGGACTCCCCCACCCAGCAGCATGTGTCAGCCATTGCACTGTTTGACAAACAGACTTACAGGTTGCCAGCCATCTTCACTCAAAGGGTGTGGGAGGGAGGGAGGGAGGCCTGCACTACAATTCCCACCATTCCCCCTGGCCCACACCCCAGTATCATGGAGGACTCCCCCACCCAGCAGCATGTGTCAGCCATTGCACTGTTTAACAAACAGACTTACAGGTTGCCAGCCATCTTCACTCAAAGGGTGTTGGAGGGAGGGAGGCCTGCACTACTACTCCCACCATTCCCCCTGGCCCACACCCCAGCATCATGGAGGACTCCCCCACCCAGCAGCATGTGTCAGCCATTGCACTGTTTGACAAACAGACTTACAGGTTGGTAGCCATCTTCACTCAAAGGGTGTTGGAGGGAGGGAGGCCTGCACTACTACTCCCACCATTCCCCCTGACCCACACCCCAGCATCATGGAGGACTCCCCCACCCAGCAGCATGTGTCAGCCATTGACTCCTGCACAGCGACTTAACAGGTACGTTTCTACAGTAAATCCGCACGAAGTGTGTGTGTGTGACCTGCATCCAGTTAACCTACAACAATCCAAAATAAAGCATTGACAATCAATACGTATGACTCCATGATGTCCCCCAGCACTATTAAATGTTACACAATGTTGCCATCATAACTACAACTGATGACTGCACATGTAAGTAGTGTACAGACAGATGATGATACGCAGATGACACAAACACTAACCACTCCCCATCTTCTCCACAGGTGACGAACATCTCACTGCTGAGGACAACACCAACGACCAGCAGAGCCAGTCTCCACCCCGGCCCATGGACTCTCTGAAGCCGACTCCCAGAACAGTATGGATGATGAGCTCCGGGCCGGCCCATCAGGTGTTCCACAGACCCAGAGGTCCCATGACCCCATCCTCCCCACCTCCACCTCTGCTGCCACTACAACGCAGCAGACCCCTGCAGCCACGGCCTCTACCACCGCTACCACCACAGCCACCACCGCCACAGCCACCAACACCACCAGGTCCACCAGTACCACCTGCAGCAACCTCCCTGTCCCCTGGGACGACCGACCCACACCAACAGCTGTGGAGGGCAGGGAGAGAGTGCGTGGTCCCCAAGTGGCGACGGAAGAGGTCCGTGGCGGCAGAACAAGTGGGAGGGCCAGGGTCAACACCAGACCTCGGGAGGAGTGGACACCATCCCTGGACCACTTCAACAGAGTTGTAGAGGCCTACCAAGAGGTCCAGGGACAAAGTGACCGGTCGGAAGATTTCATGAGGGAGCTCGTCCTGCTGATGAGGTCCATCGATAACCGTCTGGGACAGATGGTGGACCTCATGGGCCAGCAAGTGGCGTCGCAGAGGGACAGGCCTGTGTCCCAACCACCACCTCTGTCCTCTCTTGTTGTGCCGCAGGATGACAGTGATCCATCCTCCCCTGCGCCAACAGAGAGGGACGAGTCCACTGACGTCGCTGGCCTATCAGCAGGCCCCCCCCAAAAAAAGATCTAGGGGGCGTCCTAAGAAGAGCCTGGGAGTCTCTGGAGGCAATGCACCTACCACAAGCCAGTCACGGAGCCAGCCGTGAAGACCACCCTCTTCCGAACTGCATTCACACTTTGGACTATCCTTGCCCACATTGCCCTGGCAATGGCACCTCACTGTTGGACTGGGTCACCACATCCCTGTGGTCTCTACTCTTACAACTCATTGAACTGGACTGTGAACTCACTGCTCATTCCACACCTTCCTGTAAATATCACTGCACCAATCACATGTTCACTCCAAAAATTAAATACTTGATGCACAATATTTTGTGTTGTGATTTTTATAGTGCAGTATGTAGATATTTCCAGATGTCCATGATGTGTATCAATGATGTACAGTATGCAGGCCAGGGACCCTCTGTAGCACCTAGGGAGACACAACAGAACAACAGTCACTGGTGTCAATGTGGCAACACACAGATCACAGCACACAAAATAACCTAAACTACACAGCCAAATTACACAATGTCTAGCAAATGTGCACAAATACAGTCCGATGCACATCTCGGCACAGAACTTCCATTTCACTACCTGCACACATGGGTGACAGTACATGTGGCCCATGGTTACTGCCACGCATAGCCATTCAGAACAAGAACAACATCAGACAATGTTCACATAGTTTTTCACAACAATGGAGAGAGAGAGGGAAAATAATAATGCTAGGCACTATGTGAGGTGGGAACTCCTGGTCCCCCAATTAATCTGAAAAAACAATAAAGGAGTAACCCCTCGTGGGTAGAGAGAAAGGTAACTCTCTTACAATGAGCACTAGTGCTCTGGTTAGCACATTTTGCCCCAACCTGTTACTGGATAAAGCATATCCTTATAGAAGACCCCTCACTCACCAACCTAGTTGGTGACATGCTTCATCATCGGGGTCCCACCCCATAGGCCGAGTGCCTACAGGGTGTGCTGCGACACCTGATTACAGTGGAGCTGGTTTCGTTTTTATGTGTACAAGACTATCAAAATTGTGTATTAAAAAGGGCCAACACTACTCACTTCAAGTATTTATTCTTGAGCGCTTGAACCCTTAGTGAAAATAAAGTGTGGCACCTTTGCCCAATTAGGAAGGCTTTGGTGTCAAAAAGTCGTGTTAAAATATATAAAAATAGCGAAAGTGTGCTATGTGAATGTGAATGTACAAAACTATTGTTTAAAAAGGTCTACATGTTTCAACCCAAACATGGATTCAAGGGTTTTCGTCAGGACCGTAGGTGATTTGAACTGGGTGGTCCGCCCACGCTAAGGAGCGTCCTGCCCTAGTTCAATTTAGAGATCGTAAATAGGGATCTCGTGCAAAAAGGTGCGTTTTTCACTTTTGAAAAAACCTGTGAAAAGACAGGGAAACAAAAAACAGGAAGGGGTCACACACAGGGGTAGACAAAATGGATTGTACCACATATAACATATATATTCATGATTATTTAGGAACAATCATAATATCCACGTGTGGAATCATACCAGCATATCACTATCGTGATTAGAACATATCTACTGCGTGGGTGGCCACAGAAATATAGTGATAAAATGCCGGGAGGTGCCTTTCAATCAAAGGGCAGCCGCCAAATGAGAGGTGTCGATATGGTTTGGCGTCTGGGATACGTGAAAATCAGGGGTCGATAAATGGGAGAGTGACCTGTTAGCGTGCTGCGCTGTGAACGGCTGCCAAATAATTGTGAGCAGTCGTGAGAAAAAACCGTCTCAATAGTATTGAGGCGGCTGGTTATTCAGTGCTTACGCTTGAAAGCGAAACTCTCGCTTCATAGGCACCAGCGTTACCAAGTGGACAGGATTCCGTTCTCCTGTAGGTGAAAAAACAAGTTTCCAGTGTCAGCGCTGTGATCAAAGCGCATTGACAATCGAGTATTGCCCCAAGAAGAAATAGTAAATAATACAGGCGGTCGTTCCCGCTTAGCGGTCCTTCAAGTGTACTTACTTGTCGCTTCTGTTCATCAGACCGATTAACCTACTTGGTTCTTGCTCGGCGTGCCCCGTGGAGTGTCTCCGGTGCCTGTTTGCCGGTAATGTGAACACTTCCTCGTTGGGCGTGGCCGGGTCACGTGTGGTGAGCACGTGATCCGGAGATGGCCAATCACAATCTTCGGTGAACACTGTTGTAGGACTTGCCCGAGTCAAGCAATGTATACATTGCCATGGAGACAGGTGCAGTGATCTCGGGCGGACAGCGCTCGCGTTGCTTAGCTATATTTCTTGGGTATTTTTATCGTGTTTCTAAGCACATACATGGGAGTGGATGGGCAATATTTACAAGGTGTTTAGTATACAGAGATTACTTTCAGGACATAAGAAAATGATTGTCTTTTAGAGACTTTGACAAAACCGGACAGGCATAAGATAAATCCGTCGGGTGGGGTGCTCTCTTATGTCAGTACATTGTTCCACGGAATGTTATCGTTTAAGCCGGTTTTGTGCGTGGAAAGTCTGTAGACCCACCTCTGTTCCTTCTCGTATAGGCGTTTTTCTAGGTTTGTACCAGGTTGTATTTGTTCAATTATTGTCCACTTTATGTCATCAGCAGTGTGACCTACCGACAAAAAGTGTTCAGTAAGCTTTGTATTCGTTTTCCTGCACCTGATGGTGCTTCTGTGCTCTCCTATGCGAAGTTTTATTTTTCTGCTGGTCATTCCTACATAATGCAAGTCGCATGGGCATGTCAATCTGTAGATGACATTCTCGCTATTGCAGTTGGTCTGTCCTCTAATTGTCCACACTTTGTTAGGTTCCAACAGTAATGTTTTTGTATTTGTGGTAAAGGGGCAGACACTGCAACTTCCGCATTTGTAGTGACCAGTTACCTTAGGTAGACCCCATAGATTAGTTTGTGTTTCTTTCTTAGGGTGTATCGCTAGGGGTCTGGTATTGACTACCGCATCTTTTATGCTTCGTGCTCTTTTGAAAGAGAATAACGGTTTGTTCCATCTTAGGTTGCCTGTATTCAGAATGTTCCAGTGCTTTTTTATTATTCTTGACACGTCATTGGATATAGTGTTATATGTTGTAACACACGTCAAGGGGATCTCTTCCGGGACCCTTTCTTTTGGTTCCAAGAGCGCTGCGCGAGGCTGATTACGAGCTCGCTTCTGGCTTTTCTGGAGGATTCTGTTAGGGTAACCTCGGTTTTGAAGTTTCTGAGAAAGATCTTTGGCTTGGCTCTTGTAGTCATCCAGTTCACTACAGTTCCTACGGATTCTAAGGTATTGCCCGTATGGTAAATTTTCGACATCCATGGGCAGTTCTTTCGCTCCAAGCATAGCGGGTTTGTATGTATTTGATTTTGAAGAGAAATACATTCTCAGCGATACAAACCCCTATAGCTCCAATCTCCTGATATGGCGTAGGTACATCGACGATGTGCTAACCATTTGGAAAGGCTCAGAGGAATCACTAACCTCTTTCTTCAACTGGATAAACACTCGAGACAATCATCTAAAGTTCACATATGAAAAAAGCAGTGACACCCTGGTCTTCCTAGACGTAAAAATCACAAAAAAAGATGGGAAATTGACTACTATTACCCATTACAAACCTACTGCCAAAAATAACCTCCTTCGTTTTGAAAGTTTTCACCCCAGACCCCTACGCGAAAATTTACCATACGGGCAATACCTTAGAATCCGTAGGAACTGTAGTGAACTGGATGACTACAAGAGCCAAGCCAAAGATCTTTCTCAGAAACTTCAAAACCGAGGTTACCCTAACAGAATCCTCCAGAAAAGCCAGAAGCGAGCTCGTAATCAGCCTCGCGCAGCGCTCTTGGAACCAAAAGAAAGGGTCCCGGAAGAGATCCCCTTGACGTGTGTTACAACATATAACACTATATCCAATGACGTGTCAAGAATAATAAAAAAGCACTGGAACATTCTGAATACAGGCAACCTAAGATGGAACAAACCGTTATTCTCTTTCAAAAGAGCACGAAGCATAAAAGATGCGGTAGTCAATACCAGACCCCTAGCGATACACCCTAAGAAAGAAACACAAACTAATCTATGGGGTCTACCTAAGGTAACTGGTCACTACAAATGCGGAAGTTGCAGTGTCTGCCCCTTTACCACAAATACAAAAACATTACTGTTGGAACCTAACAAAGTGTGGACAATTAGAGGACAGACCAACTGCAATAGCGAGAATGTCATCTACAGATTGACATGCCCATGCGACTTGCATTATGTAGGAATGACCAGCAGAAAAATAAAACTTCGCATAGGAGAGCACAGAAGCACCATCAGGTGCAGGAAAACGAATACAAAGCTTACTGAACACTTTTTGTCGGTAGGTCACACTGCTGATGACATAAAGTGGACAATAATTGAACAAATACAACCTGGTACAAACCTAGAAAAACGCCTATACGAGAAGGAACAGAGGTGGGTCTACAGACTTTCCACGCACAAAACCGGCTTAAACGATAACATTCTGTGGAACAATGTACTGACATAAGAGAGCACCCCACCCGACGGATTTATCTTATGCCTGTCCGGTTTTGTCAAAGTCTCTAAAAGACAATCATTTTCTTATGTCCTGAAAGTAATCTCTGTATACTAAACACCTTGTAAATATTGCCCATCCACTCCCATGTATGTGCTTAGAAACACGATAAAAATACCCAAGAAATATAGCTAAGCAACGCGAGCGCTGTCCGCCCGAGATCACTGCACCTGTCTCCATGGCAATGTATACATTGCTTGACTCGGGCAAGTCCTACAACAGTGTTCACCGAAGATTGTGATTGGCCATCTCCGGATCACGTGCTCACCACACGTGACCCGGCCACGCCCAACGAGGAAGTGTTCACATTACCGGCAAACAGGCACCGGAGACACTCCACGGGGCACGCCGAGCAAGAACCAAGTAGGTTAATCGGTCTGATGAACAGAAGCGACAAGTAAGTACACTTGAAGGACCGCTAAGCGGGAACGACCGCCTGTATTATTTACTATTTCTTCTTGGGGCAATACTCGATTGTCAATGCGCTTTGATCACAGCGCTGACACTGGAAACTTGTTTTTTCACCTACAGGAGAACGGAATCCTGTCCACTTGGTAACGCTGGTGCCTATGAAGCGAGAGTTTCGCTTTCAAGCGTAAGCACTGAATAACCAGCCGCCTCAATACTATTGAGACGGTTTTTTCTCACGACTGCTCACAATTATTTGGCAGCCGTTCACAGCGCAGCACGCTAACAGGTCACTCTCCCATTTATCGACCCCTGATTTTCACGTATCCCAGACGCCAAACCATATCGACACCTCTCATTTGGCGGCTGCCCTTTGATTGAAAGGCACCTCCCGGCATTTTATCACTATATTTCTGTGGCCACCCACGCAGTAGATATGTTCTAATCACGATAGTGATATGCTGGTATGATTCCACACGTGGATATTATGATTGTTCCTAAATAATCATGAATATATATGTTATATGTGGTACAATCCATTTTGTCTACCCCTGTGTGTGACCCCTTCCTGTTTTTTGTTTCCCTGTCTTTTCACAGGTTTTTTCAAAAGTGAAAAACGCACCTTTTTGCACGAGATCCCTATTTACGATCTCTAAATTGAACTAGGGCAGGACGCTCCTTAGCGTGGGCGGACCACCCAGTTCAAATCACCTACGGTCCTGACGAAAACCCTTGAATCCATGTTTGGGTTGAAACATGTAGACCTTTTTAAACAATAGTTTTGTACATTCACATTCACATAGCACACTTTCGCTATTTTTATATATTTTAACACGACTTTTTGACACCAAAGCCTTCCTAATTGGGCAAAGGTGCCACACTTTATTTTCACTAAGGGTTCAAGCGCTCAAGAATAAATACTTGAAGTGAGTAGTGTTGGCCCTTTTTAATACACAATTTTGATAGTCTTGTACACATAAAAACGAAACCAGCTCCACTGTAATCAGGTGTCGCAGCACACCCTGTAGGCACTCGGCCTATGGGGTGGGACCCCGATGATGAAGCATGTCACCAACTAGGTTGGTGAGTGAGGGGTCTTCTATAAGGATATGCTTTATCCAGTAACAGGTTGGGGCAAAATGTGCTAACCAGAGCACTAGTGCTCATTGTAAGAGAGTTACCTTTCTCTCTACCCACGAGGGGTTACTCCTTTATTGTTTTTTCAGATTAATTGGGGGACCAGGAGTTCCCACCTCACATAGTGCCTAGCATTATTATTTTCCCTCTCTCTCTCCATTGTTGTGAAAATTTAGGCAGCGCACAGCTGCGAGAGTTGTATAATACATATTAGACACCACACTACACTTGCCAAAACCCTTTGGCAACATGGCCGAAAACCAGGGTCTATCATATACCTCTGCAGAGGTCGATGAGATTATGAGTGACCTATCTGTGTTCGCAGATGCAAATATAGCACAAAGTATTTCAACAACAAAAGATTGGGAGAATCTTACAGAGATGAAGAGAAACAGAATCAGGACCATCTTGCATGGGACAATTCTAAAAGAATACTTGAGTAACAGTATGGCTCCTAAAGGGCTACTGGTTTCAAATGCACCCCGCATTTTCCTTGAAGACGAAGCCTTCCGAAAAGACTGGGCGGCCATAGCATGGCACTGTACGCACGATTGGATCGTTTTGATATTAAAGACAGCCTTAAGACTGTCCGAAAAAATACAAGTCGAGATCCAGGTGACAGAAAGCCACATGAAGACTACGATTACAGGCTTTAAGAAAAAACTTGATGAATTAAACAAGGAAATGACAGACTATAAAGACAATTTGACCCAGCAAAAAGTGCAAAAGTTCCATAAGGATCTAAAGAGATTTTCTTATACCAAGGCATACCCATACTCTGACCCAGAGTTTACCCCTCAATCTAAAGGAGAAGATACCTCAGATGCCTCCAGTAATGCCTCAAGCAATACTTCTAATTCAAGTATAAATTCTGGAGGAAGCAACTCCAAACCAAGAGGGAGAGGACGGGGTAGAGGTCAAGGGAACTGGTCACATTACGCACCGGTACCAATGCAAGGACCACCTGATCCATACTATCACCCACAAAATATGCCAATGTATGGCTGGCAACCACCATTCCAGCAGCCGTTTTTCCAACCAAACCCCTACACACCCCCTTTTTTATACCGGGGCGGAAGAGGAAGGGGAAAACGAAGAAATCAAAACCAGGGAGCTCAGGTACACTGGGCAGCGGAAGATCCGAGCGCGAACCAGAACAAGCCCAGACCGCAACAAGCAGGACCAAGCAACCGGAGAACCTAATAACCAACCTCGCAACTAGACCATTGAGCACAGACGAAGAATCAGTTCTGAATAAAGGCTTAGGATTTGTACCGACAGCGAATCTGGACAAATTCAGACTTCACTGCGAACTCTCGTCTTTTTTTCGAAAACTCAGACTTAAAGCCTTTTTCGAAAAAAGACCAATCACTGAGGAGAATCCAGATCCTAATGAAACAGGTCTGAGAAACAAAGCCACTTTCAACCCTCCGCCACACTCGATACCTGTGGAAGTTTCCACATTCGAGCAGGCTGTTTTCAATGAAATTGAGAATACAAAACCCAAGAAACAATTCATGAACCTGACTAATCAGGAAAGAGTGGCCCTCGAAACCCTGCGGAACTGTGAAACAATAGTGATAAAACCTGCGGATAAAGGTGGAGGAATTGTTGTGCAAGATCGCACAGCTTACCAAACCGAATGTCTTCGACTTCTAGCAGATGACAATAGTTATCAGAGACTACCAGTGGATCCAACAGAAGACTTGAAAAGCGAGATAACATCGCTAGTGGAATATGGAGAAACAAAGGGTTTTATATCTAAACAGGAGGCAAATTTCCTTTGCAACAGCGAAGGGAAAATCCCCTACTTCTATACCCTCCCTAAAATACATAAAAACAGGATACCACCGCCAGGTAGACCAATTGTCTCTGGTTTGGGATCAGTCCTCGAACCACTATCACAATTTTGCGACGTTTTCTTCAAAGCCATGGTGCAAAGAACCAGCACATACCTACAGGACACAAAGAGTCTCCTACAAATTCTTGACCAACTCACTGTGGATAATGACACCATCCTGGTGAGTTTTGACATTGAGAGCCTGTACACCAGCATCCCTCAAGATGCAACGCTGGAAGTACTAGAAAGAGCTCTAGAGAAGGAAACATGGACATCAAGAACACCCAAAAACTTCATTCTCGAGTGTGCAAGGCTAGCACTAAAAAGGAATTATTTTGAGTTTGAGGGCCAAATATTCCTACAGACGGGTGGGACATCCATGGGCAGTTCTTTCGCTCCAAGCATAGCGGGTTTGTATGTATTTGATTTTGGAGAGAAATACATTCTCAGCGATACAAACCCCTATAGCTCCAATCTCCTGATATGGCGTAGGTACATCGACGATGTGCTAACCATTTGGAAAGGCTCAGAGGAATCACTAACCTCTTTCTTCAACTGGATAAACACTCGAGACAATCATCTAAAGTTCACATATGAAAAAAGCAGTGACACCCTGGTCTTCCTAGACGTAAAAATCACAAAAAAGATGGGAAATTGACTACTATTACCCATTACAAACCTACTGCCAAAAATAACCTCCTTAGTTTTGAAAGTTTTCACCCCAGACCCCTACGCGAAAATTTACCATACGGGCAATACCTTAGAATCCGTAGGAACTGTAGTGAACTGGATGACTACAAGAGCCAAGCCAAAGATCTTTCTCAGAAACTTCAAAACCGAGGTTACCCTAACAGAATCCTCCAGAAAAGCCAGAAGCGAGCTCGTAATCAGCCTCGCGCAGCGCTCTTGGAACCAAAAGAAAGGGTCCCGGAAGAGATCCCCTTGACGTGTGTTACAACATATAACACTATATCCAATGACGTGTCAAGAATAATAAAAAAGCACTGGAACATTCTGAATACAGGCAACCTAAGATGGAACAAACCGTTATTCTCTTTCAAAAGAGCACGAAGCATAAAAGATGCGGTAGTCAATACCAGACCCCTAGCGATACACCCTAAGAAAGAAACACAAACTAATCTATGGGGTCTACCTAAGGTAACTGGTCACTACAAATGCGGAAGTTGCAGTGTCTGCCCCTTTACCACAAATACAAAAACATTACTGTTGGAACCTAACAAAGTGTGGACAATTAGAGGACAGACCAACTGCAATAGCGAGAATGTCATCTACAGATTGACATGCCCATGCGACTTGCATTATGTAGGAATGACCAGCAGAAAAATAAAACTTCGCATAGGAGAGCACAGAAGCACCATCAGGTGCAGGAAAACGAATACAAAGCTTACTGAACACTTTTTGTCGGTAGGTCACACTGCTGATGACATAAAGTGGACAATAATTGAACAAATACAACCTGGTACAAACCTAGAAAAACGCCTATACGAGAAGGAACAGAGGTGGGTCTACAGACTTTCCACGCACAAAACCGGCTTAAACGATAACATTCCGTGGAACAATGTACTGACATAAGAGAGCACCCCACCCGACGGATTTATCTTATGCCTGTCCGGTTTTGTCAAAGTCTCTAAAAGACAATCATTTTCTTATGTCCTGAAAGTAATCTCTGTATACTAAACACCTTGTAAATATTGCCCATCCACTCCCATGTATGTGCTTAGAAACACGATAAAAATACCCAAGAAATATAGCTAAGCAACGCGAGCGCTGTCCGCCCGAGATCACTGCACCTGTCTCCATGGCAATGTATACATTGCTTGACTCGGGCAAGTCCTACAACAGTGTTCACCGAAGATTGTGATTGGCCATCTCCGGATCACGTGCTCACCACACGTGACCCGGCCACGCCCAACGAGGAAGTGTTCACATTACCGGCAAACAGGCACCGGAGACACTCCACGGGGCACGCCGAGCAAGAACCAAGTAGGTTAATCGGTCTGATGAACAGAAGCGACAAGTAAGTACACTTGAAGGACCGCTAAGCGGGAACGACCGCCTGTATTATTTACTATTTCTTCTTGGGGCAATACTCGATTGTCAATGCGCTTTGATCACAGCGCTGACACTGGAAACTTGTTTTTTCACCTACAGGAGAACGGAATCCTGTCCACTTGGTAACGCTGGTGCCTATGAAGCGAGAGTTTCGATTTCAAGCGTAAGCACTGAATAACCAGCCGCCTCAATACTATTGAGACGGTTTTTTCTCACGACTGCTCACAATTATTTGGCAGCCGTTCACAGCGCAGCACGCTAACAGGTCACTCTCCCATTTATCGACCCCTGATTTTCACGTATCCCAGACGCCAAACCATATCGACACCTCTCATTTGGCGGCTGCCCTTTGATTGAAAGGCACCTCCCGGCATTTTATCACTATATTTCTGTGGCCACCCACGCAGTAGATATGTTCTAATCACGATAGTGATATGCTGGTATGATTCCACACGTGGATATTATGATTGTTCCTAAATAATCATGAATATATATGTTATATGTGGTACAATCCATTTTGTCTACCCCTGTGTGTGACCCCTTCCTGTTTTTTGTTTCCCTGTCTTTTCACAGGTTTTTTCAAAAGTGAAAAACGCACCTTTTTGCACGAGATCCCTATTTACGATCTCTAAATTGAACTAGGGCAGGACGCTCCTTAGCGTGGGCGGACCACCCAGTTCAAATCACCTACGGTCCTGACGAAAACCCTTGAATCCATGTTTGGGTTGAAACATGTAGACCTTTTTAAACAATAGTTTTGTACATTCACATTCACATAGCACACTTTCGCTATTTTTATATATTTTAACACGACTTTTTGACACCAAAGCCTTCCTAATTGGGCAAAGGTGCCACACTTTATTTTCACTAAGGGTTCAAGCGCTCAAGAATAAATACTTGAAGTGAGTAGTGTTGGCCCTTTTTAATACACAATTTTGATAGTCTTGTACACATAAAAACGAAACCAGCTCCACTGTAATCAGGTGTCGCAGCACACCCTGTAGGCACTCGGCCTATGGGGTGGGACCCCGATGATGAAGCATGTCACCAACTAGGTTGGTGAGTGAGGGGTCTTCTATAAGGATATGCTTTATCCAGTAACAGGTTGGGGCAAAATGTGCTAACCAGAGCACTAGTGCTCATTGTAAGAGAGTTACCTTTCTCTCTACCCACGAGGGGTTACTCCTTTATTGTTTTTTCAGATTAATTGGGGGACCAGGAGTTCCCACCTCACATAGTGCCTAGCATTATTATTTTCCCTCTCTCTCTCCATTGTTGTGAAAATTTAGGCAGCGCACAGCTGCGAGAGTTGTATAATACATATTAGACACCACACTACACTTGCCAAAACCCTTTGGCAACATGGCCGAAAACCAGGGTCTATCATATACCTCTGCAGAGGTCGATGAGATTATGAGTGACCTATCTGTGTTCGCAGATGCAAATATAGCACAAAGTATTTCAACAACAAAAGATTGGGAGAATCTTACAGAGATGAAGAGAAACAGAATCAGGACCATCTTGCATGGGACAATTCTAAAAGAATACTTGAGTAACAGTATGGCTCCTAAAGGGCTACTGGTTTCAAATGCACCCCGCATTTTCCTTGAAGACGAAGCCTTCCGAAAAGACTGGGCGGCCATAGCATGGCACTGTACGCACGATTGGATCGTTTTGATATTAAAGACAGCCTTAAGACTGTCCGAAAAAATACAAGTCGAGATCCAGGTGACAGAAAGCCACATGAAGACTACGATTACAGGCTTTAAGAAAAAACTTGATGAATTAAACAAGGAAATGACAGACTATAAAGACAATTTGACCCAGCAAAAAGTGCAAAAGTTCCATAAGGATCTAAAGAGATTTTCTTATACCAAGGCATACCCATACTCTGACCCAGAGTTTACCCCTCAATCTAAAGGAGAAGATACCTCAGATGCCTCCAGTAATGCCTCAAGCAATACTTCTAATTCAAGTATAAATTCTGGAGGAAGCAACTCCAAACCAAGAGGGAGAGGACGGGGTAGAGGTCAAGGGAACTGGTCACATTACGCACCGGTACCAATGCAAGGACCACCTGATCCATACTATCACCCACAAAATATGCCAATGTATGGCTGGCAACCACCATTCCAGCAGCCGTTTTTCCAACCAAACCCCTACACACCCCCTTTTTTATACCGGGGCGGAAGAGGAAGGGGAAAACGAAGAAATCAAAACCAGGGAGCTCAGGTACACTGGGCAGCGGAAGATCCGAGCGCGAACCAGAACAAGCCCAGACCGCAACAAGCAGGACCAAGCAACCGGAGAACCTAATAACCAACCTCGCAACTAGACCATTGAGCACAGACGAAGAATCAGTTCTGAATAAAGGCTTAGGATTTGTACCGACAGCGAATCTGGACAAATTCAGACTTCACTGCGAACTCTCGTCTTTTTTTCGAAAACTCAGACTTAAAGCCTTTTTCGAAAAAAGACCAATCACTGAGGAGAATCCAGATCCTAATGAAACAGGTCTGAGAAACAAAGCCACTTTCAACCCTCCGCCACACTCGATACCTGTGGAAGTTTCCACATTCGAGCAGGCTGTTTTCAATGAAATTGAGAATACAAAACCCAAGAAACAATTCATGAACCTGACTAATCAGGAAAGAGTGGCCCTCGAAACCCTGCGGAACTGTGAAACAATAGTGATAAAACCTGCGGATAAAGGTGGAGGAATTGTTGTGCAAGATCGCACAGCTTACCAAACCGAATGTCTTCGACTTCTAGCAGATGACAATAGTTATCAGAGACTACCAGTGGATCCAACAGAAGACTTGAAAAGCGAGATAACATCGCTAGTGGAATATGGAGAAACAAAGGGTTTTATATCTAAACAGGAGGCAAATTTCCTTTGCAACAGCGAAGGGAAAATCCCCTACTTCTATACCCTCCCTAAAATACATAAAAACAGGATACCACCGCCAGGTAGACCAATTGTCTCTGGTTTGGGATCAGTCCTCGAACCACTATCACAATTTTGCGACGTTTTCTTCAAAGCCATGGTGCAAAGAACCAGCACATACCTACAGGACACAAAGAGTCTCCTACAAATTCTTGACCAACTCACTGTGGATAATGACACCATCCTGGTGAGTTTTGACATTGAGAGCCTGTACACCAGCATCCCTCAAGATGCAACGCTGGAAGTACTAGAAAGAGCTCTAGAGAAGGAAACATGGACATCAAGAACACCCAAAAACTTCATTCTCGAGTGTGCAAGGCTAGCACTAAAAAGGAATTATTTTGAGTTTGAGGGCCAAATATTCCTACAGACGGGTGGGACATCCATGGGCAGTTCTTTCGCTCCAAGCATAGCAGGTTTGTATGTATTTGATTTTGAAGAGAAATACATTCTCAGCGATACAAACCCCTACAGCTCCAATCTCCTGATATGGCGTAGGTACATCGACGATGTGCTAACCATTTGGAAAGGCTCAGAGGAATCACTAACCTCTTTCTTCAACTGGATAAACACTCGAGACAATCATCTAAAGTTCACATATGAAAAAAGCAGTGACACCCTGGTCTTCCTAGACGTAAAAATCACAAAAAAAGATGGGAAATTGACTACTATTACCCATTACAAACCTACTTCCAAAAATAACCTCCTTCGTTTTGAAAGTTTTCACCCCAGACCCCTACGCGAAAATTTACCATACGGGCAATACCTTAGAATCCGTAGGAACTGTAGTGAACTGGATGACTACAAGAGCCAAGCCAAAGATCTTTCTCAGAAACTTCAAAACCGAGGTTACCCTAACAGAATCCTCCAGAAAAGCCAGAAGCGAGCTCGTAATCAGCCTCGCGCAGCGCTCTTGGAACCAAAAGAAAGGGTCCCGGAAGAGATCCCCTTGACGTGTGTTACAACATATAACACTATATCCAATGACGTGTCAAGAATAATAAAAAAGCACTGGAACATTCTGAATACAGGCAACCTAAGATGGAACAAACCGTTATTCTCTTTCAAAAGAGCACGAAGCATAAAAGATGCGGTAGTCAATACCAGACCCCTAGCGATACACCCTAAGAAAGAAACACAAACTAATCTATGGGGTCTACCTAAGGTAACTGGTCACTACAAATGCGGAAGTTGCAGTGTCTGCCCCTTTACCACAAATACAAAAACATTACTGTTGGAACCTAACAAAGTGTGGACAATTAGAGGACAGACCAACTGCAATAGCGAGAATGTCATCTACAGATTGACATGCCCATGCGACTTGCATTATGTAGGAATGACCAGCAGAAAAATAAAACTTCGCATAGGAGAGCACAGAAGCACCATCAGGTGCAGGAAAACGAATACAAAGCTTACTGAACACTTTTTGTCGGTAGGTCACACTGCTGATGACATAAAGTGGACAATAATTGAACAAATACAACCTGGTACAAACCTAGAAAAACGCCTATACGAGAAGGAACAGAGGTGGGTCTACAGACTTTCCACGCACAAAACCGGCTTAAACGATAACATTCCGTGGAACAATGTACTGACATAAGAGAGCACCCCACCCGACGGATTTATCTTATGCCTGTCCGGTTTTGTCAAAGTCTCTAAAAGACAATCATTTTCTTATGTCCTGAAAGTAATCTCTGTATACTAAACACCTTGTAAATATTGCCCATCCACTCCCATGTATGTGCTTAGAAACACGATAAAAATACCCAAGAAATATAGCTAAGCAACGCGAGCGCTGTCCGCCCGAGATCACTGCACCTGTCTCCATGGCAATGTATACATTGCTTGACTCGGGCAAGTCCTACAACAGTGTTCACCGAAGATTGTGATTGGCCATCTCCGGATCACGTGCTCACCACACGTGACCCGGCCACGCCCAACGAGGAAGTGTTCACATTACCGGCAAACAGGCACCGGAGACACTCCACGGGGCACGCCGAGCAAGAACCAAGTAGGTTAATCGGTCTGATGAACAGAAGCGACAAGTAAGTACACTTGAAGGACCGCTAAGCGGGAACGACCGCCTGTATTATTTACTATTTCTTCTTGGGGCAATACTCGATTGTCAATGCGCTTTGATCACAGCGCTGACACTGGAAACTTGTTTTTTCACCTACAGGAGAACGGAATCCTGTCCACTTGGTAACGCTGGTGCCTATGAAGCGAGAGTTTCGCTTTCAAGCGTAAGCACTGAATAACCAGCCGCCTCAATACTATTGAGACGGTTTTTTCTCACGACTGCTCACAATTATTTGGCAGCCGTTCACAGCGCAGCACGCTAACAGGTCACTCTCCCATTTATCGACCCCTGATTTTCACGTATCCCAGACGCCAAACCATATCGACACCTCTCATTTGGCGGCTGCCCTTTGATTGAAAGGCACCTCCCGGCATTTTATCACTATATTTCTGTGGCCACCCACGCAGTAGATATGTTCTAATCACGATAGTGATATGCTGGTATGATTCCACACGTGGATATTATGATTGTTCCTAAATAATCATGAATATATATGTTATATGTGGTACAATCCATTTTGTCTACCCCTGTGTGTGACCCCTTCCTGTTTTTTGTTTCCCTGTCTTTTCACAGGTTTTTTCAAAAGTGAAAAACGCACCTTTTTGCACGAGATCCCTATTTACGATCTCTAAATTGAACTAGGGCAGGACGCTCCTTAGCGTGGGCGGACCACCCAGTTCAAATCACCTACGGTCCTGACGAAAACCCTTGAATCCATGTTTGGGTTGAAACATGTAGACCTTTTTAAACAATAGTTTTGTACATTCACATTCACATAGCACACTTTCGCTATTTTTATATATTTTAACACGACTTTTTGACACCAAAGCCTTCCTAATTGGGCAAAGGTGCCACACTTTATTTTCACTAAGGGTTCAAGCGCTCAAGAATAAATACTTGAAGTGAGTAGTGTTGGCCCTTTTTAATACACAATTTTGATAGTCTTGTACACATAAAAACGAAACCAGCTCCACTGTAATCAGGTGTCGCAGCACACCCTGTAGGCACTCGGCCTATGGGGTGGGACCCCGATGATGAAGCATGTCACCAACTAGGTTGGTGAGTGAGGGGTCTTCTATAAGGATATGCTTTATCCAGTAACAGGTTGGGGCAAAATGTGCTAACCAGAGCACTAGTGCTCATTGTAAGAGAGTTACCTTTCTCTCTACCCACGAGGGGTTACTCCTTTATTGTTTTTTCAGATTAATTGGGGGACCAGGAGTTCCCACCTCACATAGTGCCTAGCATTATTATTTTCCCTCTCTCTCTCCATTGTTGTGAAAATTTAGGCAGCGCACAGCTGCGAGAGTTGTATAATACATATTAGACACCACACTACACTTGCCAAAACCCTTGTGCCGGTATGCTCCGCCGCATGAATCGCGGAACCTACCGCCGGTGCCGTGTAGCATTTCATCCAGCCAATGGCATCGATGATGGCGTTGCCATGATGCAGATTTGAAAGTCGCGGGAGGGGTGCTCCGCTACTGCGGAGGCGGTCATTGGATACTTCTAAATGATGCACCATCGCGGAAGCGCACTGTGGGCCCCGGCGGTGCATCACCGCCGTGGAGCATTGCATCCAGCCAATGGCATGGATGAAGGCGTTGCCATGATGCAGATTTGAAAGTCGCGGGAGGGGTGCACCGCTACCGCGGAGGCGGTCATTGGATACTTCTAAATGATGCACCATCGCGGAAGCGCACTCCAGGCCCCGGCGGTGCATCACCGCCGTGGAGCATTGCATCCAGCCAATGGCATGGATGAAGGTGTTGGCATGATGCAGATTTGAAAGTCGAGGGAGGGGTGCACCGCTACTGCGGAGGCGGTCATTGGATACTTTTGAATGAGGCAGACCCGGACAACCAATTGAAGCAGCTTTCGGCCTTCCTAACGACCACAGGGGGCTATAAATCTGTGGGAGTGAGGCTCACATTCCCACTGCTCCAAGAGCCTGCTGCTTGAGACTATCTCCTGCTGCCTGAGGCCCTGTCCTGCTGCCTGGGACCCTGTCCTGCTGCCTGGGACCCTGTCCTGCTGCCTGCGACTATCTCCTGCTGCCTGAGACCCTGTCCTGCTGCCTGGGACCCTGTCCTGCTGCCAGGAACCCCTCACAACTCACTTCCACCACAGGTCTGCCATATCCACAGTGATGTCAAGAACAGAGAAGGTCCGTGCCACTCCATTCACGAGTGAGGAGCTGGATGTCCTTGTGGACGGGGTGCTGGCACAGTACCCACGGCTGTTTGGTGGTCCCAATGTTGTGGTAAGTCACCATGAAAGGAGCTGCAGGGCAGGGTGGTGTCAGACGTGTAGTCGTGATGCTGCAGTACATGCTTGGGGATGTGGTGTGATGGCTTACACTGACAGACAGGCTGTTTCCTGCTCGCAGTAGTGTGTGTGTTGCACTGAGAGTCTCACCTGGGCCTGTACTCGTATGTGTGAGTGGGGGGTGTTACATTGCCGCCCATACAGAACCAAGGGTTGTTAGCCTTTTAGATGCCAGGACAGTGAACGCTTGTGAGGGAATTTAAGGGTGCCCCTGTAGTAGAGTCAGTGTGAGCCACAGAGTGGGTTCAGTGGCAGCATACCCAAAAGCAGAACATCAGCAAACTTACATGCTACAGTTGCTTCACACTCATTAGTGGATATACCCCATCGGTGGCCTGTGCAATTTCTGCTTTACACACTGCTGTAGATGCATTTGTGTTGAGGCATTATGCATTTGTGTGCATATCATGGAGACTGGGGACCACAATGTGTGCATGCATGCACCAATATTTATGCCATGCAGAGGGTACGCACTGTTCTGGAGGGAGGGAGGTCACTGTGAGTCCAGAGTCTGTGTCTGGCTGCTGTAATGATAGATGCTGGCATCTTACATTGTGTAATTTTTGTATTGCCCTTCTTTACTCTCATGCCTGCAGCTCAAGGTGCACCAACGTAAGGCCGTGTGGAGGGCCATTGCAGCAAAGGTGCGAGCCCTGGGGGTATCAAACAGACGACACACACACTGTCACAAGAGGTGGGATGACATCAGCCGACTGGCAAAGCAAGTGGCAGAGATGACCTTGGGTATGCTACCACGCACAAGACGTTTGGAACGTCGCACCATGACTCCGCTGATGGCACGCATACTGGCAGTGACCAATCCAGACCTGGATGCACGTCTGAAGGGGCATCAGCAGCAAGACAGAGAAGGTGAGTATCTGGGGAGGGAGAGTTTGTCTGGGAGTGGATGCATATGTACAGGGCCTGTGTCAGCGGTGACACATGTGATGTGCGTGTGTTGGCATGCTGTGTCATCTGATGTGAGTGGCGACTATGATGTGTGCCTGTATGAGGCATAGCGCCACCATGGCCTTACTGTTCTGCCCATGCATGCAGTTATCTGTCCTTGACAGATTTTATGTGTCCACATGGTCTCTCTGGTCTGTGATGGTGTGGGGAGTCCATATTGTGCCGAACTGCAGTGTCCATTTGATGAGTCTCACACCATGTCTGTGTACTTTGCATGCATCCATGATGTTTGAGTCCCACTCATCCGACGATTATGTGTAGCCTGATTGCCACATGGTGTTTGGTATGGCCTAGTTGGCATTGTAACTGATATTGGATGGATGCACAGCAGTATTCTTAGTCAAAGTTAAATTTGAGAAATGTTTTTGGGTATTTTGTGGTGCTCCGCATGGAGGCGTCGAGGGCCCACCGACGTCAAACTGAATGTATTGAAAATGTGAGGCTAGAGGACCTCTAGTCTCATCCCTTTGCAGGCACACACTTGCTTGTCATTCCTTAGGTCAAGAAAACGACTTTCATTCAATGTTCTTTTAAGTTCCTTAGTTTATTTCAATGGTTCATTTTTTCGATTTTATCTTGATTAGTCAAGTTTCTTCAAAATCCTTTCAAATAATATTAATTCTGGCATTGTCTTTTTAAATGTGTCCAATGCATTTCGGGCATTAAAAGTATGCCCTTCATCAGGGAATTGACACTAGAAAATAATAATATAAGTGAACTTTAGTATGGGTGTTTACTATGTACATCAAAGAAAAATAAAAATCAAAGAAAAATAACATTGTCTCAATACTGTTTCCATACTGTGACATTATTCAATGGTGCTATGCACTGCATTCATGAGCATCAGTGGTAAGGTATTCAATACTATATGCGCAAAGAAACAAACTGAGTGTTTGCAATACAAAAGAAACGGGTTGGTCTGTAACTTACATGCCAGTTGCAGAAGGATCGTTTGGAATCTAAAAGAAGGGAAGGTGGAAATGTAAAGATGCGGTTAGCGTATGTTGGCTAAAATGCTCGGTAATACGCACGGGGTTAGTGGGGCTGGGAGGGCGGTGAAAACTAACCTGATTCTTATCGAAAAGTTGAATCCGTCCGGTACTGATCTCCGCAGAACGCCGGCAAGAGCTTAAGGATGTTGGGTATGGCCTAGTTGGCATTGTGGCATGTGTAGTCAATACGTGTGTGTGTGGTCCCCTCTGATTCCCTGTAGGGGTGTAAGTGGTGATGTGTGTTGTGGCTGCATCATGTCCATGGGGATGGTCAATGTGGGCTGGGGAAAGACCATCCATGGGCAGGGTGTGGTGCTGTGTGGCATCAACATGCCGCACTCAAGGAAGTTGGTCTGCATGACAGGCACTGTTGTGGTCTATATCTTTTGAAGATGCACAGTGTTTGCAGGGTGTGTTGGTTCTGTTGTAGCTGTAGGCCTCTACTACGCATAATTGATCTGCTATGGTGTGCACAGATGATGACACTTACACACACCTGTTTGTCTCACTAATGCAGATTTGCAAGACAACACAGCAGTACATGATCCTGAGACAAGTGTTTGCGAGACCAGCACGGCAGCGGCAGCGGAGGCAAGTGAGACTGAGCCAAGTGACACTGAGAACACCAGCGCTCCTGAGGGTGACAGGAGTATGCATGAGGAATCTGTCGCTGAGACCCAAAGTACCACTTCATCCGATGCCGGCGGGGATGCATCCCTGTCTGCAAGCACAGGGGATGTGGAGTGTGCCACGACATCTGACACCCAGTGGCCAGTGCCCAGCCTCCCATCCACTTCCTCTGGTGCTGCCCGTAATTGTGTAACTAAGAGGGGACATGTGACATTCACACATGGCACCGCTGCCCCTGCACCTGTTCCCCCTGCTGCCCTCAGTGCAGAGTGCGTAGAGCTCATGCGCCAAATTTGCGTGGGCCAGTCCGCCCTGCTCAATGCCTTCAGTGCCCACGATAACAAATTAAGCTAGGTTCTGGCTTTCATGGAGGGCATACACTCTGACGTGGGTGGGCTACACCGCACAGTCCAGTCATTGTCAGCCACAGTCACAACAGGCCTCCAACAGGCACATGGTCCCATTGCAGCTCAGGTGCCAGTGATGTACACACATTCAGGGGACACATCAGATGACATTGTCCACTTGGGACCTACATCTACTAAACGGTACAACACTAGGAGCACAGGTCACACACTGAGCAAACAATCCCATCCACAGTCTCCATCTCCGAAGAAGGACAGGGCCCCCCCAAAGTGCACGGACAAGGGGAAGTCACAGAAAACTAAGGCCACAAGATCATTGCCCAAAAAATCTGGCTCACATGCTGCAGAGGCATCACCAGATAATGACTCAGCGATGACCACAGAGGATGTGTGGCACGTCATGGCTACACCTGGGGAGAGCACAGGGACACAACCACCCACCACATCAACACCAAAAAAAAGGACATTAAGGCAGGTTGAGGAGGGCCCTGTTGGGACCAGCCCAATGGTTGAGGCAGGGAAGCCCAGTGTTGTGACAAGCCCTGGCAATGAGGGACAAGAGGGCACTGTGGACACCACCCCTGGGGTTAGTGGTAAGGAGGTCACTGTGAGGGGTACACCTTCCGGAGAGGGTAGGGTGGTCCGGAGGCGCAGTCAGCCAAAGCGTGATGCAGGATCAGGCACATCACCTGAGGGAGTGCCAGTGTCTGCCCCTGATGTGGGACAGTTGGTATGTGTGCCTATTCTGCAATCTCCACTTCCCATCAACCCCAAGACAGGCAAGCCATTTCATGTACCGAAAAAGTGGAAGGGCACCCCTCCAACCTCTCCCACCCACACTGTGTCAAGGGTGTGCATGACTCCACCTCCATGTGCCACGGTGCCACCTGGTCCGCACAGCCCTCCGCCTTGCAGGCCCTCTGTTATTGCCACAACACATGGCCCTCTGTCACACCAGTCAAGTATTCGTGCTGTCCATGGCACGCAGCCAGATCACAGTCCGCATGACAGCCTGGAGTGAGTCCACAACACCCTCATACGCTTGTTCCACACACAGGTGTGCTAGTCAGGACCATTGTTTGCAACCTGGGTGTGTTGCCAACCCTGTTGCTCTGCTGTGCTGTACTCTCCCCTGCCAAGGACTCTGGGCCTGTTGCTCTGATGTGCTGTACACTCCCCTGCCAAGGACTCTGGGCCTGTTGCTCTGATGTGCTGTACTCTCCCCTGTGCTGCCTCTCATGTACTTGCTGTCTCCCCTGCCAAGGACTCTGGGCATGTTGCTCTGCTGTGCTGTACTCTCCCCTGTGCAGCCTCTCATGTACTTGCTGTTTCCCCTGCCAAGGACTCTGGGCCTGTTGCTCTGATGTGCTGTACTCTCCCTTGCCAAGGACTCTGGGCCTGTTGCTCTGACGTGCTGTACTCTCCCCTGCCAAGGACTCTGGGCCTGTTGCTCTGATGTGCTGTACACTCCCCTGCCAAGGACTCTGGGCCTGCTGCTCTGATGTGCTGTACACTCCCCTGCCAAGGACTCTGGGCCTGTTGCTCTGATGTGCTGTACTCTCCCATGCCAAGGACTTTGGGCCTGTTGCTCTGATGTGCTGTACACTCCCCTGCCAAGGACTCTGGGCCTGTTGCTCTGATGTGCTGTACACTCCCCTGCCAAGGACTCTGGGCCTGTTGCTCTGATGTGCTGTACTCTCCCCTGCCAAGGACTCTGGGCCTGTTGCTCTGATGTGCTGTACACTCCCCTGCCAAGGACTCTGGGCCTGTTGCTCTGATGTGCTGTACACTCCCCTGCCAAGGACTCTGGGCCTTTTGCTCTGATGTGCTGTACTCTCCCCTGCCAAGGACTCTGGGCCTGTTGCTCTGATGTGCTGTACAATCCCCTGCCCAGGACTCTGGGCCTGTTGCTCTGATGTGCTGTACTCTCCCCTGCCAAGGACTCTGGGCCTGTTGCTCTGATGTGCTGTACTCTCCCCTGTACAGCCTCTCATGTACTTGCTGTCTCCCCTGCCAAGGACTCTGGGCCTGTTGCTCTGCTGTGCTGTACTCTCCCCTGTGCAGCCTCTCATGTACTTGCTGTTTCCCCTGCCAAGGTCTCTGGGCCTGTTGCTCTGCTGTGCTGTACTCTCCCCTGTGCAGCCTCTCATGTACTTGCTGTTTCCCCTGCCAAGGACTCAGGGCCTGTTGCTCTGCTGTGCTGTTCTCTCCCCTGTGCAGCCTCTCATGTACTTGCTGTTTCCCCTGCCAAGGACTCTGAGCCTGTTGCTCTGATGTGCTGTACACTCCCCTGCCAAGGACTCTGGGCCTGTTGCTCTGATGTGCTGTACTCTCCCCTGCCAAGGACTCTGGGCCTGTTGCTCCGATGTGCTGTACACTCCCCTGCCAAGGACTCTGGGCCTGTTGCTCTGATGTGCTGTGCTCTCCCCTGCCATGGACTGTGCCATTCCTGTTGATGTATGTCCTCTGCATGGTCTCTGCCATTTGTACATGGTTGTGTGGATTGCTGTTGTCTATTTCTGTTGTATTGCTACATCTGTGCAATATATGAATACAATCTGAAACTTCTGGTGTGTGTTTTCTCATTCTCGTTGCTGTTTGACTTCCTTTTCTTGTTTGCATTTGCTTGAGTGTTTCACATGCTATGTTTTAGTGCTCAACATTGCTAGGCGGTTTGTGGCCATCTTATTTTTGGACAGGGGTGACGGGGTCTTCAGTCCATTCTGGGCCAGCTGATGTTGTAGTGTGTAATGGCTATTTCACAGGCAATGCTATTTTCCATTTGGGGATTAGCTATTGCTGCATACACTGTTCACACAGGTCACCTTGGGAGGACACTGTCAGCACAGGGTGTGCAGGTGTTGATTGGTTTTGTATATGTGTGTGTTGCTATAGGGTATGTGTGTGTTGTCCTTTCTGTGTGCCCAGGCTTGTATGTGTATGGTCATCTTGTGTTGGCCCTTAGTCCAGGTGGAATGGCTTACATGGCATGTGTGGTGTTGGGTGTGGCAGAGGTGTGCTGTGTGAAGGGTCTTGGTTTGTGGAGTATGTATGTGTGCCCCTGTATGGTGTGTGACACACATGTGTGAGTCTGTTTTTTGGTTTTATCTTGCCCTGTGTGGATGTATGTTAGCACTTGTGTGGGCTATGGGGAGTGCAGTGGTGTTGTGTGTTGATTCTCAGCCACTCCTGCATTGCCTGTGTCCCTGGTTGTGTGTTGTGTGTTGCAGTGTGTGTGTATTGTGCATCATGTTGCTGTGCTTGTTGGTGTGCATGGGGGTGTACAGGATTAGCATCTGGCCTGTGGCTAGCTCGAGTGGTGTGCAGTGTGGTTTGGGGTGGTGTGTTTCTGTGATGTGGGTGCCCTGGCCATGCCTTTGTGTGGCCCTGCCTTCTGCAGTGTGCGCATGTGTCGACCGCGGTGGTGACGTGACCAGGACTGGGACGTTCCTGCTGGTTGGCGGACGTGCAGTCTTCCGGATGGTGTGGATTGCATTGTAATGGGGTAGGTGATGTGTGGGTGCCCATGTGGATGTGTAGTGTCCCCTAGCAGGATGCCAGTGTGCTGCTGGGGCCCTGTGTCTGCATGTGTGTTGTGCGGTGCATATGTGTAGTGGCGTACCTGCGGCGGCGTCCGCGGCGGCCCATCTGGCGATAGTGTTGCAGCAGGTACATGACCGGATGCATGTGGAGGGCTGGGTCCATGGGGTTCATATCGGCTCTCGGCGTTCGTGCTCCGCTGTCGACTTTCCGCCTGCTTCAGCTGTGCGGTGTCTCCGCTGCGGTGCGTCGGCTTGTTTGGCCCATCCTAATTTATCGGACGGGGCGGACGTCATCGCGCGCGGCGGAGGGATTCGATAGGCTCCCTCCGCCGTGGTGGCGGGCGCACTTTGATGGCGGTGCGCGGCGTGCTGCGGCGGACGGGAAATGACCTGTGTTTACCTATCCTAATGTTGCGGATGTGAGTTCCGCAGCTCGCGGGCGGTAAAAGCTGTTTTTCCGCCCCGCCACCACCGCGGTGGTGCCACCGCCCGCCATCCTAATGGACCCCTTATGTCTAAATCCCTGGTGGAACGTATACAGAAGTACATTAAATGGGGAAGCGATAAACTTATAACGCAGTAGAAGGATGACATAATGCCTTCCTTCAATCAACAGGCAGAGTCATACCAACACTAAAAACATTTGTATCATGCCTACGAAAAGAACAGTTATCAAGTGTTCTGTAACTCAACTAACTCCAAAAACATCAAAACAAACTAAACAAATGCACAAATATCTAGAACAACAAGTAAAAGTGTACCCTAGTACAAAAGGCCTTGAGTACCTAAACATGATAGCCAAAACTCTTCTTTAAAGGATAAATACAAATAAAATACAAAAGACTCATCTTTTAAACGTACCATACATTTATTCATTTCATCACAAATATAATTACTGTGTGTAACATATTTTTTATTTTGTAATAAAATATATTAACCAACATTAATAATATTTCTAATAAAATAAAATTCAACAATAATAAAGAAATACATTTCCCACCCACAATAAAAAATAATAAATGAACTTACGAAGTTTCTTACAATTGGCGTAAAATCCATTTTGTTCTGATACAATCCACTTAAATAAAGAGAAAATAATCCACATAAATGTCCCCCCAAAAATTTATAAAACATTAAAAAAACGCTCCAGGAAAGCAGAAACATTTAAAGAAGTGTAAGAAATATATTAGTCAATAAAACTAACATACACTTCTTTAAAAAAAAATTTTTTAAAAACGACTCCTTCCGACACGAGTAACTCCTGAAAATAGAAAGTTTCTAAACAAAAGCTCATGCACTCCCACCCACATAAAACAACACATAAACACTTACTAACATTACTACTAACTTTAATTTTAAAAATATACATTAAACACCGTATTTCAAACTCTCTAAACAGGCCTACACAAAGTTAAAAATAAGTAAAAGCACGACACGTAACTATAACATATTATAGTTCGAATGTAACTAATAAATATCTAAGCACACTAAACAGTATCTAACTAGGTTCAAAATGGATTTAAAGCTTATTTAAAACAAAGAAAATAAACCTTACCTTTAGCGACTTTAAATGGGTCATTAGTATGACAGGCCGAATTTGTCCGCCCGCCATACCCCCGGGAAACCGAACCGCCCACTAGGGGTGCGATGGTCCCGCACATCCCATTAGGATGGGCATCCTGCATTTGTAACATTGCGGCGGGCAGTGCTTTCAGCACCGCCCGCCGTAATGCCACAAAAGAAAGTTGTTCCTTTCAATGCACAACCTGAAAGGCGCGGTGCCTGCCATGTTGCACATTGAAATGCAGGGGGGTACCATAGGTACCCCCCATGTGCACTTCCCACCCCCCGAATCCCTTGGGGCACGCTATGGGCCCTAATGTCGAAGACCGCATGCCTTTCCGTGGCGGAATTGCTGCCACGGAAAGGCATGTCCCCACATGCAGACTAATATGGATGGCGGTGTCTACCAGACACCGCCAGTATATTAACAGCTTTTCCGCCCGATAGGCAATCGGGCGGATTGCCTACCAGCGGAAAACCGGCAGACGGTCTTTCCATCCGCCGGGGTACCCCCGCCATAGTAATATGGCGGGAGGAATTGGCATGCGGGCAGGCACAAATGTCAGGAGGATCGCCACCGCCATGCGGGCGGTGGCGATCTGCCCGACATGCTAATAAGCCCCTAAGTGTCTCCCAACCGCAAGCTTCTCTTCAACCAAAGTGATCCAAAACAACATTAACCGGTTACAAAAAGAAATCCAAAGTTTAACCATAGAAAATGTACTACATTTAATGCAGTAAAATGTTATTTTGCATATAAAAATTATACAACTATTTAACTAAAATACTAGAAATATCATTCATTTGATTAAAAATTGTTACATATTTTACAGATTTGGAAAATTATAAAAATAAATATTATAATATATATAATATTTATTGTTATAATTAAAGAAAATATTAAATATGACAAACAATGTATAGAAAATTGTTATAAATGTTTTTCATACATTATAAAAATTAAATGTGTTTAAAAATTGAATTAAGTTAAACAAAATGTAATACATATTATAAATATTTTAATATTAATAATAATTAAAAATGCTATGGGGTCCATTAGGATGGCGGGCGGTGGCACCACTGCGGTGGTGGCGGGGCGGAAAAACAGCTTTTACCGCCCGCGAGCTGCGGAACTCACGTCCGCAACATTAGGATAGGTAAACACAGGTCATTTCCCGTCCGCCGCGCACCGCCATCAAAGTGCGCCCGCCACCACGGCGGAGGAAGCCTATCGAATCCCTCCGCGATGCGCGATGACGTCCGCCCCGTCCGATAATTTAGGATGGGCCAAACAAGCCGACGCACCGCAGCGGAGACACCGCACAGCTGAAGCAGGCGGAAAGTCGACAGCGGAGCACGAACGCCGAGAGCCGATATGAACCCCATGGACCCAGCCCTCCACATGCATCCGGTCATGTACCTGCTGCAACACTATCGCCAGATGGGCCGCCGCGGACGCCGCCGCAGGTATGCCACTACACATATGCACCACACAACACACATGCAGACACAGGGCCCCAGCAGCACACTGCGCAGAGAAGTTGAGAATGCGCCTTTAGTCCATCATTGGTTGACTCAGAAACATGACAAAAACAATTTCAAGTGGACTGTGTTGTCCAAAATTGAAAATGACCCAAGAGGGGGTGATTTGGAAACAAGATTGAACCAAAGAGAAGCTCTGCTGATCATGAAATATGACACAGCGGTTAATGGATTAAATGAAATCTCTGAAATTTATAAAACCAATTCTTGAATTTGGAAAGAGGACTTCATCTCCCATAATCCTTCTGGCACATCACCAACAGCACTACAGCTCCCAACACCCCTCGGGGCGTAGCCACTCCCATAAGCTACACCGCAGTGAGGCTTCAGTAACCCGCCATTGACTGCAGGGTGAGGAGCGAGTACTTCGAATAATTTCAGACTTCTAGAATCGGAGCACAAATCACGGTAAGCTTAACACCCTGGCGCCAGTGAGCGCCGACACTCAGCAATTGCCCATGCGACCACCCACGCTTGACGGTAACCCGCGATCTCCGCATTTTCTTTCCCCAGCCTTGGTGACGCCGGAACCGTACCATCGGACCGAGCGCAAGCCGACTGGGAAGCACCCTTAGAACGAACACGCACCGCATTGACGGTAAGCGTGCAGACCCGCTTTGAATCAAACTAGCTTAGGCATAGTAATGAGTGAAATGCACAGCAAGATTGAGCACACCTTCTTTTTCTTTCAGCATTTTTCGCTCCCCATCTACTTGGAATGCATCTGTCTCCTCTCGCTTTCTGTGGAGCCTAGACCCACTTGTTGAGGTAGGCTGAGGGAAACTGAACAATGGTTGAGACGTTGATCTCTTAGGTTTTGGTTAGTGACGATTGTTTTCCTCTCTCTCTGTTTTCCTCTTTCTTTGTAGTTAAACTGTGGTCCTGAAGAGAACCCTAAGAATTACAGGGTTCGAAACGCGTCGACCCGACCCGGTCCCTTGTCATTTTTCCATTTGGAATGTGTCAACTAATTGAGAGATTATTTTCTTCCTCTTTGATTCAAATTTTGAAAAAGTCTTACTAACGTGTAAAAAACAGCAAATAAGATTGTTTTGTATTTACACAACTGTTTCATGACACTGGGACCTGTATGAATGTGTTTTTGTTATGATTGGACGGCCAAGAATGTGTTGAGTGTGAGTTTGTCTGACCTATGTACATACCAATGTTTGTTTTCTTTTTGTATATAAATGTATAATATTTTTTCATGTTTTTGTACTCCCATGCACTAAAAAGATAAAAAAGACTAAAAATCACAACAGTCTTTAGAAAAGAATTAAAGTAAAAGTTGCAATTCAAAAAGCAAGTATTCATGCTATTTTTTCATGTATGCTTCAACAACGGTTGTTCTCTAAAAACATACCTTCTCAGTATAGGCAAGTTTGTTGTTTCCCCAGCAGCACACTGGCATCCTGCTAGGGGACACTACACATCCACATGGGCACCCACACATCACCTACCCCATTACAATGCAATCCACACCATCCGGAACACTGCACGTCCGCCAACCAGCAGGAACGTCCCGGTCCTGGTCACGTCACCACCGCAGTCGACACATGCGCACACTGCAGAAGGCAGGGCCACACAAAGGCATGGCCAGGGCACCCACATCACAGAAACACACCACCCCAAACCACACTGCACACCACTCGAGCTAGCCACAGGCCAGATGCTAATCCTGTACACCCCCATGCACACCAACAAGCACAGCAACATGATGCACAATACACACACACTGCAACACACAACACACAACCAGGGACACAGGCAATGCAGGAGTGGCTGAGAATCAACACACAACACCACTGCACTCCCCATAGCCCACACAAGTGCTAACATACATCCACACAGGGCAAGATAAAACCAAAAACAGACATACAACTCCAGACTCACACATGTGTGTCACACACCATACAGGGGCACACATACATACTCCACAAACCAAGACCCTTCACACAGCACACCTCTGCCACACCCAACACCACACATGCCATGTAAGCCATTCCACCTGGACTAAGGGCCAACACAAGATGACCATACACATACAAGCCTGGGCACACAGAAAGGACAACACACACATACCCCATAGCAACACACACAGATACAAAACCAATCAACACCTGCACACCCTGTGCTGACAGTGTCCTCCCAAGGTGACCTGTGTGAACAGTGTATGCAGCAATAGCTAATCCCCAAATGGAAAATAGCATTGCCTGTGAAATAGCCATTACACACTACAACATCAGCTGGCCCAGAATGGACTGAAGACCCCGTCACCCCTGTCCAAAAATAAGATGGCCACAAACAGCCTAGCAATGTTGAGCACTAAAATATAGCATGTGAAACACTCAAGCAAATGCAAACAAGAAAAGGAAGTCAAACAGCAACGAGAATGAGAAAACACACACCAGAAGTTTCAGATTGTATTCATATATTGCACAGATGTAGCAATACAACAGAAATAGACAACAACAATCCACACAACCATGTACAAATGGCAGAGACCATGCAGAGGACATACATCAACAGGAATGGCACAGTCCATGGCAGGGGAGAGCACAGCACATCAGAGCAACAGGCCCAGAGTCCTTGGCAGGGGAGTGTACAGCACATCAGAGCAACAGGCCCAGAGTCCTTGGCAGGGGAGAGTACAGCACATCAGAGCAACAGGCCCAGAGTCCTTGGCAGGGGAGTGTACAGCACATCAGAGCAACAGGCCCAGAGTCCTTGGCAGGGGAGTGTACAGCACATCAGAGCAACAGGCCCAGAGTCCTTGGCAGGGGACAGAGCAAGTACATGAGAGGCTGCACAGGGGAGAGTACAGCACAGCAGAGCAACAGGCCCAGAGTCCTTGGCAGGGGAAACAGCAAGTACATGAGAGGCTGCACAGGGGAGAGTACAGCACAGCAGAGAAACAGGCCCAGAGTCCTTGGCAGGGGAAACAGCAAGTACATGAGAGGCTGCACAGGGGAGAGTACAGCACAACAGAGCAACAGGCCCAGAGTCCTTGGCAGGGGAGACAGCAAGTACATGAGAGGCTGCACAGGGGAGAGTACAGCACATCAGAGCAACAGGCCCAGAGTCCTTGGCAGGGGAGAGTACAGCACATCAGAGCAACAGGCCCAGAGTCCTTGGCAGGGGAGTGTACAGCACATCAGAGCAACAGGCCCAGAGTCATTGGCAGGGGAGAGTACAGCACATCAGAGCAACAGGCTCAGAGTCCTTGGCAGGGGAGTGTACAGCGCATCAGAGCAACAGACCCAGAGTCCTTGGCAGGGGAGTGTACAGCACATCAGAGCAACAGGCCCAGAGTCCTTGGCAGGGGAGAGTACAATACTTCAGAGCAACAGGCCCAGAGTCCTTGGCAGGGGAGTGTACAGCACATCAGAGCAACAGGCCCAGAGTCCTTGGCAAGGGAGTGTACAGCACATCAGAGCAACAGGCCCAGAGTCCTTGGCAGGGGAAACAGCAAGTACATGAGAGGCTGCACAGGGGAGAATACAGCACATCAGAGCAACAGGCCCAGAGTCCTTGGCAGGGGAGTGTACAGCACATCAGAGCAACAGGCCCAGAGTCCTTGGCAGGGGAGTGTACAGCACATCAGAGCAACAGGCCCAGAGTCCTTGGCAGGGGAGTGTACAGCACATCAGAGCAACAGGCCCAGAGTCCTTGGCAGGGGAGAGTACATCACATCAGAGCAGCAGGCCCAGAGTCCTTGGCAGGGGAGAGTACAGCACATCAGAGCAACAGGCCCAGAGTCCTTGGCAGGGGAAACAGCAAGTACATGAGAGGCTGCACAGGGGAGAGTACAGCACAGCAGAGCAACAGGCCCAGAGTCCTTGGCAGGGGAGACAGCAAGTACATGAGAGGCTGCACAGGGGAGAGTACAGCACATCAGAGCAACAGGCCCAGAGTCCTTGGCAGGGGAGTGTACAGCACATCAGAGCAACAGGCCCAGAGTCCTTGGCAGGGGAGAGTACAGCACAGCAGAGCAACTGGGTTGGCAACACACCCAGGTTGCAAACAATGGTCCTGACTAGCACACCTGTGTGTGGAACAAGCGTATGAGGGTGTTGTGGACTCACTCCAGGCCGTCATGCGGACTGTGATCTGGCTGCGTGTCATGGACAGCACGAATACTTGACTGGTGTGACAGAGGGCCATGTGATGTGGCAATAACAGAGGGCCTGCAAGGCGGAGGGCTGTGTGGACCAGGTGGCACCGTGGCACATGGAGGTGGAGTCATGCACACCCTTGACACAGTGTGGGTGGGAGAGGTTGGAGGGGTGCCCTTCCACTTTTTCGGTACATGAAATGGCTTGCCTGTCTTGGGGTTGATGGGAAGTGGAGATGGCAGAATAGGCACACACACCAACTGTCCCACATCAGGGGCAGACACTGGCACTCCCTCAGGTGATGTGCCTGATCCTGCATCACGCTTTGGCTGACTACGCCTCCGGACCACCCTACCCTCTCCGGAAGGTGTACCCCTCACAGTGACCTCCTTACCACTAACCCCAGGGGTGGTGTCCACAGTGCCCTCTTGTCCCTCATTGCCAGGGCTGGTCACAACACTGGGCTTCTCTGCCTCAACCATTGGGCTGGTCCCAACAGGGCCCTCCTCAACCTGCCTCAATGTCCTTTTTTTTGGTGTTGATGTGGTGGGTGGTTGTGTCCCTGTGCTCTCCCCAGGTGTAGCCATGACGTGCCACACATCCTCTGTGGTCATCGCTGATTCATTATCTGGTGATGCCTCTGCAGCATGTGAGCCAGATTTTTTGGGCAATGATCTTGTGGCCTTAGTTTTCTGTGACTTCCCCTTGTCCGTGCACTTTGGGGGGGCCCTGTCCTTCTTCGGAGATGGAGACTGTGGATGGGATTGTTTGCTCAGTGTGTGACCTGTGCTCCTAGTGCTGTACCGTTTAGTAGATGTAGGTCTCAAGTGGACAATGTCATCTGATGTGTCCCCTGAATGTGTGTACGTCACTGGCACCTGAGCTGCAATGGGACCATGTGCCTGTTGGAGGCCTGTTGTGACTGTGGCTGACAATGACTGGACTGTGCGGTGTAGCCCACCCACGTCAGAGTGTATGCCCTCCATGAAAGCCAGAACCTGGCTTAATTTGTTATCGTGGGCACTGAAGGCATTGAGCAGGGCGGACTGGCCCACGCAAATTTGGCGCAGGAGCTCTACGCACTCTGCACTGAGGGCAGCAGGGGGAACAGGTGCAGGGGCAGCGGTGCCATGTGTGAACGTCACATGTCCCCTCTTAGTTACACGGATACGGGCAGCACCAGAGGAAGTGGATGGGAGCCTGGGCACTGGCCGCTGGGTGTCAGATGTCGTGGCACACTCCACATCCCCTGTGCTTGCAGACAGGGATGCATCCCCGCCGGCATCGGATGAAGTGGTACTTTGGGTCTCAGCGACAGATTCCTCATGCATACTCCTGTCACCATCAGTGACACTTGGCTCAGTCTCACTTGCCTCCGCTGCCGCTGCCGTGCTGGTCTCACAAACTCTTGTCTCAGGATCATGTACTGCTGTGTTGTCTTGCAAATCTGCATTAGTGAGACAAACAGGTGTGTGTAAGTGTCATCATCTGTGCACACCATAGCAGATCAATTATGCATAGTTGAGGCCTACAGCTACAAGAGAACCAACACACCCTGCAAACACTGTGCATCTTCACAAGATAACGACCACAACAGTGCCTGTCATGCAGACCAACTTCCTTGAGTGCGGCATGTTGATGCCACACAGCACCACACCCTGCCCATGGATGGTCTTCCCCCAGCCCACATTGACCATCCCCATGGACATGATGCAGCCACAACACACATCACCACTTACACCCCTACAGGGAATCAGAGGGGACCACACACACACGTATTGACTACACATGCCACAATGCCAACTAGGCCATACCAAACACCATGTGGCAATCAGGCTACACATAATCGTCGGATGAGTGGGACTCAAACATCATGGATGCATGCAAAGTACACATACATGGTGTGAGACTCGTCAAATGGACACTGCAGTTCGGCACAATATGGACTCCCCACACCATCAGAGACCAGAGAGACCATGTGGACACATAAAATCTGTCAAGGACAGATAACTGCATGCATGGGCAGAACAGTAAGGCCATGGTGGCGCTATGCCTCATACAGGCACACATCATAGTCGCCACTCACATCAGATGACACAGCATGCCAACACACGCACATCACATGTGTCACCGCTGGCACAGGCCCTGTACATATGCATCCACTCCCAGAAAAACTCTCCCTCCCCAGATACTCACCTTCTCTGTCTTGCTGCTGATGCCCCTTCAGACGTGCATCCAGGTCTGGATTGGTCACTGCCAGTATGCGTGCCATCAGCGGAGTCATGGTGCGACGTTCCAAACGTCCTGTGCGTGGTAGCATACCCAAGGTCATCTCTGCCACTTGCTTTGCCAGTCGGCTGATGTCGTCCCACCTCTTGTGACAGTGTGTGTGTCGTCTGTTTTGATACCCCCAGGGCTCGCACCATTGCTGCAATGTCCCTCCACACGGCCTTACGTTGGTGCACCTTGAGCTTCAGGCATGAGAGTAAAGAAGGGCAATACAAAAATTACATAATGTAAGATGCCAGCATCTATCATTACAGCAGCCAGACACAGACTCTGGACTCACAGTGACCTCCCTCCCTCCAGAACAGTGCGTACCCTCTGCATGGCATAAATATTGGTGCATGCATGCACACATTGTGATCCCCAGTCTCCATGATATGCACACAAAGGCATAATGCCTCAACACAAATGCATCTACAGCAGTGTGTAAAGCAGAAATTGCTCAGGCCACCGATGGGGTATATCCACTAATGAGTGTGAAGCAACTGTAGCATGTAAGTTTGCTGATGTTCCACTTTTGGGTATGCTGCCACTGAACCCACTCTGTGGCTCACACTGACTCTACTACAGGGTCACCCTTAAATTCCCTCACAAACGTTCACTGTCCTGGCATCTAAAAGGCTAACAACCCTTGGTTCTGTATGGGCGGCAATGTAACACCCCCCACTCACACATACGAGTACAGGCCCAGGTGAGACTCTCAGTGCAACACACACACTACTGCGAGCAGGAAACAGCCTGTCTGTCAGTGTAAGCCATCACACCACATCCCCAAGCATGTACTGCAGCATCACGACTACACGTCTGACACCACCCTGCCCTGCAGCTCCCTTCATGTTGACTTACCACAACATTGGGACCACCAAACAGCCGTGGGTACTGTGCCAGCACCCCGTCCACAAGGACATCCAGCTCCTCCCTCGTGAATGGAGTGGCACGGACCTTCTCTGTTCTTGACATCACTGTGGATATGGCAGACCTGTGGTGGAAGTGAGTTGTGAGGGGTTCCAGGCAGCAGGACAGGGTCCCAGGCAGCAGGACAGGGTCTCAGGCAGCAGGAGATAGTCGCAGGCAGCAGGACAGGGTCCCAGGCAGCAGGACAGGGTCCCAGGCAGCAGGACAGGGTCTCAGGCAGCAGGAGATAGTCGCAGGCAGCAGGACAGGGTCCCAGGCAGCAGGACAGGGTCCCAGGCAGCAGGACAGGGTCTCAGGCAGCAGGAGATAGTCGCAGGCAGCAGGCTCTTGGAGCAGTGGGAATGTGAGCCTCACTCCCACAGATTTATAGACCCCTGTGGTCGTTAGGAAGGCCGAAAGCTGCTTCAATTGGTTGTCCGGGTCTGCCTCATTCAAAAGTATCCAATGACCACCTCCGCGGTAGCGGTGCACCCCTCCCGCGACTTTCAAATCTGCATCATGCCAACGCCGTCATCCATGCCATTGGCTGGATGCAATGCACCACGGCGGTGATGCACCGCCGGGGCCCGGAGTGCGCTTCCGCGATGGTGCATCATTTAGAAGTATCCAATGACCGCCTCCGCGGTAGCGGTGCACCCGTCCCGCGACTTTCAAATCTGCATCATGGCAACGCCTTCATCCATGCCATTGGCTGGATGCAATGCTCCACGGCGGTGATGCACCGCCGGGGCCCACAGTGCGCTTCCGCGATGGTGCATCATTTAGAAGTATCCAATGACCGCCTCCGCGGTAGCGGAGCACCCCTCCCGCGACTTTGAAATCTGCATCATGGCAACGCCATCATCGATGCCATTGGCTGGATGAAATGCTACACGGCACCGGCGGTAGGTTCCGCGATTCATGCGGCGGAGCATACCGGCACAATGTGCACACGTCCATATGCCAATGGCTGACACACACCTGAAGGGGTTGGTGCTGGGGTCACCCCGCCGGCCACCGGCGGTAGGTTCCGCGATTCATGCGGCGGAGCATACCGGCGCCATGTGCACACGTCCATATGCCAATGGCTGACACACACCTGAAGGGGTTGGTGCTGGGGTCACCCCGCCGGCCACCGGCGGTAGGTTCCGCGATTCATGCGGCGGAGCATACCGGCGCCATGTGCACACGTCCATATGCCAATGGCTGACACACACCTGAAGGAGTTGGTGCTGGGGTCACCCCGCCGGCCACCGGCGGTAGGTTCCGCCATGGTCGTACACATTGCTGTGTATTACAATCAGGGTCACTGTATCAGCACCCAGCATCAACATGGTGAAGGCCACATCATTGTACACACGATGCCACACAGCTAGGTCATCCACAGGTGGACTCACGTTCAGTGTCATACACTTTGGCCTGTTGTTTATCCATATTAGTGTGGAATTTCATGGATGTTGATGATTGACAGACTCCTGCTGGTGTAAATGGCGTAGTGACAGGTAATGTGTTGTGGCTCATTTCAGACCTTCACCTGGATGTTGTCACTGCATTGTATCCATGTGCATCCACAGGGGGGGGCAAGGAGGGGCACTTGCCTGCCCCCCCCCCTGGATCACAAGTCCGTCCTGTGGGCAGTGCCCTCCCTTGGGGTTTTCAGTCGAGGTGCAGCTACAAGGCCCGAGGTGGGCCTCCCTCTCCTGGGCCATGCTGCCATTGGCTGAAAGTGAAATATGACCCTCCGGATTCCTTGCAGCGCTGGCAGACTGGCCAGGGCTGGTTTTGCGGGCGTGATCAGCAACTCTCTTATCCTAATCGCTGCATCTGCATGATAATTGGCGATGCTTGAAGTGGCCTTAGGTGTGAAGTAAAGCCCTGCCCCTGCATTAATGAAAGTCAAGTCAAAATATGTATGCTGCACTACTCAACCAGAGGGTCGCAAGGTGTTTGAGGGGGGGGTTCGCTACTTATCAAATAGCCAAGTTTAGAGTTGTTTCCTGAAGGAGAGGTGGTTCTGTGTGAGGTGGAGGTGGGTGGGGAGAGAATTCCAGGTATTAGCCGCTAAGTAGGAGAATGATCTTCCTCCCATGGTGGCTCTTCAGATGCGTGGAATCGCGGCGAGGGATTGATTAGATGATTGTAGTTGGCGGGTGGGGGTGTAAAAGGTCAAGCGCGTGTTGAGGTATTTGGGTCCTAGGTCGCAAAGGGCTTTGTGTGCGTGGGTGAGGAGGCGGAACGTTATTCTATTGTTGACGGGGAGCCAGTGAAGGTCTCTCAGGTGACCGGAGATGTGATTGTGGCGGGGTATGTCTAGGATGAGTCTGGCGGAGGCGTTCAGAATGTGTTGTAGTTTTTTCTGTAATCTGGCTGTGGTTCTGGCGTAGAGGGTGTTCCCATTGTCCAGTCGGCTTGTGCCAAGTGCTTGGGTGACCGTCTTTCTTGTTTCAGTGTGGATCCATCAAAAGTTTTTATTAAGCATACCTATAATGTTACAGCATGATGATGAGATGGCGTTGACTTGTCTGGTCATCGAGAGGGAGGAGTCTAGAATGAATCCCAGGTTGCAAGCATCGTCCGTTGGTAAGGGTGCGCTGCCCAGGGCCGGTGGACACCTTGAGTCGTCCCATGCAGAGGGGGATGATCCTAGGATGAGGACTTCCGTCTTGTCTGAATTCAGTTTTACGCGACTGTTATTCATCCACTCGGCTACGTCTTGCATCCCTTCATGTAGGTTGGTATTGGCGGTGTTTGGGTCTTTGGTGAGGGAGAGGATCAGCTGTGTGTCGTCAGCGTAGGAGATGATGTTGAGGTTGTGGTGGCGTGCGATGGATGCGAGGGAGCTCATGTAGACGTTGAAGAGGGTGGGGCTGAGCAATGATCCTTGTGTTACGCCGCAGATGACTTTGGTGGCCTCTGATCTCAAAGGGGGGCGGCGGACTCTCTGGGTTCTTCCGGCAAGGAACGAGATAATTCAATCCAATGCTTTTCCTTGTATCACAACGTTGCTGAGGCGTTGTACAAGGGTGCTATGACAGATCGTGTGAAACACTGTGGAGAGGTCCAGGAGGATGAGGGCAGCTGTTTCCCTGTTGTCGAGTACTGTTCGGATGCCATCTGTGGCTGCGATGAGGGCGGTCTCGGTGCTGTGTTTGGCTCGGAATCCGGAGTGTGAGGGGTCGAGGGAGCCGTTAGACTCGAGGACAGCGGCGAGCTGACTGTTGTCGGTCTTTACTATGTCTATTGCAGGAAGAGGGAGGAGCCAGATGGGGCGGTAGTTCTTAAGTTCGGTGGGGTCTGCTGTAGGGTTCTTCAGGAGGGCACTGAGTTCGGCATGTTTCCAGCTTTCCGGGAAGGTAGCGGAGTTGAGGGAGCAGTTCATGATATCCGTGAGATGGGGTGCGATGATGGAGTCGGCCTCGTAGAAGATCTGGTGGGGGCATGGGTCGGTTGGTGATCCAGAGTGAATGGAGTTCATGAAGCGGATGGTGTCTTCGGTGCTGATCGGGTTCCAGGTGCAAAGGGTGGTGGTGGGGGGCTTCAGTTCGGTGGTAACGGGGGGTGGACTGGTCTCCGAAGCTATTATGTATGTCAGCGATTTTGCTGTGGAAGAACGAGGCTAGAGAGTTGCAGATGTCTTGAGAGGGAGTGATGTCGTTGGTGCCGGCGCTGGGGTTATTAAGCTATTTGACGATGTTGAAGAGTTCCTTGCTGTTGTGGGCGTTGTTGTCCAGTCGATCCTTGAATGCTGATTTCTTGGTGGATCGGATCAGCTGGTGGGGTTTGCGGCTGGCGTCCTTGAGGGCGGTCATGTTGTCTGTGATTGGGTTTTTTAGCCAGCCTTTCTCGAGGGTGCGGCAGTTCTTTTTATAGTTATTGAGGTCATCATTGAACCAGGTGGCTTTTTTGCTACCTGGTTTGTTGTGATGCTTTTTCAAGGGTGCTACTTCGTCAGCGCAGTGGGTGATCCATTGTGCTACATTAATGGCTGCTTGTTTTGGGTCCAATGATTTGGCGGGAGGCTTTTGGTTTAGCGATGTGGTGAGCTGGTGGGTGGTAATTTTGGTCCAGTATCTGCGGAGGACTTGTTGTGGGTGGTGGTGGCTCGGGGTCTTCTTGAAGTTGAAGAGGACGCAGCTGTGGTCCGTCCAGTGGAGTCCTGTGGCATGATTGAAGGAGACGTGCTTGCTGGAGGAGTAGATCGGGTCAAGCGTGTGTCTGGCGTAGTGGGTGGGGGTGTTTACCAGTTGTTTGAGTCCGAGATTGGCGAGGTTGTCCAGAAGGGTAGTGGTGTTGGTGTCGTTTTCTTTTCCAGGTGGAGGTTGAGGTCACCTAGGAGAATGTAGTTCTCGGAGGGGAGGGCGTGTGGGCTGATAAAGTCAGTGATGTCTTCGCTGGATTGTGTGCGGGGTCCTGGTGGTCTGTAGATGATGGTGCCTCTAAGTGTGGTCTTGGGGTCGGTGTGTATCTGGAAGTGAAGGTGTTTGGCGGCTGTGAGGGTGTCGTCGGAGCTGGTTGTGAAGTGGATGGTGTTCTTGTGGACGATGGCGATGCCTCCTCCAGATTGGTTGATGCGGTCATTTTGGATGAACGCTGCGCGTAGGTGACTCAGTCGTAAGTGGAGGGGGGCGGAGCGAGGGAGGAGCAGCTGGGAGGCGGGAGCGGGGTGTCAAGGGCGGAGGTTCTGTAGAAGCTGGAGGGAACGGGGTGGGGCCATGGGGGAGCAGCGGCCGGGACAGGCTAAGGGCACAACAAGCTGGCAAAATAATGCTGGGCGATATCAGGCACAGAGGAGCTCGCGGTCACCAGAGCAAAACAATGGTACACAATGCGGGTCTTCGGCACATACCAAACCAATGGCCAAATAGCTGGCACAATCCACAACCAAAGCAAAGCAGGAGATAATAACAATACCAGGCAACAAGGCAGGGTAACAGCGATACCAGGCAGCAAGGCAGGATAACAGCGATACCAGGCAGCAAGGCAGGATAACAGCGATACCAGGCAGCAAGGCAGGGAGGGGTGAGCTGCGAGTGGATCGACCGTTTCTTACCAGGCCTGACCAGGCCGAGCATCCTGCAGGGCTCACAACAAAACTAAAAAACGAGTCACCTTACTGTCACAATCGGCGTTGCTCAGTGTTGGTATGATAAATTGTTTATATAATTGGGGAAGATGCCGAATTGTGAAAAAGTACATCTTGGGCTATGTGTAATATAGGTACATAGAGTAATGCAATGGTATGTGTTGTGGGTCAGGGTTTCAGTTGGGTATGCAAAACTTGAGAGGAGGTGCATTGTGTGTTTGTGATGCTACTTTATTCAGTAGTTGTGCTTAATCATGTCTGAGGATGGTGATGAAGTAAAATGTTGCTCCCCCTAGAAAAATTTCTGCGGACGCCCATGATTGTATCGGACAAGGCTTCTGCTTTCACAACTGCTCATGCGCACAACCGGATGTGTCCCTGCTACTGTGATCATTGTGTTGATGAATGTGTACCGACGTCACATGATGCTTTGAGGTGTGGCAGGTACACCAGATGGGTATGATAGACATGGCGATTCAACAGAAATTGGTGGCTCTTGCTGCACCTTGTATGCACATGTGATTCGTTCTCCCATTGTTTCAACTTCCACTGTCCCAGATGTGTTTGTGGCACTTGTGTATTGTCACTGGAGAGGCGTGCCCTCTGTGTGTAGCTATTGGCCTGCCAAGTCACCTGAAGTGCCATGCATCTCCCTCTGGTACTCCTTTGTTTCACATTACATCAATTATGCTCTGTGCCATGCTCATCACATGTTGCTTATCACTGACAATTTATTTTCACTCCTTGACTAGGAGGAGGCCGAATCTACTCCGTCACCTGACAGTGCTGCAGGACATGGAGGATGAGGCAATCATCCGAAAATTCAGGCTGGACAGAGATACACTGAAGATCGTGTGTGATCTATTGGAGCCCCACCTGCAGCCTCGCCGTCATTATCCTACGGCATTCACACCCACCTACAAGGTGATGGCGGCACTCCACTTTTTTGCGACTGGTTCCTTCCAGGAGACCATGGCCAACGCTGGGGGGATGTCGCAGCCAATGTTCAGCATGGTGCTGAGAGACGTTGTTGCGGCTATGATGCTATTTCGCAATCAATACATACATTTCCCTAGGGGACGTGAATTGGCTGCTGTGAAGGGTGACTTCTATGCCCTTGGGGGCATCCCACATGTGGTCGGTGCCATCGATTGCACACATGTAGCTCTGTTGCCACCGCATGCGACGGAGCACATTTATCGTAATCAGAAACACTACCACTCCATGAATGTGCAGGTGGTGTGCCTTGCAGACATGTCAATCTCACATGTGTGTGCTAAGTTTCCTGGTTCAGCCCATGATTCGTACATCATGAGGAACAGCATGGTGCCACGGATGATGGAGAATCTGCATCCCGAACGTGCATAGATTGTGGGTGAGTTACACTACTGCAATGGCGTGCTGTGTGTCACTTGCTGCACTCTGGCTGTACAACATTGCAATGTGTGTTTTGCATTCACAGGTGACTCAGCATATCCCAGTCGCCCATGGCGGTTGAGCCCACTACGGAATCCCCGGACACCAGCAGACATCCGCTACAATGATGCCCATGGCAGGACCCGACGGGTGATTGAGCGGACTTTCGGACTGCTTAAGTCAAGGTTCCGGTGCCTTGACAAGACCGGAGGCGCACTGGCATATTCGCCTGTGAAGGTGTGCCAGATCTTTGTGGTATGCAGTATGCTGCACAACCTGGCCATCCACAGGAGGGTCCCCCTGCTCCTGGATGATTGTGATGACCCAAGGCCACAACCTGCTCAGGGACCAGAATCCAGTGATGAGGACAGTGGAGAGGAGGAAGGAGTTGATCAGCGCCAACAGCTCATCGACCGCTACTTCACTTGAAGGTGGGTGACTAGGTACTATGTGAACATTGTCTGATGTTGTTCTTGTTCTGAATGGCTATGCGTGGCAGTAACCAATGGCCACATGTACTGTCACCCATGTGTGCAGTTAGTGAAATGGAAGTTCTGTGCCGAGATGTGTATCGGACTGTATTTGTGCACATTTGCTAGACATTGTGTAATTTGGCTGTGTAGTTTAGGTTATTTTGTGTGCTGTGATCTGTGTGTTGCCACATTGACACCAGTGACTGTTGTTCTGTTGTGTCTCCCTAGGTGCTACAGAGGGTCCCTGGCCTGCATGCTGTACATCATTGATACACATCATGGACATCTGGAAATATCTACATACTGCACTATAAAAATCACAACACAAAATATTGTGCATCAAGTATTTAATTTTTGGAGTGAACATGTGATTGGTGCAGTGATATTTACAGGAAGGTGTGGAATGAGCAGTGAGTTCACAGTCCAGTTCCATGAGTTGTAAGAGTAGAGACCAGAGGGATGTGGCGACCCAGTCCAACAGTGAGGTGCCATTGCCAGGGCAATGTGGGCAAGGATAGTCCAAAGTGTGAATGCAGTTCGGAAGAGGGTGGTCTTCACGGCTGGCTCAGTGACTGGCTTGTGGTAGGTGCATTGCCTCCAGAGACTCCCAGGCTCTTCTTAGGATGCCCCCTAGATCTTTTGGGGGGGGCCTGATGATTGTCCAGCGACGTCAGTGGACTCGTCCCTCTCTGTTGGCGCTGGGGAGGATGGATCACTGTCATCCTGCGGCACAACAAGAGAGGACGAAGGTGGTGGTTGGGACACAGGCCTGTTCCTCTGCAACGCCACTTGCTGGCCCATGAGGTCCACCATCTGTCCCAGACGGTTATCGATGGACCTCATCAGCAGGACGAGCTCCCTCATGAAATCTTCCGACCGGCCACTTTGTCCCTGGACCTCTTGGTAGGCCTCCACAACTCTGTTGAAGTGGTCCAGGGATGGTGTCCACTCCTCCCGAGGTCTGGTGTTGACCCTGGCCCTCCTACTTGTTCTGCCGCCACGGACCTCTTCCCTCGCCACTTGGGGACCACGCGCTCTCTCCCTGCCCTCCACAGCTGTTGGTGTGGGTCGGTCATCCCTGGGGACAGGGAGGTTGCTGCAGGTGGTACTGGTGGACCTTGTGGTGTTGGTGGCTGTGGCGGTGGTGGCTGTGGTGGTAGCGGTGGTAGAGGCCATGGCTGCAGGGGTCTGCTGCGTTGTAGTGGCAGCAGAGGTGGAGGTGGGGAGGATGGGGTCATGGGACCTCTGGGTCTGTGGAACACCTGATGGGCCAGCCCGGAGCTCATCATCCATACTGTCCTGGGAGTCGGCTTCAGAGAATCCATGGGCCGGGGGTGGAGACTGGCTCTGCTGGTCATTGGTGTTGTCCTCAGCAGTGAGATGTTCGTCACCTGTGGAGTAGATGGGGAGTGGTTAGTGTTTGTGTCATCTGCATATCATCACCTGTCTGTACACTACTTACATGTGCAGTCATCAGTTGTAGTTATGATGGCAACATTGTGTAACATTTAATAGTGCTGGGGGACATCATGGAGTCATACGTATTGATTGTCAATGCTTTATTTTGGATTGTTGTAGGTTAACTGGATGCAGGTCACACACACACACTTCGTGCGGATTTACTGTAGAAACGTACCTGTTAAGTCGCTGTGCAGGAGTCAATGGCTGACACATGCTGCTGGGTGGGGGAGTCCTCCATGATGCTGGGGTGTGGGCCAGGGGGAATGGTGGGAGTAGTAGTGCAGGCCTCCCTCCCTCCCTCCAACACCCTTTGAGTGAAGATGGCTACCAACCTGTAAGTCTGTTTGTCAAACAGTGCAATGGCTGACACATGCTGCTGGGTGGGGGAGTCCTCCATGATGCTGGGGTGTGGGCCAGGGGGAATGGTGGGAGTTGTAGTGCAGGCCTACCTCCCTCCCTCCCACACCCTTTGAGTGAAGATGGCTGGCAACCTGTAAGTCTGTTTGTTAAACAGTGCAATGGCTGACACATGCTGCTGGGTGGGGGAGTCCTCCATGATGCTGGGGTGTGGGCCAGGGGGAATGGTGGGAGTTGTAGTGCAGGCCTCCCTCCCTTCCTCCAACACCCTTTGAGTGAAGATGGCTGGCAACCTGTAAGTCTGTTTGTTAAACAGTGCAATGGCTGACACATGCTGCTGGGTGGGGGAGTCCTCCATGATGCTGGGGTGTGGGCCAGGGGGAATGGTGGGAGTAGTAGTGCAGGCCTCCCTCCCTCCAACACCCTTTGAGTGAAGATGGCTACCAACCTGTAAGTCTGTTTGTCAAACAGTGCAATGGCTGACACATGCTGCTGGGTGGGGGAGTCCTCCATGATGCTGGGGTGTGGGCCAGGGGGAATGGTGGGAGTAGTAGTGCAGGCCTCCCTCCCTCCAACACCCTTTGAGTGAAGATGGCTACCAACCTGTAAGTCTGTTTGTCAAACAGTGCAATGGCTGACACATGCTGCTGGGTGGTGGAGTCCTCCATGATGCTGGGGTGTGGGCAAGGGGGAATGGTGGGAGTAGTAGTGCAGGCCTCCCTCCCTCCAACACCCTTTGAGTGAAGATGGCTACCAACCTGTAAGTCTGTTTGTCAAACAGTGCAATGGCTGACACATGCTGCTGGGTGGGGGAGTCCTCCATGATGCTGGGGTGTGGGCCAGGGGGAATGGTGGGAGTAGTGGTGCAGGCCTCCTTCCCTCCAACACCCTTTGAGTGAAGATGGCTGGCAACCTGTAAGTCTGTTTGTTAAACAGTGCAATGGCTGACACATGCTGCTGGGTGGGGGAGTCCTCCATGATGCTCAGCTTTCATACAGGGGGTATGGTGTGAGTTGTTGTACAGACCTCACTCGGCCATGTAGGCCTTCTATGCAGGGTGGCTGGCTACATGTTGGGTGGGGATGGACATTACAATGGTGTTTGGGTATTGCAAGGAGGTACTTGTCATTGTGGTGTGGGACATTTGTCTGTACTTACCAGCCTCCACTCCCCCGGCTACTCCTGTGAAACTCTCCGGTAGCATGATGGCAAGCACCTTCTCCTCCCATGGTGTGAATGTCTTTAGTGGGAGGGGAGGGCCACTGCCAGTCAGGTTTGCCAGCGTCCAGTTCTTGCTCCTCTTCTCCTTGACCGCCCTCTTTAGATCATTCCACCGCTTCTGGATCTCCTTCTTTGATCTTGGGGTGGCCCCTACTGCATTCACCCTTTGGCCTATCCTTTGCCACATTTGTGTCCTGGTGGCTAATGGTGTCTGTTGGACCAGGCTACCAAATATTTGCGGTTCTACTCTTACAATCTCGTCGACCATGACTGTCAACTCACTCTCAGTGAATTTAGGCATTTTTTGTGCAGTCATGGTGTGGGGGGGTTGAGGTGTGTGTGTGTGTGCAGTGGTGTCTGGGTGCAGGGGTGTGGTGATGATGTGTGTGGGGTGTTGTGTGGTGGTGTTTGTTAGTGATGGTGGTTGTGGTGGTGGTGGTTGGTGGATGGATGGGTGTGCTGTGCTGTTTTGACTCTCCTGTCAGATGTGGTGTATGCCTTGTCTTCTGGAGTGTAGCAATGGATTGTGGTCAGTGCAGGGGGTGGCTTTATACTCAGCTGTGTGGGTGTGTCCAAATGGATGTAGGTGGTCATTAGTGTTGTGGGAGTGGTTCAGTGTATTATTATATTATTTTGTGTGTCTGTGTATGTGTAGTATGTTTTGGGTGCAGGGCTGCTTTGTTTATGCAGTTTTGGGCATCACTGCGGTCTTTTTACATCGTCCGCCATGTTTATAATGTTTGTCCGGTGCGGTGGCTTCGCTGCTGCCTGGCCGCCATTTTTTCGATTCACTCCTGGGTGCGTCTGTGGCGGTCGGTAACAGCGGTCCCGACCGCGACACCCGCGGCATTGTCCTAATTGCTCGTGCGGTATCTCCGATGGACCTGTGGACGGTTTTCTATTATCCGCTGCATTTCCGGCCGCCGCGGTCGGAGTTTTGCCATCACCGCACGCGTCGGGCGGTTTTATTTCGGCAGCTACCGCTGCGGTCGGATTTTTTCGGCGGTTGTTACTAATTCGCATGCCGGTATTTCCGCGGTCATGGCGGGTGGTAGATTTCCGCCACCATGGCGGTCGGGGACGTTTTCCGCCCGCTATCCTAATGTGCACCTATGTATCTACCAAAAATATAAAAATTTAAAACATTTATGTTATATAAAACTGTTTACACTTTCTTTGTATAAATATATCCATTACCTATTAGTGTATAAAATATAATTTGTAACAAAATTATGTATTAAGAAAATGTACAAACTGTTGTAAATGTACATAACATATTTTCTGAAATATATGCACAAATATGTTTCTATTGAATTATAATGTTATAAAATATTTTACTGCATTATCCTACTCAAATTAACAAATGATAAAAATGTAAACTTCTACAATAAAAATGTTGTGGTGTTTAATTGTTTTTCTTTTTCTTAAATTATTATGTTACATATAGAAAGTACAATTTATTGATCATAAATATTATAATAAATACATATTTTCAATGTATTAGCTACTACTTACCATTTTTAAAATCCCAAACTATCTTATATATATTTTTCTATTAATAAAATGTACTAGATTAATAAACATATTATATTAAAACTTACATTTTATTTATATCCTACACTTTACTTAATAATAAACTATTACAACTCCAATATATAATAATACAGGTGCTGTACACTAAACAAAATTACCTTACTATTCCCAATCTAAATTAATTAAGGCAGATGCTGGACACTAAACCTAAATAATGTATTATTCCCACTCTAGTGTAAATTAATAAGGGTAAGTGCCAGACACTAAACATAATTAATGTACTATTCCCACACCAGTCTATAATAAATTAGGGAAGGTGCTAGACACTAATCATAATTAATTTACCATTCCCACTCCAATATAAAATAAATTAAGGCAGGTGCTGGACACTAAACATAATTAATTTACTATTCCCACTCCAGTCTAAATTAATTAAGGTAAGTACTGCACACTAAACATAATTAATTTACTATTCCCACTCCAGTCTAAATTCATTAAGGTAGGTGCTGGACACTAAACATAAAACAAATTACTTTTCCCACTCCAGTCCACATTAAGTAATGTAGGTGCTGTACACTAAACATAATTAATTTACTATTCCAAGTCCAGTCTACAATAATTAAGGTAGGTGCTGTACACTAAACATAATTAATGTACTATTCCCGCTCCAGTCTAAATTAATTAAGGTAGGTGCTGGACACTAAACATTATTTATTTACTGTTACCACTCCAATATAAAATAAATTAAGGTAGGTGCTAGACACTATACATAACTAATTTACTATTCCCACTCCATTGTAAAATAAACAAAACTATGTAATGGATACTAAACATTATCAATTTCCTCACCCAAAATATTTTTTTTATTTTCAGACTGTATCTCCTAAATAAATTACATACATTTTACAATATGTTTACAAAATATACACTATTTTAAAAAATATATATTTTTATTGAAAACATTAGCAGGGCATACAGTAGATAAAAGGTACACACATTGGATATTGCAGAGCATTGTAGATAACAGTGTCAGCATATTCTGCAAGATAGCCAAAATACATAGTCCCCTAAAGAAAATATACACTATTAAATAAAACACTAACACCCTTATACAATATAAACAAAAGCTTACACTCATAAAAATTTAAATAGTAAATATATATTTTTTCAAAAATGTAATTTGGGAAATATGCAATTTAATTTAAATATATTAAAAATATTATAAAACAACAACATCCTTATACTATATAAATTAAACATTACACTCATAAATTTAAATTTAAATTTTCAACAGTGAAATATTCTAAAATATTTAAAAAATATCTATTTTTAAACACCAGCATCATACATTATAAACACATCATCCCACTCATAAAATATTTCACATTTTAAAATTTCTAAACTATTTAAATTTTTTTAAATATTGACAAAATAAAACCCACACATCTCATAACATACACCTCCTCATCAATTTAAAAAAAAACTTTACATTTGTAATTTTTATTTAATTTAACATTTTAAATTTATTACATTTAAAAATGGATTTTTACATCCCACTCCTAAAAATACATTTCACATTTTAAAATATTTAATTCTAAATCCAAAACAACATTTTTAACATATCATATTTAATTTAAAATATAACATTTAAAAACACTCCACACCCTTATCCCCTATAAACCCAAAATCCCACTCCTAAAATAAAATATATACATTTAAATATTTAATTATAAAAAAATGTAATTTGAAAAAAATATCAATAATCTTTAATTTAACTTATATAGTTTTAAAACACTCCCCACCCTTATCCCCTATAAACCCAACATCCCGCTCCTGAAATTAAATATCAAATGTAAATCATTAATTATATAAAAAATCTATTTTATTTTTTAATTTCAATAATATTCAATTTAAAACTCCCCAACCTTTTCTCCTATAAACCCAACATCCCGCTGCTAAAATGAAATATCACATTTTAAAATATTTATTCATAATTTAATATATAAAATATACATTTTTAATACATTCAAAATAACATTTTTAAACACTTAGGGGTCCATTAGGATGGCGGGCGGAAACAGTCCGCCCACCACCCTAACGGAGATCGGGACCGCCCGCCTAAAGGGCCGGGGTCCCGACCTTGGCATTAGGATGCGCCCGCCACTGTGGCGGGCGCATTCCTCAAATTAACATTGTGGCGGGCGGTGCTCACTGCACCGCCCGCCACAATGTTAAAAACAAATGCACGCATTTGCATACTCGAAGCGGCAGGCACCGCGCAGTGCCGCATTGCCGCCACGGAAAGGCATTGAGAAATGCCTATTCTAATATGGCTGGCGGTGTCTGATAGACACCGCCACCATGTTATCCCTTTTCTGCCCCGGCCGCTATGCGACCGGGGCGAAAAACAGGCGGGCGGTCTTTCCGACCGCTGCGGTCCCCTCCGCCATCGTAATATGGCGGGGGGGAATGCAGGGAAGGATGTCGGGCGGATTGCCTCCGCCAGGGTGGCGGTGGCCACCGCTACCCTGGCGGAGGCAATCCGCCCGACATCCTAATGGGCCCCTTATATTCTATAAAAATACCAAAAAATAATAACAATTACAAAATACTACACTTTAATGATATTTTCACACTACGATATTTTGACATTCGATATATTCTACTTCGATAGTTTGCTAAACATACCATTATCGATATTTTTAACATCGATATACAAAAAAATCTATATACTAAACTTGATATTTTTGTACATCGATATTAAAATATCGATATTTTGACTGCTCACCCAGATATATGTTAGTCTTTAGTCTTTTGTGGGTTAGGTTTAAGATGCTAGGTATGTTTTCATTTACCCTTTTATTTGTCTGCACTGTCTTGCGTGTGGCTTTTATCACAAGATGCAGAAATGATTGCTCTTACTAGAGCATTCTGTGTTTCAGACCGGCTGCAAGTGACGACTTTCATTGATAGTACAGTTTTGCTATAGTTTATTACTTTGGACAGTTATGGTCACAACGTTGGTTCACAACATATTCAGGTTCACCCATACGCAATGGAAAATTTGTGCAAAATCTTTTGCAGGCTTTAAAGTTACCTGCCCAGATTGCCATTGCTAAGTGTGCCGCACATTTAATTGGCACAATCTACGTGACAGTGAGTAATAAGTATATTGATGAACCAGCAAGATACTGCACTCTGAATTCTTGCACCCTTAATGGGGATATGTTAATGAAAATTCAGATACCACAAATTGCATTTTGTTGTTAAGAACAGTTGATACTTGGGAGGAAGTTAAGAGGTTCCAGGAAGAGGTGCCAGAAGCAAAACAGCAGGGTTCGATCAGAGCAGGTTGTGTCAAAAGAAATGAGGATGGCATTTGGGTTTCAGGAAATGGAAGACCTGTGTTGCCAGATAGCTTGTTACCACCCATGGAGAGACAATATGTTTATGTTGGGGGGTTTATAAAGCTAAACAGCTACTCACAGAGTATGCCGGCGCTAGAGTAGGAACAAATCCTTGAAACCGCAGAATTTAAAATGCCGAACTGAAAAGCGAACATATCTTCAGCAACCCGCAACCAATTTGGAAGGGCGTTTCAATACCTGGTGGCAAAATTAGTAGAAGAGCTGCCACTTCATCTTTTCCTACTAAACTTGGGGCTCAACACCAAAAGAGAATTAGAAGAACAAAGGGATCTCTGTGGAAGATGGGGAATGGTCCTTTTGGATGGATATCGGGGACCAAAGTGGTAAAAATCTTTATGTGTCATAACAAGTCCTTTAAACCTCACCCTCTCTTTGATGGGAAGCTAATGAAGTTCTCTCAGAACCGGTTGAATATGAGTCCTTCTGGGCAGCTTTAGAAGAAGAAATGCAACAGCATTGTGCACCAGCTGCAACCTTCTCAAGAGATAGGCCAGTAGACATAAATACAGGGAATGAGATTAATCCAGCCTTGCAGTAATCAGTTCCTGGATTACAGTTTTCTGCTGTTGGGTAAGAAGGAAATAGAGGAACTTCTTTAGGCTCCTCAGAAGTCCGAAGCAGACACCAACACTCCTACCTTGGGGCAAAGCTAGCTGAACTATCAAACTTCACTCCTAGGTTGTGTGCCATCGTAACAGGGGCTGGTGGAGGCGGAGCCCCATTGGGCCAGATGTTGTTGTCCCAGACAGGTGGAGGGATCCCTAAAAGCAAGATTTCTATCTGGCTAACTTTGCATTGGAGTTTACTGTTATGCATTGAATGGAACACTGCCCACATGCAGGCCTTAAAGTTGTACAATGCTTTAAGGGCAAGTGTGAGGAGCAGTTGCATATTGTCAGTGTAAGAGACTATTTGTACACCAAACGATTAAACAAGAGACACCAAAGGAGCCATATACATGTTGAAAAGAGTCATACTAAGTGCTGACCCGTAGGGTACCCCCAATGCCGTTGCATTTAGCTCAGAAGAGAATGGAACCATTGATATGGATTGGTACCTGTCTGTTAGAAAGGACCTCAGCCAGGTCAGTATCATGGACCTGTACATTAGGGAAAGATGCCATGTTGTGTCTGTTTAGGCAAGCGTAGTTTAACCTCAGATTATGAATGATAGCTGAAAGTTTGTGTCACAGATGTTTTGTTTGCCAACAGCTGAATGTAAGCAGAAGAACAGCAGTACCAATGAGCCACATAGGGAGATCAGGAGGTCCTATCAGCAGGATGCAACTGGACTATATTGAGATGCCTTTGTGCAATGGGTTGAGATATGTCCAAGTGATGGTGTGCATCTTTTCATGTGGGCTGAAGCTTACCCAACTAGGAGAAATGATAGTCTCACAGTAGCCAAGTTGTTGTTGAGGGAGTTAATACCATGTTTCAGTTTCTTGAATTCTTTGAGTCAGACCGAGGAACTAATTTTAATAATGAGGACCTGAAGATGTTATGTACAGCATTACAAATCAAACAGTAGTTCCACTGCAGTTCCAAGTAGATGCTTCTGGAATTGTGGAGCAAGTCAATGGCACTTTGTAATCCAGATTAGCTAAAGTATATGCTTCAAAATCTCTGATGTGACCTGATGCTTGGCACCTTGTACTGGTGAGTCTATTCAGTACTCCAGAAAGGCGGACAAGATGGTCTCCCCATGAAATCATCATTGGAAGGGCCCTGAGATTGCCAGCTGTGCCTGCAAACACGCTTGTCAACATTACAAATGACATGATTCTTGATTACTGCAAAGGACTGGCTGATGTGGTGTGTTCTGGGTATCATCAGGTTGGAGTGGCTACAGCCTCACCTCAGCAGGAGCAGTGCCATGATCTCAGTTCCTGTGACTGAGTTATAGTGAAGACGCACATGCACAAGGCATGTTTGGTGCCTCAGTGGCATGGGCCCTACTAAGTGATATTGGTCACCAGTACTGCTGTGAAGAGCAGAGGTCTCCCTAATTGGGTTCATGCTGCTCAAACGTCCATAGTCCATTGTCACCTTGATGATATAACAGCACCTGTTCCATATGTACCAGTGGTTAGGGTGAGACAGAGGGAGCAGGTTAATCAAGCTGTTGGGGACATGCAAGAAGTTGGGACAGCACTTGTTCAGCCTGAGAGATGTCTGAAAGACAATAAACTAAAGAAAAAGTGATTCCAACTGGAAAGCAATACCTGAGGAGTCACAGAGTGTTTTTTAAAAAGAGCCCTCGATCACCAACCTAGTTGGTGACATGCTTCATCGTAGAGTTCCAACCCGAGGGGCCGAGCGCCTCTTGGGTGTGTTACGATGCCTGATTACAGAGGAGCAGATTTTTTTGACCTTGCAGGGAGTGAAAAAATAACACTTTGAGGTTTAAAAATACCTTTACTTATCCGGAAAAACTTTGAATGGTGGAGAAGTAAGATAAGTTTAAAAGGTGGTAAATTTGGATATTTCAATTGGCTTAATTGACCAATAACATCCTGAGTGAGTAAGTGGTGGCCGGTCTACATGTTTCAGCCTTATTACGCAAGTAGCGAGGCTTTCATCAGGACCAGGTAAGCCACGGGGTATGCACACGCTAAGGTGCACCCTCACCTATGGCAGGGTTTACCATTACGGTTTAGGACATTCAGGGTTGTCTGAAGGGTAATAGGTAATAGATAATGTTTTTGAAAGAGTATTACCCAATGGATCCAAGCCAGGGGCGGAAGACTATTATCACACATATGCCAAATCCAAGCTCCCACTCGACACCTGGTTCGAACTGTGTTATTTTTTCACTCCCTGCACAGTCAAAAAACCCTGATCCGCTGTAATCAGGCGTCGTAGCACACCCGAGAGGCACTTGTCCCCTCGGGTGGGGACCCTATGATGAAGCATGTCACCAACTAGATTGGTGAGTGAATGTTCTTTCTAAAAAACACTCTGTGTCTCCTCAGGTATTGCTTTACAGTTGGAATCACTCTTCCTTTTGTTTATTGTTAGTATAGAAGGGTCTCATCCTGTAGTGCTGACATTGCCAGATTAACCCCTTCCATGCTGGTGACGAACCCCAGCCGTCATGCACTAAAGTGCTCGTGTGCTGATGACGGCTGGGGTTCGTCATGGCCCGCCCCTGTTCGTTTCTTTACCGCACAGGGGCGGAAACGTGCCAGCATGGAAGGGGTTAAGAACCTGGCAAAGGGTCTAGTGCAGTCGTAATGTGATTGTACCTGAGACCGGTGGCCAAGAAGACAGAAGAGAGGGAGACTTTGTCTGTCTTAAGTGCATGTACAACACGAGAAAGAACCATTACAATGCAGTGATTACAATGCACTCCCTTTACAACGCAGCTGTTACAATGCAACTGCTGTTACATCGCATGCCATTACAATGCATTATTAGGTAAGTAATGGGGATTTTTTTTGTTTTAGGGTGGGTATGGGGTTTGTGGTACATGGGGATAGTATTTTTACCCCTACACTATCCAACACATACCCTTCTGTTGCACTCACTGGTGTGGGAATAGTAAGGTTTACCCCTACACTATCTAACACTTACCCTACTGTTGCCCCAAAAGTATTATGCATTGTAATGGTATGCATTGTAAATGTATGCATTGTAATGGTATGAGTTGTAATTGGAAGTTTCTAAAAATGTGTTGTAATGGCATACGTTGTAAAATCATGCATTGTAATGGTAGTTGTGATGTAAAAACTGCAATGTAATTGTTTGCGTTGTAACGTCATATATGCATCACAGAGAAATAGAGTACCCTGTCAGAGGCCCCCTTCACCTGAATGGCCTCATCTATCAGTCAATGACTGCAAGAGAGCATTTTTCACCTTTTGCTGTAACAATTCACTTCCAATTGAGCCTCCTTGAACTGAACTTCGTGGTTGAACTGAGTTTTGAAATTGCATTGTCACTAAACAGTCTCAGTCAATTTATCCTGGATGTGATCATTAGTGAGTTTGAACTACACATTCATTGGAGACAGAACTTAATAGATTTGCCAAAACAAACAAAGAAGGGTACCAAGACCTAAGTTGTCCCTTAGAAAAACAAAGAGTAGGTCTAAGGATGCCTCACGAAGATCATTGTACATATTTCACTTGGGAGACATAGCACTAAGCTTTGCTATTTGTACAAGTGGAAACTAACTGCAAGGACTGTGCTGCAATCTTCTAGTGAAACGGTATGTCACTAGAGAATTCATGGAGCCTTACGCAACCACTAGTAGACATAGAAGCATATGTTTAGGAGCATTTCTTGTTGTGACTTTAGTGTTAATTACTTTGCTTGTAATTTTGAGTTTACCTTATTCTTCACAAGTAGAAGAGCTTATTAGATCTACACGTGCACCTCAAACAATACTTCCATCTGACCTTACACTAGGCGAACCTGAAGATGTCATGAACCCACGTTTATCTGCAATAGACGAGAAAGACTTCTAGAGGAGATTACTCATTGAATGTTTATTCAATATTGCTTTATGAAAATGTTGATGGTAGGGATTGCTACCTTTGCGTGCAATTACCTGCATCAGTCGCTGAGGGGATAAAATATCATCCTTTCTCCTTAACATATGGAGTTACCTGTAGCTTATTGCTGAGCCTATTCTATAGAAAGGGTAATTTACAATACTTTTACTCAAATTGATCTTTTCAGAAGTTCCTGTGCTTAAGCACTTGAATTGACAGCCAGAAGCTAAAAGCTCTGATATCATGGTACATTTCCTTAGACCCACTGTGCCACTACACACTGCTTAAGCACAGAAACATAACTTAAATTGTTCCGTAACCAGTGTAGAAAGGACATTTATCGATTCAGTAGGAGACAGAAGAAGAGACACCTAGGCTAAAGCAACGAACATTCCAAAGTGCCACAATGGGCTAAAGACGAAAGTGAGCATACGTTAGTCTGAAACATGGCAGCATTAACTTTAGATTGGCAACATAAGGAGGGATTATGCAAATTCATTATAAAATCCACAACTGACACAATTTTGTAGGTAATAGTGAATGTGTTCATACCTTTGAAGTTCACGGAAATTAGGGATTATATTTAGATGGAGCAGATCCTGTTTTTCCTGGAGTCTATCACATTTGTGGGGATATGCATTTTAGAGATGACCCAAAATGGTATGGAACATTTGATTTGGGGATAGTTTTTCCAAAGACATATCATGTGGGACAAATTGAATATTCAACAAGGGAACACGATATGAGAACAAAACGAGGTGCTAGTGAAATTGTGGGTGACATATTTTGTGCTTTGATACCATCTGTAGAAGTCATACTTACACAAGATTAGAACACTTTCTACTGTAGTTGGCAAGTTATCCATTAGTACAGTTATCCACTAGTACAGTTAAAGGATTTTTAGTTATAGATACCGAAATGGCTGCAATCAGGGCCATAGTTTTTGCAGAAATGACTTGTATTGGATGTCTGTCTTTCAAAAGAGGGTGGACTCTGCCAGATATTAAAGGTTTAATAATGGTTCACTTACATTCTTCACAAAGGTAAGGACTTGAAAAAATACATCAGCAACATTACCAATTTAAAGAAAGATTTGAAATGGTTAACAGTAACAGGTGCTTGGAAATCAATAGGGAATGGATTTTCCACTACAGGCAGATGGTTTGGGATCCTAGGCAGTGGAATTGTTGGAAGCATTTTGAAACCCTTAGTGATAATTGCTCTTTGTGGATTCTTTTTGTTTGTATAAAGGATACAAAAGTGAACACGTGGAAAAGGGAGTGAAGATAATGAGAGCAGATATTGAGCTAGAAGATAGACACAGCAAATAATATGATGACGTGAAATTTCTGGAGGATTCCAGAAGGAAGATGATGAAAACAACCAGACTGTAAATTGTCTATCTGACAAGACATTGATATGGTGGCTTGATTCGCCAACAGATGGAGTTTTGGTCCAGCCCAAAATTTGCCCACCCATATATGTCCCAAATACATACCAAATACTTAATAGATACATGACATGAAAGTGCACTTTAGTACATGTTTCTTATGTGTTTCAATTAATAATATAAGTGTTGCTCTTCACATCATTATCAAAGAGTGCATTCACTGTAAGATTAGAAGATACTCATAGTGTGTGTTTTACCATAACTAATTGATAAATGATAATACAATATACACTTGATGATGAGTGCTTAGAACTGGTGCGCACAATATCACAATTCTCAATTGTATTATTAGCAAGTTACATATAAGCGCTCCCTACCCGTAGTCCACTGCCTGAATTAATTGTCAAATTTTGGATTGAAATAATTGCAGCGCTCCTTTCCCATTTGTAGTAATTGTAATTGATAAATGATTTGAAGTCTTGATGTAATAAACTGTCCCAAATTAGTAGATAATTTATTTATTATTGCAGTGAAATTTGACTCTTATAATGTGTGCTTTAATACCTTGCATGCCATTTATTGATTAGCAAACTAAATGGAAACCATTGTCAGATAGTCAAGTGTGACTTAACTGAAAGTGCTAAAGAACTTATGTAATGTGTGCACTAATGTTACTTGTATATTTCATTCAAATGCAGTACCTAGGGTTGTGTGATGGAGCAATGCAGGTGGAGAAGTGTGGCTCAATGGTTAGAGCGGCAGACCCTGATGCAGAGGTCTGGCCCGGGACCAGGGTTCAATTCCCGCCTCGGCGGCTCTAGAGCTCAATTTCCCCGGACCTGATAATTCTCGCCTCACTGCCTACTCTAATCATGGGTCCCACTCTGCAACTCTGGGCAATAGCTTGCTAAATCTCCACCTGGGTATCCCCAAGGTGAAGCTAGGATGCCTGGCTTCACCTTGGGGGTACCCAGGAGTGGGCACTTCACAGGGAAAGGCCAGGAAGGGTTCCTCAGCGGTATTCGTACAAGTGCCGAGATGCCTCATGGTGATTTGTGCGCTATACAAGTACCATTACATTACATACAATGCATGCCTCAACAACGCATGCCTGAACCACATGGTCTGAACCATGACTTCATCTTTACCACGCATGCCTTTATCACATATGCTTTTACCAGGCAATTACGTGGTAAAGACACGATTAATAAAGGGACATGTGTGATAAAGATCACACTCCTGCTCCTCTGCCCTGAGCCCTAAAATTCGAATCTCCTGCAGTCTATGCTACCCGCCCTATAAACGTCCCCCACCCCTTATCCTGAACCGTAATACTCGACCCCCCAGCCCCTAAAAACTACTCTGACCACAAGACCCCTAACTGAGCACTAAAACAAGCTCCCACCCCATAAAATCCACTTTCCCCCTGCCTCCAGCCCAACTGCCCCCTTAATCTGTAAACTGCTCCTTTCCTGTCACAGGCCCTGCGCCCTAAATCTCTCAACTCCCCAGCCCTGAAAACTACCCGATCCCCTCAGTCCCCAAAACGAACCCAACCCAAACAAACTGCTGCACCCCATCCCCTGCCCTGAGCCCTAAAACTCCCAGCCTCCCCAGCCTTGGAAACTACCCTGAACAACCCAAACAAACTACCCCCACCCCATCCCCTGCCATGAGCCCTAAAACTCCTGACTCCTCCAAGCCTGAAAACTACCCCAAAACCCCACTTACCTCACCACTCGACCTATTTCATCTTCCTGCTTCCTGCTCTTCCACCGAGCTGCAGCCAGCAACTAGACCTCACATATGCCTTAACCAGGAATATGAGTGGTTAATACATATGCATGGTTAAGGCCAGCGTGGTTATGCTTGCAATGTCAGAACACCCCTGGCTGAGGCTGAGGTGTTCTGACTGTTTTCCAGTTCATAGTCATACTTGCACACAATTATATTAAAGATTTACTATATGTTACATGTATTGCAATTCTAATGTACTAGAAGATTATATTAATTTGTGTTTAAATGTACACATGCATATTTAATGTGCACAATTGAGTTAATGCTTTAACTTGGCCTGACTTGAGATGTATTTCACCATACTGTTTTCTATTTTCTGATAACGAAAATTTCTTGCAGGTATTCACAAGCATTGCTAGTTTGAGAATAGATACATTACTGTACTAGCAATGGAAGAGAGAGCCTTAGAAGAAGACCTTGATGATAGAATATAAGTAGCCATAGCGCCAGGCCTATTCAGCAATTTTGAGATTTTGAGATGTCCCCATGTCCAGTGTGAAGATTTCCCTGTTGTTGCAGTCTGTAACATGAGAAATGGACTAGAACAATGGACCACTGAGGATGTGTACAAAGGGATGTTATCCAAGAAGACTCTTGTGTGTTATATTAACTTAGGGCATCATTAGGATGGTGGGGGGACTTTGTTCACCCGCCATCCCGATGTGAAAAGGGATCGCCCACCATAAGTGCGGCAGTCCTATGTGGGTGATTGGAATGCGCCCACCACATTGGTGGGTACATCCTGCATTTTCAACATTGCTTACAGCACCGCCCGCCACAATACCGAAAATGCATGTTGTGCATGTGCATGCACAACGTGGCAGGCACTGGGCGGTGCCTGCCATGTTGTGCATCCAAAGGCAGAGGGGTACAATAGGTACCCCCATGTGCATCCCCCACCCCCACAAACCTCCTGGGGGCCCGCTATGGGCCCCCAATGTCAAAGACCACATGCCTTTCCGTGTCGGCAATATCCCCACTGCATCGTGATATTGTTGGCAGTGTCCCCATATTAAAACCTTTTCTGCCTGGTCGACTCATCGACCGGGTGGAAAACCGGCGGACGGTCTTCTGTCTGCCGGGGTCCCCCCTGCCATAGTAATATGGTGGGGGGGAAATGGCGTGCGGGCGGTAGAGAATGTCTGGCGGATTGCCACCACCATGTGGGCGGTGGCGAGCTGCTCGATATTCTAATGGGTCCCTTAGTGTTCACACCGTCGGAGTTCAGACTTCTTTCAAACGCTTTTCATACCTCTTTCTGGAGACTTTTGGAGAGATCCTTCGCAGACCCCTTTAGACCCTTTCAATTATTAGCTGAGTGTGGCTTAGGCAAACACTTACTTCCATGACCCAAGAAGACTCTGGATGAAGATGCTATTTATGTTTGCCCTGCCTATTTCTTATTTGCTTTACCGAGATGCCTGATTTTTGAGATTCTTTTGATTTTTATAACCATCTTTTTAGCTGGAACTCTACTTTAGGAAATTTAGATGTATCCATGTATAGACAAAAAAAGCTTGTGACTCTTCACTGAGCATAAAATACTTCAATTGGTCATTTGTATTGATGTGACTGAATTGCTTGTTTTTCTAATATTGGTCCCCCTTAATTTCTTCCACAAGTTGGTTTTACCTGTTGCTATTTGCAACTTATAGCATTGTGTTCAGGGTTGTGTATCTTCACTTAGTTTTGAAATAACACTTCCTAATCCTAGCCACCAATTCCTGATCCTCATTGTGGAGCCAAATGGGTTGCACTGTCTATTGAAAACTATTTGATGTTATTGCTAACTCCTATCACCTCTCAGTCGGGCAAAAAGGCCTATTGGAGGACCAATGGTAAGCAAGTGGGCCCATAAAATGCTGTATCACTGGCTGGACTCCTATTTTCTGAAGTTTCAATGACATTAAATACTTCCTGCAACGCTGCGCTACTGCTGGACTTTGCCTTGTCCTACCCTTAGCTGAGTTGCCTCCTCCAAGTTCTGGGCCTCAGAAGTGGGTTCTGCCGCTGCTTTGCAACAAATGCGACGCATCACCACCACTGTGCCAATCGGAACCAACGCAGTGCCCTTCGTCGACGCAGTGCCAGTGGCAGACCTGCGCAGCTTGAGGATGATGCAGGACCTGACTGCGAGGGTCGGCGATGATGCAGAGCCGATCTGAGGTCCTGATTGCGAGGTTCGATAATGTTGCAGCACTGAGCCGAGATCCTGAATGTGAGGATCGACTTTGACTTATCGACCCAACTGCATGAATCAAAACCAATACATCGCGTTCATTGTGTGGAGAAGATTGACTCATTTGGTTGCTTGTGACCAGGAAAAGTACTTTTTTCGTCAGGCCTGCGTGGGTCCTGCAGCTGGCTCACGCTTCCATGAGGTCAGCCTGAACTTTGACTTTGCCCTCATCCATTACCTAAAGTGGCCTTTTAAGAGCTACTTGCTTCTCAGTGATTTACTGCATTTAATTCTTCGAAATTCAATATCTCATATTCTACATGTTGAATTTCTGTCATTTTGATCTTATTTTATTGTCATAAGCCACTCACCTGAAATCCACGTGGTTCCAATGGAGTGATGACTGGACCCAATGGCCCCCTAAAACTGATCTGGTAGCAATGACTACAGGAATGCACTGTACCACAAAAGTTCCCTCAGGGAAGGAGGGGAATGGAATGAGTACGAGAGTCAAAACGCAATGGAACACAGCACGCCTTCTCAGGGTGTTGGGATTTCTGGATTCACTGGATCGTGATTGGACATCAATACAGCTCTGGAAGCAGGGAATAAAGAAAACATAAGGAGATGATGGACAGAGCGCTGAAACTTTTCAGACACTCACCCCCAGTCACTGATCTGGGTTGAATCCATCATCATTCTTTAGCTCACTTCCCAACCTCAGTTCAGACCGAGCTAAATGCAAATCAGTCTTTACACTGTGCCTGATGTGAACAGTCCAGCCTGAACTGCCAAGCCAGGTCTTCCCTGAACTGGAAACAAGCATCCTGGGACCGGTTTCTGGGTAACACTCTTCATCAGCCAGGATATCTTGAATCCAGTGGCAAACTGAGCAAGGGACCCACGTCTAGGCATACCCTGCCGACTTAGGGCGAACAAAGCAAAGACAAGGAGAAAATGGACGGAGCACTGGAACTTTTCAGACACTCACCCCTAGTCACAGATACAGGTTGAATGCATCATCATTCTTTAGCTCATTTCTCCACCTAGCTGTGTCTGAACTGGAGTGGTGAAGTGAGCTAAAGAACGATGATGGATTCAACCCAGATCTGTGACTGGGGGGTGAGTTTCTGAAAAGTTTCAGCGCTCCATCCATCATCTCCTTATGTTTGCCCTGGAATCAGGGAATGTCACAGAAACTCTATGATCTACAAGGGACAGACACAATTAGCTGTGGATCACATGCAATATGTGAGCCTGTACAGTACCTATAATACTACTGTTCTTTTGTGACCATAACATACGATGCAAGATTATCCCTGTACATTGGCATGGCAATATGAAACAAGTCCGCACTGGAATAACACAGAGATTAATACATTCTCTTTCCAAATGCTGAAATGTCCATAGACTTTGACAATACTGGTGGGTGTACAACAGCTGGATAGCAATAACGTGAGCAACAAAACCTGACCATCCGATTTGCACCAGTCCTTGTAGTTCTGGATTCAGTCTGGCAATTGCCCCCAAAGTGCAGTGACAAGTCCTTGCCCTAGTGCTATTGTTCTGGATGCAGTCTGGCAATTGCCCAATAAAGTAAACAAAGCGGGCGAGTACATGGGAAAAGGTAGTACCGAAGTCCCTAGATTCTTCAACGAAATCGGCAGCCGCAATACGCAAGAGCCGTGGATACCTGGGCTGGCCTTTGAAGATTCCAATGTTTGTTTCCTGTCCAATGCGGCAAAGCCACCCAATGCAGCGAGATCTGTTGTCCTGGAAAGACCAATCAGGAGCAGCTGGGTGGGGCAAGGTGGTACACTTTGCAGAAGTAAAACATGAAGTCTGCTGGAGGCTGATGCTTGGAGAGCAAAATGTAGGTCCGGAGCACAGTTGAGGAGCAAGACAAGGCCAAGCGCTGTATGCTGGGCCGACGTTGATTAAATAGCTATGCCCTGGGAGAAAAACATGGGAAGGAATGTCTGATATACTTCAATGGCCCTCAGGATTGCTGGGGAAGGCACCTAGAGACCCTCAGAGTGTCAGCAGAGGTCAACATCAAGGTCCAGACCGGGGTGACTTGCTATTTGTCTGCTGGTCATTTCAGGAAACATGTCTCTAGCAGCTGGCTGTGTCTCTGTAACCACAGAAGGTCAGCCAGCTGACCCTTGGAGCCCACTTCTTTTCCCTGCATACAAGTGGCGCAGGTCCAGCCCTTCAGTTCTCCTGATAAGTCTAAAACACCAGAACTAGTCCTCCTTCTGTTTTTCTTCAGGTCCAGAGAGAGTACTGAGGATGATCCCTTGAGTTGCCACATTTATCTCTGGCAACGTAAAGTGGTTGATGGTGACACCTGGATCTCCCTTAATCAATGAGTTGGAAGTTCCCAGAGGCAGCCCTACCCACCTTTACAGCAGTTTCTGTTTGTCCTACAGCAAACATTTCCACAGTGCACCATATTCATAAAATTCAAGACTGGGAAACATTTCTCCCCTTGTTTAGAGCCTGTGGGTCCCCCAATGTATATGTAGGATAAGAAGCAGACCCTTTATCTGTAGTCACTTCAAACCCATCTGAGGGTAGCTTTTCTTCCACTTGGTTTTGTGCCTGCCTATGGGGTCAAAGGCTGGGATGGTTGGGAGACTACGGTCAGTGCGGAGGCTAGACCTTTTTAATAATCCTATGTAGGCCAGACATATCACAGTGAATTCCTTACAGGTAGGCTATCATTTGTTGGATTCGGCAGACAAGCCCCAGGATGGCATTCAGTAGTGATGTCTGGCCTATAGATATTCTGGAGGAGGTCACTGCACAGCTGGGGAGACAGGGGCAGGAGGTGAAGGGCCTGGAATGAAAGAGATGCTACCCCTATTAGGAGGTGGGCTTGGGCAACTGGGGAGGCAAAAGAGGGAGGGTGGAGATGGTAGTCTCGGTGCTGGACAAGGATGCAGTTGGTAGAATTCCTGTCTGTCCACCACTACTAAGGAGTGCTCGCTCGAGGAGGCCTCCGTTGAACTCCCCTCACCTTCTGTGCCAGAGGGTTCCTTATTGTCTGTGGTATCTGCACCCAAACCACAGTGGCCAGCTGTTTTCCCACCTACGTTGCTTCTTTGTTTTCTCTGGATGGTGCTGAAATAACATAAAGAATAGTTTTATTGAATCTGTGCAAAATGAACTGATCATGACCTTTGATCACAAAACAGTTTCCAAGTTTTCAGATTTCACCTGCTTCAAGGCTCTCAAACGTTGCTTCTACATTAGCATGAGCTCATGCATGTGCACAACAATTTTAGTAAACATTTGGTCACAGTTATGTTGTTCCCCATCATAGCTCCCAAATCATATATGATCTTGTCTCTTATCCATTATTATGTCTCTCCAGGAACTGCTTCACACCTCTGACTGGTTAGCCTTTGTGTTCAGAACAGTGAACTGATTTTACCAAAAAGGATATCGACCAAAAATACCTTTGTACAGTGTGTTCACAAGTCCCTAAATTCTGATACTTTTCATTCTCAATAAGTAATTTGTATAAATATGTGTTAACTAATACTGCAATATTGTACTAATATTAGCAGAAACTGAAAACTGGTTACATTTATTTGAGCATTTCATAATGGCAACACTTACTTCAAGTCACTAAAATACACGTCAAATGCCCAAAAAATATAAATGAATTCTTTACTGAAGTAGCTTAGCAATATATCACATACTATGTAGATACCTATGCTGTTGAAGACAGTATGAAACAAATATTTGGGTGGATTGAAAAATGACTTCTACTAGCATAAGTAAATGCATAGCCCTTGAAATATTTCTAATACACCGCAATACAGAGCAAAGAAAATTTCACATTTGACTCCTAGTCTGGCTTACACTATTGTGAAACAGTTGTAGAACATCACATCAATCATTACAAACAATGATTCATATATAACAATTACTTCAAAGATTCAAATGTAAATCACAATATGCAACAGATTACACCATGATGCATTTCAGCATTTGCCTAATGAGTCTGGCCTAATTCTGAGTTTTCTTAATGGGATACTCCTACATATATGTGATGGGACATTCTATCTTCCAAAATCCCTTAAAGTTTTCCATTTTTCTCCATCATTGATTATTCATCTGGACATGGCAAAGGACATTCAGAAATGGCTTTGGGTATGTGTTACTCTATCACCAATGTGTACACATTCCTGTCTGTGTCTCATCAAAAACTATATGCTTACCACATGTATTTGTCCAAAGAAAAACTGACTTACACACATTTGGGAAGGAGTAAGACATCATGCCAATCTATCAATTCTAACATGTATGAAACAGTATTTCTGATGCTAAACACAATTTGCATATGTTTTAATCTAAAATGAAGCCATCAATTGTGATGTCACTAGTAATTTTAGATCACATGTTCACTCTTGTCTGTGCAAAATTGCAACTTACCAATGTGACAATTGGTACATCCACAATATCATAAGTGAATAGTATGCTATGTCACATGTAATAGGGCTACCATTACATCATGCACAACTGTGAAGGAGAACCACACCCGACATAATAAAGACTGATGGCCTGTACAACTGTCCCTCATGACAGCGAAGAACCTGGAACCTCATTTTTGAGGCTCTATTGGCACGTTTGCACCACTGGAAAGTCACTTTTTTATGTTGCGGTGGCGCAAGGTGCCAGAGCATATTTATAAGGCCATGTAAAGCCACTTTACTTGACTTTTCATGACCTTATAAATATGTGCCCATTTGATGCACAAATCTGAGTGAAAGTGGTGTTCCATAGATGTTGCTGTGAGTGTTAACATACTCTTCAATCCTGTGTATTTCCTAGGCATTTTCTCATTGCTTTCCAGCTATGCGCCATCTCAGCGCTGTAGATTGTACACAACCGGCCTTGTGGTGAGGAATTCCTGTTTGTGAGTATTGTTCTTCAAAGTGACACCCATGACATAGTTATCTATTCACAGGGTAGGGACATTGAGTGCTGCACAGTGTTGGACACTGAGAGTCCACCCCCAGACACAGGTTGACATGTGATGTATGTGTTGCTCTACCCAAAAATGCACTCGAGATGTGCGCAGGCCACATAGGGGTTTCAGTACTGACATCCTGGATGTGTGTGAGATATGCATGTACTGTGTTCCCCCTCACAACTGCATGCAATCACATCAGCCTATCCCATGCAGATGTCCCCTGTCAGATGTACCTTAGTCTCTGATGGACATATCGTTGAATTTGTAATGAGTTTGTATCTTGCTGCTATACTGATGAATGTTGGTACATTACACTGAGTCACTGATCATTTCCCCCTCTTGTCTCCCATGCCTGCAGCTCAAGGTACACCAGCGTAAGGCCGTGTTGAGGGAAATTGCTGCCAAGGTGTGAGCTCTGCGGGTCTCTAACCGACATCGCACCCACTGCCACAAGAGGTGGGACGACATCAGCCTGCTGGCAAAGAACATGGCAGAGATGACCTTGGGGCTGCTTCCTCGCACTGGGCATTTGGCACTGCGCAGCATGACACCACTAATGGCCCGCATCTTGTCGGTGACTCAGCCTGAGTTGGATGCACGTTTCAAGGAGCATCAGCAGCAAGGCAGGGGTCAGTATTTGGGGAGGGTGACTTTGGCTGGGATATGCTGCATGTGTACAGAGCCTGTGCCGGCGCTGGCTTATGTGATATTGGTGGTGTGATGCAGTGGCATGTAAGTGGCTGCTGGGCTGGGTGCCAGTGTCATGCATTTGCCCTACCTGTACTTACAAAGGTAATTCACAATGCTTTGCATTGCCATTGCAGTCTGAGTTGTGCTCTACAGGTTTCTTCAGCATTGTGGTAGTCTGGGAAATCTCATTGGGAGTGTATGGCAGTGTTCCTAATCTGAGTGTGACTTCATCAATGCATCCATTGCATGCACCCAGATAATTGAGGCCTAGACATCTGACAACAATGTGCACCAATCTTTGAACCCCAAAGTACAACATTGTGGTTGGCATGGGCTCTTCGCCATTGTGAACTGTTATGTTGTAGTGTGTGTCTGTGTTGTCCCCTCCTGTTCCATCAAGATCTGTCAGTGGCAACAAGTGATGTGCCCCCATCATGTCCCTAGGTGTGCACAGAGCTAGCTGTGTGTCTGGTTGAATAGAGCCACAAGCAGGGTGTTGTACTGTGTGGCCCTCACATGGCTCAATCATGACTGAAAATATGGGTTCCACGCACTGTTTGGGTCTATGTAGTGAGTTGCTGCAATGTGATTGCAGAGGATGGTGTGCAACATGTGTATTTGGTCATCTTTTGTAATGCATTGCTTGCATAGGTTTGTTGTGTTGCTGCCACTGACATAACCCTGCATCTCCCTCTCTTGAAGAATCTCCTGTGGTCACGAAGGGACAGGAGCGAGACACCAGTGATGGTGAAAGTAGTACAACAGCTGCACAGGAGCCCAGTAACACAGATGTCACCAGCGCCTCAGAGGGGGACCAGAGTCTGCAGGAGGAACCCCAGCCTGAGACGCAAAGTACCACATCATCTGATGCCAGCCGGGATGCATCCATGTTGGTGGGCAAAGAGGGAACGGGGACTCTAAATCATCTTCAACCATGCAGCGACCAGTGCCCACCCTGCCAACCACTTCCTCTGGTGCTGCCCATGTCCGGCTCAATAAGAGGGGTCGAGTTTCCTTCACACCTGGCACTGCTGCCGCTGCCTCTGTCCCCCCTGCTGCCATCAGTACTGAGTCTGTGGTGCTTTTGCGCCAGCTGTGTGTAGGCCAGACAGCTCTCCTCAATGCTTTCATTGACTATGACAAAAAAATTCCCTAGGTGGTTGCTTTCATGTAGGGCATACATTCAGATGTGGGTGGGCTGCACCGGACTGTCCAGGTTTTGTCCTCCACAGTGATGTCTGCCCTCCAACAGGCAGATACTCCCAGTCCTGCTCCGGGGACTTTTTCCGCCACCCAGGTTGTGGCCACGTCGGACGATAGTGACTGCGGTCCACAGACCTCACAGTCACGATACAGCACACGGAGCACACAGCAGCAACAACACAAGTGGTCCCGTCCGCAGACACCATACCCACAGAAAAGCAAAGCCACCCCAGAGCGCAAAGACAAAAGCCCATCAGGCAACACCAAAGCCCAAAAATCAAGGAAGCAGGCCTTAAGCTCACATGTATCAGAAGCATACCCAGCCAAGGACTCTCCTGTCCCTAAAGCATCTCACATAGAGAAATATACAGTTTCTGTACCCACCGAGAAGGTGGTGCATGGCAAGGGTGCACCTAAGATGGGCTCTAAGGCAGATTCACCCACCACTTCGACTTCCATTCCAAGTCCAGTGAAGCAGGGGAAGGAGGGCACTAAAGGGGTAACAGCTAGTAAACAGGGGATGGAGGAACAAAGGCAAGGCCAGGGGAAGCATTCCGCTGGATCCAGCATATCCCCAGAGGGATTGCCAGCATCTGCACCTTTGGTGGTGTGTTTGCCTGTTGTGTCAACACCACTTTCCATTAATCCCAAGATAGGGGAGCCATTTAGAATCCCCAAGAAGTGGAAAGGCACCCCTCCACAATCTCCCAGCCACACTGTGTCTCACGTTAGCATGACTCCACCGCCACTTGCCACTACACCACCTGGTCCAAGCAGCCCTCCAGCTTCCCAAGCCACTGATAGCTCTCCCCCAGTCAAGTGCTCCTACTGTCCCCGAGACACAGCCAGCTTCCAGTCCACCAGACAGCCAAGTCTGAGTGGTAGTCCCCCACACACACCTGTCTGTCACACAGGTAGGCCTGGACTGCCCATTGTTACCCCCTGACTGTGTTGATGATCAGGAAATGGTACAGTCACACTATTCCCTGTGCAGCCTCTCATGTACTCGCCCTGCACCCTGAACTGGCCACTGGCCTTCCTGTTTTGCCCTTGTATGTGCAGATTCTCATGTACTCACTCTGCTCTTGGCCCTGGACACTGGCCTTGTTGCTTTTTGCTGTGTGTGACTTTTCCCTGTGCAGCCTCTCATCTACTCGCTCTGCACCCTGAACTGGCCACTGGCCTTCCTGATCTGCCCTTGCCTGTGCAGATTCTCATGTACTCACTCAGCTCTTGGCCCTGGACACTGGCCTTGTTGCTCTTTGCTGTGTTGGACTATTCCCTGTGCAGCCTCTCATGTACTTGCTCTGCATCCCCTGAACTGGCCACTGGCCTTTCTGTTTTGCCCCTGCCTGTGTAGATTCTCATGGATATGCTCTGCATCTTGTGCCTTGCTCTTGTCTAATGTTGGTGCCTATCTGAAATATGTGAATAAAGACAGTTATTTCTGTTGTCTGTTTTGTCAGTTTCCTTACTGAATAAAGTTATTTTGGCGAGTGTATATGGTTGACTGTGCCCCATGCTCTGTATGCCACTTCAACATTGCCAATGTCTTTGCTCGCCTACTCTTTTTTTACAGGGGTGACAGGGACTTCAGTTCTTACTGACTCTGATGCTTGTGGGGTCTTCGATGTTAATTTTACCTGTGATACAGTTGTCATTTACATGACTTGTTGATGTTAGCTATATTGTTCACATTTCAGGTTGGGGGGCACTGCCAGCACAGTGTGTGATTCTGTCCACAGGTTTGCAGTCAGGCTGACCAGTGTCATCATGTTTGTGTGTTCTTCCTTTATGTGTGCCCAGCAGTGTATGTGTGTGGTCATCTTGGGATGGCCAGTCATCCTGGTCCCACGGCCTACCTTAGATGTGTGCTCTTGTGTAGTCACAAAGTGTGTAGTGGAAAGGGGGTGACTCTGTTGTGAGTGTTGATGTGTGTGTGCCCCTGCATTGTCCAGACCCTCCAGGATTTCGCGTTTTCGGGGTTTGCCATGAAATCGGCACTTTTGTAAAAATGCAGCGCTTTTTACAAAAGTGACTGCGAAAACGGCACTTTTGTAAAAATGCCGCAATTTTTACAAAAGTGCCCGCAAAAATGTACCCAAGTTCTATTAGGTTGCCTGCCTTTCCAGTGTCAGTTTTTATGGACTGAAGAGCTTGATCTACCTTTGTTCCAAAAACATTCTGTCCATCAAAAGGCGTGTCCATAATATTCAACTGGATCAAGGTCTGAACGGAATACCCATCAATCACCAATAGTGTTGCATCACTGTGCCATTTCCTATCTGATGGAATGCACATATGGAGGCATGCAAAGCTGCATCTATCCATGTTGAAGAAGCTTGTTCTCCATCCTCCAGCATGGCTTGATGTCCATCTTCCTACAGAAACACTTCAAGAAATTGAGAAATGTCCGTACATAGCTGGCATTCGAACCTTGTTGCTACTATGGATCAATTAGCCATTTTGACACCGTACGGTGTCAACATAATTACTCGGGACTTGTTAAGGCGCTGAAGGATTTCTTTACCTATGTTGAGCTACAGCAGAGACAGATTTTGCTTTTATCAGTATTGACTGAAAGACTGAAGTGGTCGCTTTATGTTTATTGTAAAACAGTAGGAGGTTGACTGTGGCTGTAGCAGGATTCTGCATCATCAATAGCTCTTCCTCCCATGAAGATTCAAATAGGAATGGATCTTGCACTCCCAAGTTCATTAACAATAAAGTAGACAAGCTTACAAAGGAAGATCAGAAGCGGACACTCTGGTGTAGGGAATGCTCAATTTACGCAGTCAAGCGAGTTTCACCAACACTTCTCCAGCCTCACGAAACTCACGCATTTGGACAGTGCATTTACTTCTCTGAAATACCTTTAATGGGAGAGTATCCGTATGTCCCAGAATATCTGCAAAATTGTAATTGGCACATTAACTTTAGTTCTTCTTGTGACTCCCGTACGTTTAATTGGACAGTGACAGCACATCTTCGTCAATGATATCAGATACTATCAGCACTTTGGGGCCCATTATGATGTCGGGCGGAATGCCCCGCCGGGCTGGCGGTGGCCATGGGGCAAGATGGCGGATGTGAGTACTGCTGCTCGCGGGCGGAAAAATGCCTTATTCCTCACCGCCACCGCCTGACATCCTAATGGACCCCATAAACTTGATAATATATTCTTTTGACTTTTGGGGCAATTTCACTAACAGATGACCTTATTCATAGATGTTGGTAGCTTTGCTCATTTTGTAATGCTTCTATACATTTATGGAGTGTAGATTTGATTCCTCTTAGTGTGGATTGGAAGGCATTGTGCCATTCTTCCCCTGCGATTTTTGTTTTGTCTTTTTTGTGCCAAGTTTGCTGTCATAGACATTCCATCATTGTATTTGGAATTTGAGTTGGCTGCTGTGTCTGGAGCGATTCAGTCTGCTTACCCAAGTGTCTTTGAAATAGACAACTAGGCAACTTTGTTTGTCTTCCCTTTGTTGGTAGAAAAGGCTTTCTATGACTAAATTGTTGGGGTTAGCTACCTCTGTGACAGGCACATAGAATAGCGCTGTCATTTTCTTTATTTCAAAGGTAAATTGACTGTTTGTAGTATATTTTACACTTTGGGCCAGATTATGATAGCCGGCATTCAAACCGCTGCCCGCTATCACGGCAGTCAGGAAACTGCAAGCAGGCAGAGATACAACCGTCCAATTGTGATAGGACTGCCCTGCCAGTGGTCTATAAGTACACTTTAACCACAGCGGCTTGTGCTGCAGCCCTGTAAAGGGGCCGCAGCACAAGCTGTAGTGTAAAAGATTACTTTGTGGATATCACGTCTAAACAAAATACACCAAATGAATGAGTCTTGCCAAATGAAGCTAGGGGTATGCAGCTGTGAAGTATGGTGTAGTTTCATGATTGTGCGTGGGCACCCTACATGTACCCCCAGGGCCACTTTGCAGCAGCCCACAAGAGATGGGGGCCCTGTTTGGGCCTCCAAATCTCTTGCCCCATCGTACTCCTGACTGGGGTGCCTGCCTTGGCACTGCTGCCGTTCAAGGGATGAGATTCTGACCACTACCCTGGCGGGATCATAGATACTGTCGGAGGCAATGGTCCACCAACAATGGTTTTGGACCCACCACCTGCATCATAATGTGGTGGACAGCGAAGGGCTGTTTGTTGGTGGTACCACTACTGATGGCCTATCGGTGTCCATCCCATCGACATCGTAATGAGGCCCTTTGTACAGATTGTTGAAGAAGTCTCCATATGCTTTGATTAAAATAGTAGTAAAGATCCTTATTTGGCTGTGTGGGAATATCTTTTTAAATTGGTTTGAATCTTGGCTTGCTCAAAGTCTATGGTTATTTTTTTGGGGGTAGTAGTTATGTTTGATATGTTTAAAGAGGTCACAATAAATGCGCTTTGTTTATTTGGTAGTAGGGCATATGTCAAAGGGATATTTGGGTTTTCATATTCACCATGTATGGTGTATATCTAAGTTAATGGCTTCGGGCACATTTGAAGGTCTCATCCATCATCCATGTTTTACATTGGCTTAGTTTTAATTTATTGGCTGTGGAAAATATTAGGATTCGTGTTTTCATTGTTTAGGTTATCATGTCAAAGTAAAGGTTCCTCATTATGTGTTATTGTTAAAAGTTCAGGTACTCCTGTGTCTTGCTACCTTCTAAGGGCAAGATGAGTATCATTTGTGGCTTTTTAGTTTATCCAATTAAACATTTCTGAGTGGGTATAAGTGGTACTTGGTCTGTGCTCATTGACTTATGATTATGGTTGTGAGGTTACTGGGAACTAGTGCTGACTTCTCCTATATTCTGCAATATCTCCCTTACGTCTAGTTCTGGCACATTTGCAGGGTGGTTAAGCTCTCTTACATGAATTTCAACATCACCTTTTGTAGTTGCCCTCCCATAGCATACATTAGAAAAATATATAGTTCATTTCCAATTTATATTCTCTGTTGATGCACTTTCTTGGCTGTAGGTGTAAATGATGTGATTTAGTAACTTCATTCCTTTCTGCAAGGTTATGTATTTTACAGCCTCTCTCACTGCATCTGAAAGTAGTGTAATATAAATATATTTGGTATTTACATGTAAAAATATGCAACTATTTCTATTTTGTATACTTACATGTATGACCTGTTTAGATGAGGCACAGTGTTTTGCAGCTTTTTCATTGGGGGTGTTCTAACATGGAGCAGGTTTTTCTTTTCTTGTGGATTAAAAATACAACTTTCGTTTCATTTTAAATGTTAACTTGTTGGTACTTTGTTGAGGTCATTAGGTTTATTTTTATTTGCTATTTGAGTGAGTTTATAGTTTTTTATTAATTTATGTATATTTACTTTCTTATATCTTTTTTTTGTTGTAATGTAAAATAGCTTTTATTTCATTTAAAAAACATAACCAGCATAAAACCAACAATAATGCTATACAGCTTAATACAATAAATAATGCCTAAGTACATTTCTAATTCATCTTATGTACATTTAGGACAATATAAAAATAAAACTAGTAATACAATTGATCAACTATCTATTACAATTTCAAAGCCTTTCCCTTGCGTACTAGGGTTACAGTGTAAAGATATCTACCAAGCTAAAAACTATAGGCTAAGAAATATCTATCTTTAATGCTTCCAGATATTTTCCAGTCCCCATATTTCAACAGATAGATTTGATCCATTTTTTTCTTGAAGTGGCATAAGCTGGACTGAAAAATAGCATAGGAGAAACATTTTCGACAGCATTTAACGTGCATAGTGTACAATGAACTTCCCCTGCGTCGGCAGGCAGTACAAAATAACAATATAGTCGTATTTGATTTGATCTGAATAACGTCAAAACGGAACTTCATGTATAATGATTTTGTTAATTGTGGTTTCACTTCATCCAAATATTGGGGTCGATTACGCTTACGTCTGCCCACCACTGTACTGGAAACGGGACCGTCCGACATGCTGTCAGCGGTCCCGTAAGAGGCATTATAATGTGACCGCGACACAGTGTAGCAATACCTATATTTTGCATTGTGGCCTGACTGCAGCCGCACTGTAACATAGGGACACCTGATATATCCCTGCACTACGTGGCAGGCACCATGCAGTGTCTGCCACTTGGTGCAGGGATATGTAGGGTGGTACCATAGTTACCCCCAGTACCCATATTGCAGGGCCAGGAGGCAAGGGGGCCTGCCACGGCCCCCAAACTCCCTTTAAACCTGTCATGAAAAAGGCAGAAAGAAAGGGACATCATAATCCCTTTGGTGGTGCCTGGTAGGCACTGCCACCATTGTGGGGATATGACTCCCCTCTGACGGGCCGGCAAGCTCCTTGACCCCATCGGAACCATGGCGATTGGTCTTTCCGACCGGCAACAAAATGCCCGCCATTGTAATATGGGGGCTGTGAAATCTGCTTACGATGGTGGTAAGACTGCCACAGACAGGCTGTTGTTGCTGTCTCACCACCATCGTAATCAGACCCATAGTTCGAAAATAGGAAATTGTTTGACACATAAAAACGGTGCTGTCAGCCTTCTTACTTTAGGGCTACAGTGGACACTGTTTAGTATGTACTCCGATTATGAGTATTTCCGGACCTTCTTTGAGTAGGTTGTTTAATGAATTGGAAGTATCCCAGAAACAGCATAAACCTAGTTTGTAGAACCAGGTATGCACATGTTGAATCCAAGGGAGTTTTGTATGTTGATCAAGGCTCAGTATTTCAAGTAAACCCACTTTATAACTTGTAAGCTCTTGTTTCATGAATTAATTCCTATTTTACAATTTTATGTATATTAACAAGCAAATATTAGCATAATAAAAGTATTACTTGCTGAATTAGGTACTTGTTGAGATGGAAATATTTCTTCTTTAATGGTCTGATCAGAGAGTCCGGCGGAGTTTTCTCGTCTTGTAGCGTTTGTATTTTTCTAAGTATTTATTTGTTAAATTAGTGTGCCTTTTATATTGTTGATTTAATGGTTTTTCTGATTGTCTGATTTTATTAGTTAACGTTGTTTATACTTTGTTTTTTGTGGTTGGTTTAGCTTCAGTTTGATTTTTTTTATCAGTTATGGCCTTCTATGGTAAACGCTAACTTAGGTTTTATTTATAATATACAGTTTGATAGTTATGAATGCAAATTTAGTTTGTTATCTAAGTGTTTGTAGTTAATGAAATTCTTTGGGGGGATTGTATTGTTACGAATTTAGGGGGACTCGGGAACGCACGCCATGCATGCGGAGATCTCGCACTGTAAATTAGGATGTGACTGCCACAATGGCGGTCACATCTTGCAATTTAACATTGCGGCGGGTGCTGCTGACTGTAGCACCTGCTGCGATGTTAAAAATGCAAGTTGAGCATTTCACTGCACTACAGGCACCATACAGTACTTGCCCTTAGTGCAGGTAAATGCCATGGGTGCCCCTCAGTGCACCCACACCTCTCCCCAAAACCAATACCCGCCATCCTGTGAAAGGCAGTGGGAATATTGCAGTCCAATGGCAGAAGGCCGGCCACTGCATGGCTGGCAGAGGCAGACCTTACCCCATCATAATGACCCCCTTAGTTATGTAATTTATTGGAGTAAATGGTACTTTTTTGGTAGATCTAATATATTTATATTTCATTTAAACATGTGTACAAAGTGTTTTGGTCTATTTCTAGTAATCGTTTTACATAAAAAGTGATTTTTTTATATTTGTTATTGATAATATAAATATTTGGACCTGCCCACGTATGCTTAATGCAGCATCAGATCTTCTGATGCTGCAGTCCTTCTGATTGATTTAGTTTCTCTGACACATTGTCAAAGGAATTTTAGCCAATCAAATTGTCAAATGTGGTGAACATTGTGAAAATGCGGCCAATCAGAAGGCCAACTTTTGATTTTCCCCAATACATTTGCTTATATCTCAAAATCGTTAAAAGAGAAATACACCAAACGAGTGAGCCTCCCAAATGAAGCCAGGCGGTATACAGCTGTGAAGTTTGGTGTAGTTTCATTCTCTTGTTTTTAGTGATACATGACTAAGTTTATCTATTGGGATAAGAAAACTGATCTTTTGGGATGTTCATCCTCTTATAACTTTTGACCCATTTAACTCTGTAGTTACAATTAAGATTATTTTTCCATTGAAAAGACTTTCTTTGTTGTTACTCATTTTGCCATTGAAATAAAAGTGCTAGGCAATTACCACTGTCTGATATGTTTTGGTACATCAACATTGATGCAGTGGAGATGGGTCAAAAGGGAAGTGTTTTCCATTTTACTTCTCATGGAAGTTTTGGTGCCTGCTGTAGCACACATTGAATAGCAAAATTACAATAAACCTGAATAGAACAAGAGTTCTCAAGTAATCTGACTTTTTCAATCTAGGATACATTTTGTGTTGTGACTGATGTACTAATTAGTCGCTTTCCAAAATCTGGGTTCACAGAAGGTCTCAAAAAGTTCGTCCTAATGTATGTTAATTAGGCAGAATAAATTCTGTGACTCCCTGTACCTATAGAATGGTATTTTGTAGCATGGAGTTTCACAGTTTTCAATAGTAGGCAAAGGTTTTGGTGTTGATTATCAATCAGTCAGAAATAGTAGTTTTGCACAATGATAATCACTGTTCTGTTTTCCTAAAGTGGGATGCATTTTGTTTTCCCAGCTGTAATTTTGCACATAATTGTAACTTTAAGCTCAGTGTCTATGTATGTGTTTTAACGAACTTTTTAGGTATTGTCTTCCAGAATACTGTAATAAAAAAATCATCAAGACATACTTCCACACACATAGAGAGTCTTTAAGTCAGTGGTATTGAGCCACTGGCCTGTTCAAGTGTAATTCACATTCTACTTCTGGTAAAACAGCATACTGCTAAGGACACTGCATTAACCCATTTAAGCCATCTGCTCTGTTGCTCTAGGAGTGTCAGGGCTGGCAGATTAAACCTTCAGCTATCCATTTGCTCCTTGTAAGTAGCCCCTTTCAAATGTTTTCCTTCCTTTCCTTCTTCCTTTCTTTCTTTCTTTCTTTCTTTCTTTCTTTCTTTCTTTCTTTCTTTCTTTCTTTCTTTCTTTCTTTCTTAAACCCAGCATGTGGCTCCCTAGATAGTGCTACTGAGCTGTGGTTCATCACATTCCATGCAGCCACTGCTTCTAAACCATGTTGGAGTGGTAATGTCCATAGCGTATCATTGTTATATTGTTCCAAGAAGGATATCAAAATTTAGAAACAACATGTCTTCCATTATGTATTGATACAACAATGATACACTATGCACAACATCATCTAACATATGTTTCAGGGGCGTTATAGTTAGTTGAACATTGCACTCATATGAAACCATTGAAATTCCCCCGTTATAGTTAGTTCAGCTAACTATAACTTGCACGCCCGCAATGCACTGCTGATGACGTCCCAGGTATGAAAGAGCTTTTCCTCCTAGTCTTGCTCTCCTGATTCGGGGGACTGTCAGCAAATGTTTGGTACTAGATCGTATGGACCTTAGGGGATGATAAAAGATGAATTTCTCTGACAGATAGCTTGGGTCAAGATGAAACAATTCCTTGTGGATAGTGCAGCAGACTTTAAATGTTATCCATTGGCGTATGGGTAAACAGTGAAGTTATAAAAGAAGAGGGCGGGAAGCCGATCTGGGAGGCATGTTAAGGACCAGTCGTGCCACCGTATTCTGAACCACCTGAAATGTACTAATCGAGGTTTCATTGGCGTAGAGCAGCAGACTGTTACAAAAGTCCAGGAGACTCAATATGAGTGCCTGAGTCAAAGTCCTGCAAACAGACTCCGGGAGCAAAGGAAAGTCTAGTTGAAGTAGGCCCAAAGTATAGAAACATGTACCCACTGTCTGACCAATATGTTCCTTAAAAGTAAGGGCATGATCTAAATGAACTCCTAAATTCTTAACAGAGCCTTTAGGAATGGGAGACATCCCAAGATTGATAGGCCACCAATTGGGTGACCTTAATATGGGGGGCTCTCCAAAAAGTAAAAGGTCCGTTTCCCCAACATTGCATTGGAGGAAGTTATTCTTCATCCAATGTGAGATGGCACTCATACCCAAAGAGAAGGTCTCCTGGACAGTGGGAGTGAATTCATCAAAAGGGAAGAGTAGCTGTGTATCGTCAGCATATGATATTGGAATAAACCCTTATTTTCTTAGAACATTGGCCAGGGGAGCCACATATATTGAATAAAGTAGGACTCAAGCATGAGCCCTGTGGAACTCTCCTGGACAGTTTCATGGGTGCTGAACGATCTGGGCCTAGGTTAACCGTCTGAGATCGACCAGATAAAAAGCTTGACATCCACTGAAAGGCGGAGTCTCTTAGTCCATTTTCCCTCAACATTCTGAGTAATATTTGATGGGAAACGGTGTAGAACGTGGCAGATAGGTCCAATAGCACCAGAATCATAGAGTGGCCCTTGTATAGAGTCATTCTGATGTTATCCGTGACTACTAGCAGGGCTGATTCGGTGCTATATTTGGCCCTAAAGCCTAACTGCGAGAAGTCTAAGCAGCCTGAGAGTTCAACATGGTTTGAGAGATGTTTGAAGACATATCTCTCTATTAATTTACTCATAAATGGTAGGAGCGAGATGGGACGAAGATTGGTCAGATCAGTCAGAGGGGCCTTGGTGTTCTTGCGAATCTGCATTATCTGGGCAGCTTTCTATTCCGATGGAACAAAACCTTCCTTTATTGACAAATTAAGAAGTTGATCAATCAATGGAGATAGTTGAGGGATTAGGGTGCTGGCTACTCTAGCAGGAAAAAATCAGATCGCAAGGCGAGCCAGATTTCACTTTATGCATTGGGGCCTCTACACCTGCTGTAGTTATTGGGAGAAAATTCTCAAGCAGCATGGAAAGAATTGATTCTGGAATTTCTGTGGTCATAGGAATCTGATGTGGGTTTCCTGAAGAAACAATTTTTCCATAAATAAGTTCTATTTTTTGGGGAAATATTATGCAATGCCATTGCATAGTGTTCGTGAGGGTGTTTCAATATTCTCACCGGCCTTTGGTTTTATGGTTTAGGGTTTAGGGTAGTGCCTTCGTGTTTGTGGAGTGTAGGGGGTTGTGTTTTAGGGTTAGTGTTTTAGGGTTTAGGGAAGTGCAGTGGTGTTTGGGTAGTGTAGGGGGTCATGCTGGAGTAGTGTTTTAGGGTTTAGGGTAGTGCAGTGGTGTTTGTGTAGTGTGGGAGGTCATGCTGGGGGTAGATTTAGCATTTAGTGTAGTGTAGTGGTTTTTCGGTAGTGTTGGGGGTCGTGCTTGTGGTAGTGTTTTAGGGTTTAGGGTAGTGCAGTGGTGTTTCGGTAGTGTAGGGGGTCATGCTGGGGGTAGTGTTTTAGGTTTTAGGGTAGTGTAGTGGTGTTTTGGGTAGTGTAGGTAGTCATGCTGGGGGTAGGGTTTTAGGGATTAGGGTTGTGCAGTTGTGTTTGTGTCGTGTAGGGGGTTGTGCTGGGGGTAGTGTTTTAGGGTTTATGGCAGTGAAGTTGTGTTTTGGTAGTATAGGGGTAGTGCTGGGGTAGTTTCTTAGGGTTTTGGGTAGTGCAGTGGTGTTTAGGTAGTGTTGGGGGTCATGCTGGGGGTAATGATTTAGGGTTTAGGGGAGTGCAGTGGTGTTTGTGTAGTGGAGGGGGTAGTGTTTTAGGGTTTAGGGTAGTGCAGTTGTTTTTGGGTAGTGAAGGGTGTTGTGCTGAGGGTAGTGTTTTAGGGTTTAGGGTAGTATAGTGGTGTTTGTGTAGTGTAGGGGGTCATGCTGGGGGTAGATTTAGGGTTTAGGGTAGTGCAGTGGTGTTTGTGTGTACTGTAGGGTGTCATGCTGGGTTCTATTGTTTTGGGGTTTAGGGTAGTGCAGTTGTATTTGGGTAGTGAAGGGGGTCGTGCTGGGGGTAGTGTTTTAGGGTTTAGGGTAGTGCAGTTGTTTTTGGGTAGTGAAGGGTGTTGTGCTGAGGGTAGTGTTTTAGGGTTTAGGGTAGTATAGTGGTGTTTGTGTAGTGTAGGGAGTCATGCTGGGGGTAGGTTTAGGGTTTAGGGTAGTGCAGTGGTGTTTGTGTGTATTATAGGGGGTCATGCTGGGGGTAGTGTTTTAGGGGTTAAGGCAGTGCAGTGGTGTTTGTGCAGTATAGGGGGTCGTGCTGTGGGTAGTGTTTTAGGGTTTACGGTACATCAGTAGTGTTTGTGTAGTTTAGGGGGTTGTGCTTCGGGTAGATTGAGGGTTTAGGGTAGTGCAGTGGTGTTTGGGTAGTGTAGGGAGTCATGCTGGTGGTAGTATTTTGGGGTTTAGGGTAGTGCAGTTATACAAAACAGTGACACAGAGGGAAACTTTATTACTGGATACACCAATGCCTTGTTGGCCATCAACAAATTGCTGATTCAAACTTGGTCCGCGACACTTTCAACACCAGTTAAGAAACCAAGTAGAGTTTTAATCAAAATGTTACTCCCAAAAAAAAAACTCTCATTATTTTATGATCACGATGCATGTTTTTATATTGTAAGGTTTTTAATTTACCCACAATAAAGTCTATTATTAAGTCATTCTTCCAGCCAGAAGAAACCTGTCAGCCTTGAACATCTGCTCCTCATGGGGATGAGGTTGAAGTTACCTTCAAGTCATACCAACAACAGTCCGGGATTAAGGCAAACCAGGCCTTCCCACTGAGTAAAACAACCATTTGCACAAGTCCTCATTCTTGCACAAAGCACTTTTCCTACTCCGGCCTTATGAACTATTTGAAGTTACCTTCAAGTCATACCAACCACAGTCCTGGATTAAAGCAAATCAGGCCTTCTCACTGAATAAAACAACCATTTGCACAATCCTCCTTCTTGCACAAAGCAATTTCCCTACTCGGGCCCCAGGAGGGAAAATGACAATCTATTCCATGTTTCTACTAAATAGCCCTTTGCCCACTGCACCAAGAAGGACTTCAATATCTTAGCTGACAGACCTGGACACTGAACATCTCCTGCTCCCCATCTGGCTAGGGCCTTTTATCACTTCTAGTGAATGTATTTATTTATGTCACTCGATTTATATTGTAATGATTTTAATTAATCAAACAATAAAGTTTGCATTGCCTCTCAACAGTGACAGAGCACAGCACAGACAAGTGTACAACTGACTATTCCCAGTCGGAAAAAAATATTTAATACAAGAAATATTAGAAGAAATGTAACACTTTGTTCAGCACATTGATTTTCACCACTGTTGCTAGATTTTTTTTACAGCAATGGCACAGCCGACACGTGACACACGACTTTTTCAAGGCTGTTAACAAGATGATACAATAGGGTTTTAATATTTTCACTCTATTGGAAAGACTTGCAGCAACATGTTATATTTTATTTAGTGTGCTCAGTTCAACATCCTATCCCATTTCATCAAGGTCAAACAGAATTACGAGAGATATGAATAGAGCATGGTACAGAGTATATGAGCACTCTCAAAGCACCTCTGTGTAGAAAGCAGTAGTCATTGTAGATACATGCTCAAGGTTGGGCACACAACCTTATTGTGCCTATTGAAACAAAAGATTTTCAGGTGAAAAAAGATTCAGAAAGACTCCATCAGACCCCTGCAGTTCACTTCTAACAAAAAACACAATTGGTGATAAAATACCTTCTGTAGCAAATGGTCTTATCTTAAAAACCACGATCAGTCAATTTGTTCTAAAACCATGACGATTGTCCAGATCCCTATTATGACGTCCAATTGTAGACCAGCACTGGAAAACACACCAATATTTGCATTAGTTTTCCTATTATGAAAGCCCTTAAATCATTGTGTTTAAAAAGGCGTTGGCAAAAAATCACAAATTCTTTATATCAATAAAAAGTCCCCTTTTTCAAACTTGTTCAAGTTCCTATTAGGACAACATGTATCACACCTGGGTCTTGATTCCCCATCTATCCACTAAAAATGTGAACCACTCGTCTTAATAAACATCAGACACACCACAGTATAATCGTTAGACTGATACTGTACTCCTTGTCATACTATTTTATACTAGTGAACCAGCCTCTATGTGTCAATCTTTTACACTTGCCATATTTATCTTATCACAGCCTCTTGGCATTTACAAGAACTCTTGCAAGTTCACTTACTTAATAATTTCACATACGTGGTCCCCCAAGTAGGAATGAATAAAGTAAGCAGCTGCAGCTGCGCGCAGTTGCTGTCCCCGTTGTGTTTTCACGAACATAGTAGCTGTAACATAAAAGTACTTTCGCTATAGGTATGCGTGATAATTATATGCTAAAAACCCTCATTATCAAAACAGTAGTGTAATAACTTGTTAACCGCCTATGTCTAGTTCCACATATTGAACTCACCTCCGACGGACGGGTTCTAGTGTGTGAGCGGTTCCCAAAGTTGGTGAGTGCAAGATAGACAGCTACTGCTACACCAGCTGATTTCCCGTTGTAGTTAAAGAGTATGATAGCTGCAACATAAAAAATTGCGGCTATGAGCAAAACGCAATATCCTGTAATAAAAATCTGTAAAAGCTTTCCAATAACATGTGCCCTTGTCCTCCATCTAGTTTTATCCCGCTTGTTAAACTCACCTCAGACCTACAGCAAAAGTCGAGTGTTTTCAACGTCCCGCGCCAGCCGACATTTAAGTTTTACACCGCGTCTCTCCGACGTGGGGCTCACCTGGTTCATCTAATCAAACGTGCGTGCGTACAAAGGTCGAGAAACCGGTCGCCATTTTAGTAGTTCTTTATATCATCGCATATTATAGCGATACTGGACTAGCTTCCCAATTAAAGTATAAATATAATTCTTGATGTAAAAGCCTTCCATAGACTAATACACCACAGACTCTCGTATTCCTCGAGTATATAGTGGTAGTGAAAAGATTTTGTCAAGACTGTAACAGCTAAGAACTGGAGGAGAGTTAGTAGAGAGGGTGGAGCAGCGGTGTATAGACATTTGACCTGAGGTAAAAATATTTTGTAAGCTCACATATCTTTGCCACACATGTTATTACCAATATAGTATGGACATTATGTTCAGGAAACTCAAAATGCAAAAGAATACAGTAATCTTAACGCATCTGTCTCGTTTTACATTTTGGATCAGTCTACAGTTTGATGAAAAAACATCTAGAGCAATTTTTTAGCACATAATCATTTCTTTCTTTTTTTTCTTCTTTCTTTTCTTCTATTTTCCTATGCATCAGATAATAGTCCATTGCAAACAACAAATCAAGGATAATTAAAGTTACATTGATCCAGCATGTTGCTGGACATTATGGCTTATAAATATTCTAGCATGTGGAGGGATTTTTTAGAAGAACACCCATATCATCTGTACCAAAATATTACATGTAACATATATACATAAAAACACATTGCAGGTAGAGCGAGGTATGGGTTATACAGTAACATTTCTTGTTTCATCAATCCTTAAGAAATAGAACATTTTCTTTGTCAAAATTCAGCCCGTACTCGACCGCTCTCAATTTACATATCCATTACTCTTCCAATTTCCACAAGCAGTGGACCTCATCACCTCCTCTGGGCTTGTCTGACAGGGATTCTAGCCAGTGGAATTTCAGATATGATAATTCTGCCGGGCCATGGTTCTAATTGAAATGTACAGCTAAAGGACAGCTTGCGTTACCATTTCTAATAGCCAGTACATGCTCTTGTATTCGCTCTTTTACCGGTCTGATCGTACTCCCTACGTAGATCTTTTTGCAGACACATATTATGCAATAAACCATGAATTTGGTATTGCAATTCATAAAGGACTTGATTTTATATTCAATCAATGAATTGTATCTGAAGCTCTTGATTTTATCCAAAGAATGAGGACAAACAGAACAGTGGTAACATTTATAAAAGCCATCCAGTGGCCTACCTAGCCAGGTATGACCTCTATACATTTTCTTAGGATTGTAGAAACTGGGACTCAACATATTATGCATAGTTTGTCCCAGTCTATACACAATAGTTGGTTTTGCCCCTATTACTTTGTTGATATCTGTGTCAACTCTCAATATGTGCCAATGTTTGTTAATTATTTTGTACAATTCAAATTGAAGCTTGTATTGTGAATTTATGTGGTGTAGATAGAGTTCTGTAGAGACATACTCATTTATGTTTTTCAGTGATATGGTGAGAGTTATAGTAGAGAAATGTGAAAGGTTTCTGATTTGTATTTGGCTACATGTAATATTAAAAGAAGTTGTAGAAAGGTAATGTAGCAGTAGAGATTTATGCAGTACTTTTCGTCTACAGTTTGTTTGCTGATCAGTTATTGCCTTGTTAGTAGTGAAACACTCCCACAATCACCCATTGAGCACCATACACTAATTCATTCAGTGTAGTAATACCTATGTACTTAAAAATTCTCTAAGCACTGTGTTTGGTACAGTCAAATGTGCACAATGTATGCAGTCCCCTAACCCCTTGCAGACTACTGAGTCAGTCCAGCAAAAGTCCAGAGAATAGTCATGCTTGTCTGGAATCATACTGTGAGTCTGTGTCCACTCCTACAATCATCCTGACAGAAGCATGTCCTTATTTAATCTCTCTGTTGACACATAAGCGCTTATAAACTTATCTTGCTGTCAACTACTAGCAGCCTGAGAACCCAGTCACTGTCTATGCTCTTTTTTAATGAGTCAGGCATTCAGACAAGCAGTGGTAGTCAAATGAGCACAATGTATGCGGTCCAAAAACTCCTTACAGACTACTGAGTAAATCCTGCAAAAGTCCAGAGAATAGTCATGCTTGTCTGGAATCAGTCTGCGTCTACTCCTACAATCATCCTGACAGAAGTATGTCCTTATTTAATCTCTCTGCTGACACATAAGCGCTTATAAACGTATCCTACTTTCAACTACCAGCAGTCTGAGAACCCAGTCACTGTCTATGCTCTTAGAGTATGAGTCAGGTATTCAGACAAGCAGTGGTACAGTCAAATGTGCACAATGTATGCGATCTCCTAACCCCTTGCAGACTACTGAGTCAGTCCTGCAAAAGTCCAGATAATAGTTATTCTTGTCTGTAATCACACTGTGAGTCCACTCCTACAATCATCCTGAGAGAAGCAGGTCCTTATCAAATCTCTCTGCTGAAACATAAGCACTTATAAACGTATCCTGTTGTCAACTACTAGCACTCTAGGAACCCAGTCACTGTATATGCACTTGCAGAATACCTCAGGCATTGAGACAAGCAGTGGTACAGTCAAATGTGTTTCGTTGTGTTTATAAAAGCATAATATTATACACTATAACTGTATTCGTTCTTCTATTTTCCAGATCATAATTCTAAAGTTCAAAAAGTTTAAGAATGTAAATAATAAAAAATAACTGCAAAAAATGGTTGGAATATTTTGATGTCCACTACTGTAAAGGTAAGATTAAGTAATTCAAATACTATGCATGTACTACTACATTCCGCTGTGCTATATCTATATAAACCTCAAACCAGCTACTTAGTAACTTACTACCCATGCAGCCTAGTAATCCTCCTGTCTGTCTCACTACATACTATTCATACACTCTTGTAAATACCCACTTAGTACTTATGCAGTGTAGAAATCTTCCTGTCAGTCTCATGCATTTCTCGAATCACCCATTCAGCACTATCTACTTATCCTATTAGTCCACCACTACCTAAGCACTTTTAAATTCACTATACACTCTGTTTGCAATACTGTAAATATTCTAGTTACTAGTCATGAATGTATGGAATGGCCTAGCTACTAATACAAGTACAGTTATAATATTTTTTGCACTATCCAAGCAGACCTCTAACTAGCTACATACTATTGATACACTCTTCTAAGGCGATTTCACACTTCCTTCTGGTTTTGTAGGGGTTCGAGGGGGCTAGACTTTAGCTGCTGTCCTCGAACGTTCCATGTGCTGACTCTGCTCCCGTAACCCAGAGTCAGCACATGTGACGTTCGAGGACAGGAGCTAAAGTCTAGCCCCCTCGAGCCCCTACAAAACCTGAAGGAAGTGTGAAATCGCCACACTGAAGGTACTTGTGACTACATTCAAAAGAAACAGGTTGAAAATTCCCTTTTTCTTACACAGTTTACAATAAGACAAATGATTGTTGTAACTTCTTGACTTTTTCACTAATCACAGTTGGTCCTGAAGAAAGCCCATAAGTCCTAATCTGGCAGTTGGGGCTGAAACATATCGACCATTTTTATTGACTACTAGTGCGTTAGAATTCCTAATATATTCACAGAACGCACGCATATTAACATTCCCTTATGGGCTACCCGAATCCAGACCCAATAAAGTGAAACATCTGGCTGTCAGTGTATTTTAAACCGAGCACTACCCACATCACTAGATCACTACTGTTTTTAACCATGGGTAAGAACCTCCTGGTGGAGGCTGCATGACCAAACTAACCCTATGATTATGAACACACGTGTATGAAGAGCGGAGAACCAACATATACCGCTACCACGATTCTGAAAACACGTGCATGAGGGTTTATTGCCGGAGACACCCCGGATTTTTTCTGCATACCCAGGTTTTTGCAGGACAAGTGATCCTTTCCCCTTTGATTAGTTAAGCTTAAAATAAGGAAACTGAAATGATCAGAATGTCCTCCTCCCCCATTTGATTAATAGATCACGTGTGGCCCGCCACTGTGCAAGCGACGCGTACCGTAATGCGTATCTGACGTGAATGCACAGGAGCAGAAGTCGCGGACCGGTGCATATCAGTTGCACACACCACATAACATTGGTCGCTCACCATACGCGGATCCTTCACGACTTTTCCAAAATGGCACCTAGAATACGCGGACCGGCTGCGGTAGGTATGCTTTGGGTACGCAACTTCCCAAAAAATTTGAAAAAAATTTAATTATATAAATATATTACAATACTAAAAGAAAAGAAAATAATTAAAAATATTTCAGTTTAAAATTCATTAAAATTTTGTATGCAATGTTTCAGAAAAAATATATAACTTTGTTTAATAAATAAAATATTTGCAAATAAATAGTTAAAAAACTATACAAATTCAGTACAAAAGAATAGGTATAACTACTATTACACTTAATAATTAGCATTTAAAAAACCTTTGAAATTGACTTAATAAAACATAGGTTTCAGAGCCGTTATAGTTAGAAATTAGCATTTAAAAAACCTTTGAAATTCACTAAAATACCATAGGTTTCAGAGACTTTATAGTTAGGAATTAGCATTTAAACAGCCTTAGAAATTCACTGAAAACCCCATAGGTTTCAGGGGTGTTATAGTTAGCTGGACATTTCACTCATACAACACCATAGAAATTCCTCTGTCATAATTAATTCTGCTAACTATAACTCGCCCACCCGTAATGCACTGCTGATGATGTCACACATTACATCATTCATGACAAGGTCAGTGACGTCACTGATGACATCACTGATGACATCTGAATTGACATCACTGATGATATCACTGATGACATCATCCACGTGAAAATCTAATCCACCTCTTCACACTCTAATATAACCTTTGATACACCCACTGTAAAATACAGACAATTTTCTAAACCATCGACACATCAATACCAGTTACTGCATACGCACTCACTGATTCCTAGGTTGTACGCACACATCCACTCATTTACCCATGCAATTACTCATACATGTACTCACTCATCAATACAACACTATCATGAGCACTCATACACCTATACAGACACTTGCTCACCACAACTCATCCAGAGGTATTCACACACCTAGCCAGTCATGTAAAGAATCAATAACACTGCCATTTATTCACCTATACAGTTATACATTCACTACCACACCTATTCATACAGATGCTAACATATACTTACTCTCCTATACAATTACTGACACAAGCACACATTCATTCATACAGCCACTCTCACAATCACTCAATTTCACATATAGTCATTTATATACTCCAACACTCACATATACTGCCTTTCACATATGTAGTTACTCACACATATACCACTGAGCCATCCATTCATTCACCAACACACCCATACTCCATTCTCTCCCATGACTTGAAGTACACAGAGTTGGTGGCAGCCGAGGCACTTTGCCCTTAACGGGCCTCCAGCCACGTGGCGATGACTTGAGTTTCACTGAGTTAGTGCCACCAGAGCTGAGCGGGTGTGCAGCCTGTGATGATGCTTAGGCCTCGATACACCATCCTGGCAATCAAGACCCGATTTGAATTCTGAGCTTGGCTGGACTGTGTCTACGCCTCACAGAGATTTCTCCTGGGAGCGGTGCAGCAGAATGTGCTGGTGGCCTGACCCCCCCCCCCCTACTACCACAGAGGCAGCGCAGAACAGGACCGCGGACCATCCCAAAATGACATGTCCCCTCAGCCACACAAAAGCTGAATGTTCTGAGAGGTGGGAACCAAGTATGTGTGAAGGAGGCAAGTCACCAATTAATAACTATGCACATAATGCCAAGTGTAGCGGTGATGTGCTGGATAGACCTCACTATGCAGAGCACAGACCTCTCCATGTGTACATATACTGCTGGTGCTTGTGGTGTTGAGGACAGTGGACGCAACAATGTTACCTCAGGCAGTGAGGACGATCTCGGTCATGTAGCTGTGTCGTCCCCCCCTGTAAGTGGACTCGGAAGCGGAGTGGGCTGGTCCAATGTATGCTACTCCAGCGTAGAAGTGTGAATAAATAGGCCAGGGGTCTGGGCGTGGTTCACGATTGCAGATGACGCAGTCCAGTAGACAAGACACATTGCTCCCAGTGTGGCCCGCCTGCACCAATCATTATCGCTGGCTGCGCACACGCTGAATTCTTCTGATGCCCCTTCCTCAGTGCATCACAACTCATGGACCCTTTATGATAGAATCTTTTGTGTATGATTTCAGATTTGCTGCCCCTACTTCAGTGCAAAACAAGTCATGGACCCTTTACAATATAATCTTTTGTGTGTTATTTCACATCTGGTGCCCCTACCTTAGTTGAGCACAAGTCATGGAACCTTTATGATTGAATCTCTGTGTGCTGTTTGATGATTACTGTTGTACTTGTTGCCAGCACCATCGATTTCTTGAGGGCTTGCTTACACTCACCCCACACACATCCAGCACCTTGGTAATAAAAAGGGGCAGAGCGTGCCTGTACCCAGTTCTACTATCTATTTAACTGTGTCCATGTGTTCATTATGTATACATGATGCCCCTGGGCCCTACCACATTACATTGTGCTGTGCACAGCGCAAGCAGCCATGTAACTTCTGGCAGTAGGGAAGACTTTGGTTATGTAACTTTGTCTGGGTCAATATATACGTACATGGGTAGAGACTGGATAATTACAGTACTGCAAGGAGAGTGTATAGTAAGTTTATAAGTGCTTGGGGATTGGTGGGGTGATTGGATAACAACATATGTTGGCGGAGCCTAACCCCTGAGCATGAGCTTGGCTCTAATTGGCTAACCTCCATGTGCCAAAAACTGAAATTTTATTTATTGCTACAGCTGCAACACTCCACTGAATGTGCAATAAACATTCCTATCCACACAGATGTGTCATGACCACTATCTTTCATGTGTGGAAGTATGGATGAATGTACGGTCAGCAGTTCCCCCTACCTTCCATGTTGGCCATGTTGTGGGACTAGGGTCACAGGGTGACACATTGGCGCTTGTGGACCGGGTGGTGGCACCACTGCAACAGGGACACCCGCATCAGTTGATTCCTCATACAGCCCAGGACGGAACCAATCCCAGAGCTCCGGTGTCATTGTTCACAGCCTCACGCAGGACTGGCATACACCAGTCTAGCCCACTCCATTTACGCTTACAGGGAGAGATGACGATGCTACATGGCCCAGGTTTTCATTGTAGTAATCTGCTGGTCACATGTCTAATTGTCAGTATGCCACAGCCAATCCCTCATGGCTGGTTTATACCCACACCACAGCCATCAAACAAAGGCATCACTGGACATGTGACCCCTCCAGTAAAAAGGGCCGGGCACACGTGCTCAATGCCATTTCCGACCTCTCTCGGGGTGTATCTGTGTGGTGTGCATGTGAGCATGGGGGCCCAGGGACCTGCGACATCACATTCCGCCGGCCCGGAGGTGACATGATGTTGTCCGCACCACGTTACCCAATCATGGAGGGTCCATGACTTTTGGGGCACAGACTTGGTGACACTGGATGCCCTACGGCCGGCACAGGCACACCGCCATGGGACGGTGACTTTCGGTGCACTGAGGTAGGGGCACCATAAGTGCTGATCGGGTGTGTAGCCTGCGATGATGCCCCGTCCCGGCGGTCGAGACAGCTCAGATTTTATGTGCCCTGCTGGACCGCAGTGTAGTCCTGAGCCATCGGACAGCGGGGGCCTACTGCCATGTGGCGTGGCCTCGCTGCTCACAGAGTTAGTGCCACCGCAAGTGCTGAGCAGGCGTGCAGCCTGCAATGATGCCTGGTACACTGTTATGTCCTCTGCTATGTCGAAATCAAGACCCAGCACCAAATGTGAGACCTAGCACCCTGCAGAGCGGGGCTGCATGATGTGGGGGGTGCCCTGTCCGCAGATCCCGGGCTTTGGGCCTGCTGCAGCACATGGTATGCCCTCTTTTCTACACGCAGGTGGCAGAAGGTGAGCAGTGAGGCCTTGGTGCGCTAGGGCAGACAGACACCTCTGGGCAGTGGGAGTGGATGGTGTGTAGAAGCCTGGGTGCGCAGGGGCAGGCCTACACCTCTAGGCAGTTGGAGTGGATGGTGTGGATGGTGTGCAGGAGTCTGGGTGTGCAGGGGCAGGCAGACACCTCTGGGTGGTGGGAGTGGATGGGTTGCAGCAGCCTGGGTGTGCAGGGGTGTGCAGGCACTTCTGGGAGGCAGGAGTGGATGATGTGGCTGCTTGGGTGAGCAGGGGCAGGCAGACACCTCTGGTCAGTGGGAGTGGATGGGGTGCATTAGCCTGGGTGCGCATGGGCAGGCAGACACCTCTGGGCAGGGGGAGTCGCTGGGATGCAGCAGCCTGGGTGTGCAGGGCAGGCAGACACCTCTGGATGGCGGGAGTTGATGGGGAGCAGGAGTGGATGATGTGCAGCAGCTTGGGTGAGCAGGGGCAGGCAGACACCTCAGGGTGGTGGGAGTGGATGGGGTGCATTAGCCGGGGTGCGCATGGGCAGGCAGACACTTCTGGGCAGGGGGAGTCGCTGGGATGCATCAGCCTGGGTGATCAGCGGCAGGCAGACACCTGTGGATGGCGGGAGTTGATGGGGAGCAGCAGCCTGGGTGCGCAGAAGCTGGGCAGCGATGAAGGCATTTGCAGTTGTATGTACTCTGCATTACTAATTCTATACTGTGTTTCAGATGAGTGAGATTGAGGGCTGCAGTATGTCCCGGCACGTGGTTAGAGACACACCAGTGGCGGAAACGGTGAGCTGTGATGGGTTTGTCCTCAGTGCCAGCACTCACTCTCACTCTCCCTCTCCATCTCTTCCTTTCTCTCTCTCAGACTCTTTCTCCCCTTCGCTCTCTCTACCTCTATCTCTCACTGTTTCTCTCTTTCTGTTTCTCTTCCTCTCTCTCATACTCTTTCTCTCTTAAGCTCTCTCTTCCTCTCTCTAACTCTTTCTCTTTCTCTCTCTCTTCTTCTCTCTCTCACTCTTTCTCTCCTTCTCTCTGTCTCCTCTGATGGGCACATGACGCACAATCTTATCTTGCATTTTTTCTTGTAGGCTGATTCACAGATTGAAGATGTATGACACACCATGGCTGAACCTACTTTTATTTTGTTGTTTTGTGTAAATAAAATCGTTTTTATGTAAATCCATAGATGACTGTGATTCTCATTTGTCCAACCTCACATGGTTCTTCATTGTTATAATTGTGCGACATCAGCCGATTTGTTACGTTCCAGATTTCGGAAGGTTGCTGTCACATTTCTTTGTAGGAGGGGGTCATGGGGGATGGCAGACAAGAGGGGGGTGGCAGGGGGTTTCGGGGCACTCTTGGGTATCCGAGCTGCATGATCATAGATTCCATGGCATCTGTTGTCGTTCATGTGTTGCTTTGGGCTGGGCTCCCTTTCATATTGCAGGTTTTAGTCCGACTTTACACCAGGTCAGAGCAGGTGTAAACTTCCTGGTGCTAACGCACCTTATCACCTGTTTAGTGTTCTCTTCGCCGATCTTGCGGGTCATTGAGAATGTTGCGAAGTGGTGCTTTTTGCACGGGAATGCCTACTCTGCATCTCATTAGCGATATTTGCCGGAGTCATCCGTGACAATGTTTGTTGAGGCTGCTATCGCTGGAAAACTGGTGATATGGGCTGTTTGCACCAGCTTGTGAATGCGTTAAATTGATCAGCATTTTGGCTGCGATAAAGTGTTGTTAACTCAACAATGTGTCCTTGAGAATATGCCCCTCGGTGTTTTAAACACCCGAGAAGTACTCCAGTGACGCGCTGAGAGCTGTGCACTCTTTGTATTGACACTAGGGTGCTGCGCTGATAGCCGCAAACCCTTCGTTTTCACACTAGAGAGCCGCCCGCACCCATCGCATTCACACTAGGGGGCCGTGCTGAGAGCAGCGCACCGTTTGTGTTAACACTAGGGGGCGGCACAGAAAGCCGAGCTAGGTTCGCCACTCCAAGTTCTTTTTTAAAAAACCCCGCTAACTTTCATTAATTTACATTCACCTCGGGGACCCCATTCCCTGAGGCATGCCCACATCTACAGACCACTTCTGGCCCCATGGACCCATCTCCCAGCACCTGGCCTCTCTGTTGGGTACCGTGGGGGGAGCCCAAAACCCCCCACTGTCCTGCCATCTCCCCGTCTGCTGCGGGAGCCGGCATTGCTTTTGGGCAACGGGAGCTGCTAACATACAGCTTCCCTTGCCCAAAAGCAATTCTCCCTTCCTTTATTGAAGTGAGAGAATGTTTTCCTCCTCTCGCTTCATCGAAGCAAACCAGGGTTTGCTATCATAGGGTGGAAGCCATGTTCCTGCCCTGTCATAGCAAACAGCAAAGTCCCGGGGGAGGACACCCCTGGACATTGAAGGAGCTGGCCCTGGGGGGTGATGGTCCCCAGGGCCTTCAAGCGTGCCAGGAAGGGGCCGTGCTGCCCCCTCCCTCTATTTTCAAAGCCCCGAGGTGGTGGTGGTCCCCAGGGCTGCGGGAGGGCAGTGTGCCCTCGGCACCTAATTTACATAGCCCAGAGGAGGTGGCGGTATAAATAAATGATTGCCCCCGGGTGCTGGCCCACCTGGGGGCTCATTTATATGAAGGGGGGGTGCCCACGCTTCATTTTCTTCGTCCGTATTTGTGCACCCAGCGCGCATTCGAACATTGTAAAAAAATATATATTAAATTGGGTGGTCCTTGTGGGACCCCCTGAGCAGCCCTAGGGGGTCAGGGTGTTTCTACCCTGCCCCCTTTTCTTCACTTTTAACTTTGTTTTACTGTTTTCGAGTGACTCGGTTGTACCGAGTCACAAGACGGCTGCCAACACTTCCTCGTTTGGAGTGTTGGCAGCCAATCACAGGTAAGCTCCTGGTCGGAAGGGTTCGCAAACCCACTGTGTCCCTAGATATCAAAACTTTTTTTTTTTTTTATTTCTCAGCAACTACCGAAAGGAATTACACCATTTATAAAAAGGATGCTTTCTGAACCAAGCACTACCTTTTTGCCAAATTTGGTGTCATTCGTTCAGCAGTTCGGGCTCTAGCCTTGGCTAAAGTTTCCTATGGAAAATTGAATTTCCGACTTTTAATTTTTTTAATTTCTCAGGATCTACTGAACAAATTTACACCATTTAACAAAAGGACTCTTTCTGAACCAAGGGCTACCTTTTTGCCAAATTTGGTGTAATACCGTTCAGCAGTTCGGGCTGTAGCTGTGTCTAAAGTTTCCTATGGAAAATAACATTGGGAAAAGACGTTTTGGGATCCCCCTCTTTTCTCGGCCCCACTTGACATATCACTCCAAAAGCAGGCCATTCGTTTTGAAAATATCACGAAGATTCGTCAACCGGCGTCAAAGTTATTGGGAAAACAAAAAACGCATTTCCTATGGAAACTAGGTCCTAACTATAATTACCTACTGGCGACCGCCAGTAGGTAATATATATATATATATGTACACAACATCAACTGTAATTAGATGAATTTGAATGTCACAGCACATATAAATCTGTGCACTATTAATTTTTGGGATATCATTGTGTACATAAAAGAAGGCAAGGTAGAGACATGCTTATATAGGAAACCCACCACTGGTAATACATTGTTACATGCGGGTAGCTTCCATCCTCAGCACACGATTACCAGCATACCTTATATTGAGTTCCTATATATACGATGTGCATGCAGTACACAAGATGCCCTAGATTTCCATCAAAACCCAGTTAAGCAGAGGTTCATAGAAAGAGGGTATCATCCAACTAAACTCGACAGAGCCTTGGCTAAAGCTAACAAGAAAGATAGGCAGCTACTGTTATGAAGTAAGATTAGTGATAAAACAACAGAAAGTCCTGCACAACGTATTCAACAAGAGGGTAATACAAACAAAGAGTCAGAAAACACCCAATGTAGGCTTGTCACTACTTACAGTAAACAAGCAAATGCCATCAAGGCTATTATCAATTCACAATGGCCTATTGTATTAACTAATGCTACATTAAGACATATCTTGCCAATGAGACCCAATTTAACTTTCCGAAAGGCCTGTTTTACGCGTGACAATTTAGTCAAGACCAGCCCAGAATGTGACAACACTACCAACTGGTTGTCACCCAGAAAAGGCTTTTATATGTGCAGCATGTGCTGTGTTTGTAAATTTGGAAATAAAAAGACTACACATTCCACAGCCCTTTCTGAGATGCCAGTCAAGTTGAAGAGCCATTCCACATGCCGATCAGAATTTGCGGTTTATGTGTTACAATGTAACTGCGGGCTGCCTTCATAGGTAGCACCAACCTACAAGTATATGTACGCATATTGCAACATCTTCGAGCAATTGTTAAGTCAGACCCTGCGTATCCTGTGGCTCGACACATAAAATTGGAACATAACAACAATCTTAATTGTATCCAATATTTTGTGATCGACACAGTTCCAGCAAGCAAACGGGCGGAAATCGAGAAAAGAAACTTAGACAACTAGAAAGCAAATATATAGTTGAGTTCGATACCAAGTCCCATGGGACTTAATCTTTGCGAAGATTTGCACAATTAGCTGTAGCTGTCTATAAGTTCCTGTGTAGCTATCCCAGCCTCACCATTTTTGCTGTTCATCCGGAGTATTTTAACATGAACTGAAACTACCCGTGCATCTTATCAATAGAAGACTCATTATTTTTGCTTAGAGTCTGTTATGTGATTTTTATACTCATGTTATAATAAGGGGGCTCCCTTATATTTTTGAATATGGATTTTTATGGAGACTCCATATTTTTGACAATAGATGGTCCAGCTGCCAGTAATATGTATTTGTCTTTTTTAAACACACTCATGCACTTTAGACACCTTGCACATTTGCACTAAGCTTTGCACTTTACATTTTAGCACTGCACTTTAGGATACGATATCCAAATTGAATTATTAAAATTCAATTTTAGGCCAATGGTATGCACATGAATTTTTTACATCGCAGTATTTGCACATGTATAAAAATCCATGTATATATCTACAACAACTGACATTGTTCCAGACGTGACTGTATATATGCTTACATTCTGTTCTTACAATCCTATGTGCGTGTTTAGTATTTCTTTAATTCATCGTTTGGACATTTGAAATAATTGCATTCGTGCATTTTCATATATTATATGTTCATCTAATGGTGGTATAAGCATACTATTCAAGAATTTATTGTACATAGGGTTTGATTTTATTTCATCTGAACAGTTTATATACACAATTACAATTGGTTTTATCTACCCTTGGAATCAGCAAAATAAGCGCATTTGTGCATTATATATATTTCTGGTATTTAAGAGCGATACAACCATATTTTAATTATGGCTTTCTGTATATTGAAATGTAATATCAGACGAACAGTCAGTGCAAATTGTATAACGTTATGCACAAGGAAATCCGCATAGTCATAGTATGTCATCTTTGTTTATTCTGATGCAGCGATTGGTGACACATGTGCATTCAAAATCACCTATAAGAATTCACCTGCATGTAACGCCATCATGTGATCAAGGCTACTGTGTTGGCTGAAATGCGTCATGACCGACTGCACGATATTATGATGAAATAAAGCACAAATTTGGCACTAAGCTAATTCAAGTTGTCCGTATATCTTATGTGCGATGACAGCACGATGGAGTGGTAATTCGATATATGTATATCTGGTGACTTAATTTGCACATCGCACTTTACTCTTCTGCCACAGTGCTTTATGTATAATATTGGGACATTTCCAACGTATGGGGCTCCATATCGTATCCATTTTATGCACTTGTTGGCAAACTTAATCAATGCAGGTTTACTTGCGTGCATTGTAAATACATTATGAATTCATATGAACATTAAAAATCTTGCAGCACTTTCGTAAAGAAATTATGTCTAAACTTTGGATTTTAAACACCGTTTTATTAATTGCACTTTCACTCATTTTGATGACATGGTTTTTACACTCACACGTTGACTGAAACACTTGTTTTCCCTTTTTTAAGCGCCAAAACTTTCAATATGTGCCATAAAAAGGCAAATAGTAATTGATGAAATGTTTTCTGTAGTTTTGGGCGCTGGAAACTTTTCTATGTCTATGTCATTTGTAGGCTTATTGAATCACGTGCTGTTTGTACTTAAACCAATGTCGGGGGATTATCTGTGTCCTGTGATCTCGCGTTCTGGGAAGCGCGAAACGCGTCGTGATGACTGCGAGCACCGCAAACAAATAAATACATTTTTGCACTTAATTTGGGTCCGTGTCCGTACTTACAGCCTGGAAGAAGTCTGTGCCTTTCCGGATTATCCTTGGAATATATATATATATATATGCATATATCCAACTCTTCACCTCCTCAGAAATGCCGGGACACGAAAGCAGCGGTGCACCTCAGGGTCCGAGGTCACCCGCTTTTCAATTACCACTCACCGTGCATCCAAGCATGCGTGATATGTATATATGTAGTAAAATGAAATATTCTTTGTACAGCATTGTTTTATCAGTAAAAAAGTATCGACACAAAGCTGAGGTCAACTATGAGAATGTTTTATTGGTATTTTTATTTTCAAAAACACCCATAGGGAGTTCTTTGTCACCACTCTCCACGAATTTTCTCATCCTCAGTTTACCCTTCACTCAACAACGTTAGTTTTTAGAAAAAGTTAATTTATTATAAAAAGTATTCTTTTTTCGTGAGTCATAAATTAGAGTAAAAGCATAAGCGATGACTAAATAACAGAGTATCCTTAATTTACTCCTACTTTTGGAGGCTAGTGGCCAGGGCCGGACTGACTAACGGGCATTTTGGAATTCTGCTGAGCTGGGGGATAGTTTAATTACGGTGGGGGCTGATTTAGTTCATGGAGACCTGCGTGTACTTCGAAATAATTAAAGCAAAATGAATTTTGTTCAGTACACGCAGATCCCCACCAACGAAAGCAGCTCCCAGCTCAGCAACATTCTAAAACGGCCAGTAGCCAGTCCGGCCCTGCTAGTGGCAGTGAAAAGGCACCTTTTCACAGATGAAGCAGAACGTAGCCTACATCAGTTTGTATTTACTGGTATTAATATTTCACAAAATGTAATGGCTTCATGAGTATTAAGAGCATCATTTCAAGATATATGGGAATTGGATTTGAGATGTTGCCACACCAGGACTTGTACACTGTTACCTATAGCCATGTTTTAATATGTACTGTAATGCACTTTAAAAATCCACAAATTGGAATCTACAGTATGCAATACATGTAGAAAGTTCTTCACATGTAACTCTCTCTTTTTTGAACTTATCATGATTTAATAAAGAACGAATATTTTTGTACCCGAATTTTGGTTCAGATATAATGTTTGTTGTCTAATGTCAGTCGTAGTTCATAATTTAACCTGTTCCTAATTTTTCCTATTCTCACACCAGGACTTATTTCATCATTTCTAAATGTTCTTGGGTTTGAAATCCTCTCTGACAACCTACTGGGAAAATGCATGAGCTCGTCAGTCTGTCTTTGGGTCTCCATTCCCTACCACTTCCAATTCAATATTATGTGGATTTGAGTAAAAGTGTCCAGTTCGAAGAAGAATTTAATTGCTCTAGGGAAAGGACAACTCACAAGCAATTGTCATTTTGTTCTACTTTGTGGAAGATGCTCTAAAACATAGGGCCTCATTTATGTTTTTTTTGCTGTTGGCCAATGCAGCAGGCCTTACTGCTGCGCTGCCCTATGGCAAATGTAAAGGGCAGGAATGCGCTATAGCTATTAGATATGGTGCATTCATGTCCTTTACCCCTGCACTGGGGCACAATGGGCTGCCGTGTGCCAAAGCAGGCACCTTTGCACCATGGTGCAAGGGTGGCTGCATTGCGGGGATGATTATTTTTGTGCAGGAAGGGAAACCTTCCTGCATAGAAACAATCAAAATAGGCTTTTTCCTCTTTCTATGTGTGCTGCAGGAAAAAAAAAACAAGGGGAAATAAAGATATTTCTCCTCGCTGTGCGCTGCCTCAGACTTGCTAATTCTCGTAAATCTGGGGCACTGTCAAAAAGCCATGGTTGTTGCTGGGAACGCCCCAGCGATACCCATGGAGTCCCCTATCACATAGTTTTGTGCCTGAAAGGGGCACATACTTCTAAGGCCATAAAAAGCCATGTAACATGGCTTTACATGGCCCCATAAATATGCCAGTGGAACATTCGTCACTGGAACTTCAAAAAAGTGATGTTCCGGCAGCCTAAAAGTGCTATGAGGCCCATAGCGTATTTCTTGGTCGGTGCAGAATACAAAGCACTGAACGACAATTCATTTAATTTGAAATATGAAAGGAATACTCATGGAATTGCACAAGTATAGCTTTCTGCCCTCCCTTGCAGCTGTCCCCCTTGATCAAGTAGTAGTTCTAGGCTCTCCCACCATTTTGGGCTGACTGATGCTTTAACCCTTTCGATGCTCATGACGAGCTCAGCTCGTCATGATGCACGGTTGAGCTGTGCTGATGACGAGCTGAGCTCGTCATGAACAATGGGAAAATGAGTGCCTGCAGCACAGGAGGGGAAAACACCTAGCAGCCAAGGTGTTAAATAGTTGAAGAGCCGGAGTAGCACAATTTTACCACCTTAAACAGAGGTAAATGATGGCTTGTCAGAAGAAGTTTATAAGCATCTGTTGCTCTTGCCATTTTTTTTTAACTATCTAAAGTAAACAACAGAACATAACACAATAGCATTTACAAAGCAATACAATGCCAGAATGAAGCTATAACAGGGCACAAACAAAACAGAATGCAAAACAATCATTGTCCAACAAAACATCACATTGCAGTAATCCTGCACAATAAAACGCAGTGCCATTAAAAAACAGAACCACCACAACAATATGCCTACACACAGATATGTGCACAAACATTATTTTCAATCCTACTACCTCGAGAAGTGGCCTTTTATGATAGGTGGTAGAAGGTGTTTTCACCAGGCACTTGCTAAACCTATCATCCAGGGCATGAAATAACATCAAAAGATCAAATTGTACAAGGGAAAGACAAGTATTTGCTTGCTGGTGTTTGTGAAAGACATGAAAAAACAAATGGCTTCTCCTTTTCTGGAATTGCCATACTTTTTGTAAATGTATGGAGTACTCCCAGGAAAGATAAGGTACCAAAATAGCCCTGAGCTGAAGAGGATATAGGCGATTATGGTGGTTTCTCAATTTCCTTTTTTTGGCAAATCTATTTTACAATTTCTCTTCCACTCAGAATCAACTTGCCAATAGAAGTGAATTAAATCATGTACTATAGTTAATTAACTAAGCCTTCCTGAGTCAGCGTTAGAAATTTAAATATTCATTTAATGGTTCAGATCATTACGCATTGCAAAAATATGGTTAATCAGTCGAAATCATAGTAATCTCAAATTCAGGGGATTAATATAAAGCTTAGTCAAATTCAGCATGAAGATTGACATAGGGTCAGGCTCAAGACAGATATGAGTCTGTGTGCAAAGGGGGAGATTTACGGAAAAGTCGCACAGCGCAGGCCCCTGCGAGTCTGCGCTGCATTGCACGACAGGGAGGGAGCAGGAAATATGGCTTTCTCCTCCCCTTTCCCTTGTGCCGACGCTGATTACTGCTGCCGTGCGCCATGCACACACCTTAGTGTGGCAGTGCTAGGGTGTGTGAATGAGTCTAGCATAGTTTGTACCCTTCCAGCACAAAATACTATGCTCGACACAAGCGAAAGCTTTTCCCACTTTGGATGTGTGCTGCACAGTGCAGCACCCATGCAAAGTACAAAAGGCAGGAAAAAGAAAGCATTTCTCCCTATTTGCGCCTAGTTGAAACATGCACGGTTTTCTCACGCTAAACCCAATCTACTGTTTTTAGTAAATTGGGTTTCGCATGAGAAACCTTGGGTGGTTGCATGGGAAAACCCATGCACCACCTTTGGGACGCCCCCATCATGCAAAGGAACGCGATAAAGCGCAAAGCGCTGCTTCAATTTACTTTTATGTTATTTCCAGCGCTAAACAAGTTTAGCGTTGGAAAGTAAATCACAAAAAACAGATTTGGCGTCACCTTTGTGATGCAAATACAGCGCAAAAGCTTAGTAAATGTCCCCATAAGAATCAGTTCAAGTGACTCCACAGGTCTCTGCCTAAGAGCCCAGCTCACCTTCAAAATGAGCCTGGTTTCATTGCAAAATACACAGTAAAAATCATAGTCAGCATGAGACGAGCAAACAGATACATAAACTCAGCAAATTCCAATACAGAATAAAATGAAACAATACCTAATATCATTCCCTCGATGAATAATAATTACTTCCCATTTGCCCTAATGTGATTGGATATGGCAGTCCACAATTTATTACACGGAAAACTGACTGACTTATGAGAAATGTGAAATGAACAGGCTCAGTGAGCTTCAAGCAGGAAGGACTGGAAGAACCTTGAACACAAACATTTGAAAGCAAAGCCTTTTCGGGTAATTACAAAGATCAACATCTGATTATGAAAGGAGATGACAACATCACAAAACATATTACATTAAATAACATTTCAGTGTATGTTCTGCTGCGTGTGGAGGCAACGAGAATGAAAACATGGCTACATGTTTAATTTCAAAATGGAGCATGAGTCCTAGTCTGGCCAATTTGAGAAAATAAATTTCTGCAAATTGCTCATTCAACTAAATAGTCATCATTTTCTTAATTAGAAACCTGGTCTAACATATAACCTGATTACATTTTAATAGACCCACATTTTATAACTGTGAAGCTAGTCCTTCCCTATGAACAAGGTTTGAAAGAAACATATGGTTGGGATGGGTTACTTCAATACTGAGAAGTGTCTTGCGGTATTCTTACTTTAACGTTTTTCCCTTGGGTTTGTATAAATGGGTGCACCCATTCGAACTCTCCCTGTGGGAATTCACCCTGGCAAAGTTCTTGTTTGCCCGGACAAATCTCCTGCTTGCACGAGATGTCCTGTTGGTCATACGGCTAAATACCAGCTCATGTAACTGCGACTCTGAATTTTTGTATTGGTGTTAAACATTGTTTATATTACATTGGAAAACCAGAAATAAAGCAATTATTCACGAATGAGCTAACATCAAACGGTGCAGCCTTTCTGGGCTCAATGACTGGATTCCTGTCAGACTACCTGATGTACTTTTACCACATTAATTCCAAGTTCATCAAGCTGAATGGCAGCTTCCTCTCCTCTTTGCAAAACTTCATACAGAAACATTTTGTGAGCATGTATGCATCATACATTTTTAAACTCTAATAATAACAACGCAAATTAACAATTAGCTTTTCTATATGACTTACTTATTAAAGATAGCTTTATCCATCAAGTCATCACTTTAATTGACATAAACCCATGGAGGCACATAGAGCATTAGACACAATCACAACTCTTCATAGGAAGATCAATAACCTAAAATACATCATCATTACCTTTTCATTGCCAAAAGGGATAGCAGAAAGGATCATAAAAAGAAGAGAGACCACAGTGAAGACAGTATGAACCAACACAAAGCAGAAACTCCTACATATCCAAATCCTTGTTATTATTGTGTATTTGCAAACATTCATTCAAGAGAACGCTGTGTCATGAATTCATTTGCCCAGATCTAAACTCTCAGGTTAACTATTGCTCCTCCATTGCAGAGCATACTTTTTCACAATTGAAATCAACTTAATAATCTAGTCATTACCCAGTACATGTTTTTCATGTTGTCTACTTTATTGAGAATGAATTTCCTTGCATTAAGATTAATACAGAGGTGAGTATTCAAGTTGATCGTATGTTTAATCTCCATCCACCTTGTTTCAAAAGTATACAGTCTGAACTCTCAGGTTAACTACTGCTCTTCCATTGCAGAGCATACTATTTTGCAATTGAAATCAAATTTACTAGAGGCTTGTGTTACCCTTGTGTCACGCAAGGTGATGCAAGGCAACACTAGCCCTTAAGGCAGATTTACTTAGCCATGCAAAGCCACCTTATGTGGCTCTGGGTTGGGAAGGTGTTCCATGAGTGGAGAGTGGGCATTCCCATGCATCAACCTATGGGATTTTGTGCATTCCCCTATTTACTAAGAATAGTAAACTGGGGAATATATCAAAATGCTATGCAATATCTATAGAGGCCTAACAAGGAGAAATATTTTTATATCTGCTCACCATTTCCTCTTTCTATGTGTCCTGCATCTGCAGGACACATAGACAGAGAAAACATGCCTTTGAGGATTGTTTTTGTGCAGGAAGGCATCCCTTTCTGCACAAAAACAGCCCTGCATGTAATTCAGGCACTTTAGCACCATCGCACAAGGGAGTCTGCATTGGTGGTAGACAGTATTCATTGTGCCAGGACAGAGAGAGTGAGAAGCAATGCATCATATCTTCGTAGATATGCCATATTCTTCCTCTCTCCCTGTTATTCAGTGCAGCAGGTTGTCTTGCTGCGTTGTATGACTCTTTAAATTTGGGCCCTAGTGTCTCTAGGAGCCATCTTAACCTAATGTCCAATAGTTGTCGTTTTATTTCATACCCAGCTTGCCATTTTCACTGATTCTTAACTGTATTAGGGAGAGGTGTTTGTCTGGAAATAGTCTGTTAGTTTGCCCTATTAAATGTAACCATCATTGATAATGAGATGAAACTTAAAAATAGTTTCCCAGTCAGAGATTTTTTCTTTGAATGAACCTAAACATTAACATATGCTGTTAAATATTGAGCTGTTAATATAGACCTCAGATCTAAATTTATTATCAAATCCAATTAAAAAAGAAGGTATTGGCCCATTACTCATCTGTGTTGCTTGCAATAATTATTTTCATGCGTTATTGTCAAGGATTTTGCAACAAGTTCTAATTTTTCCAAAGCATTCTTGTACATTTTATTTCCTGTAAGAAATTATTAACTGTGCAGGATGTGAGACCTGTGCAAGTAATAGGTATATAATTGACACTTCACAAGGAACCTAGCACCCCATTGTAGCACTTGTTTCTCCCAAGGGAGCCAACCAGAGGAAACCAAGGCCTACTCGGTGTAGGTAGTGTGGACTAGTAATCCCTATTTGCTGGTATGCAATATTAACACTCAATAAATTATTGTCTAGGCACTGTTTTTCTTTGAAAACTGAAAAGTATATTTATTACACACGCACACAAATACAAACTACACATTAATTTACAAATACATACATCAGGCAGATTTAAAATACCTTAGGTGACGTTCTGAAGTCACATTTGACGCCTAATGGATAATGAGCCCCAAAATCATATTATCCCCAGATATAACAGCTAGAACATTACAATGTTGAGGGTATCACTTTAAATTAAGCAAACACAAGAAGATGATGGACAGAGCGCGGAAACCTATTAGACACTCATCCCCAGTCACAGATCGTTCTTTAGCTCACTTCGCCACCTCAGTTCATACCCAGCTGTAGGCAAATCAGTCTTGACCCTGTGCCTCATGGGAACAGTCCAGCCCGAACTGCCATGAACTGGAAACAAGAATCCTGGGACGGGTTTCGGGGTAACACCTCTCATCAGCCAGGCTAGCTTGAATCCAGTGGCAAAGTGAGCAAGAGACCCACATCTGGGCATACTCTGCCAACTTAGGGTGGACAAAGCAAACACAAGGAGATGATGGATGGAGCGCTGAAGCTTATCAGACACTCACCCCCAGTCACAGATCTTGGTTGAATCCATCATCGTTCTTTAGCTCACTTCGCCACCTCAGTTCAGACCCAACTATATGCAAATCAGTCTTGACCCTGTGCCTCATAAGAACAGTCCAGCCCAAACTGCCAAGCCATGTCTTCTCTGACCCGGACACAAGCATCCTGGAACCGATTTTGGGGTAACACCCCTTGATGGAGCAAGGTTTAGTGGAAAAGAGACTTGCTGGGATGCAATCTACTCGTTAACTCGCTAACAAAGTTATTAACACAAGTTTCATGAATAACTAATATGCACCACATGAACACGTGGGTTAGTGAAGCTTGCATATGTGTGTACTAATGTGGATAACAATGAAGACAGACTAATACTGCTTTAAACAGGAAACTGTTGTGTGCATGTGTCAATTGCATCTACGTAGTATGATGTATTAATGCTTGGAGGGAAATTCTGGCACATGAGCAGAAGACACTAAAATGGAGTTTGAAGACTCGCATGCATGGCATCTGCTTACTTGAAATTGAGAACAAGCTATTTTACTAATGCTAATGTGTGAAAAGTATTAATCAGTAAAGGGGAAACAGAGTAGAGGTGAGTGATATACAGTGCGACCACTTCAATGTGAAATTAATATTTGTCTTTCTGACTTGATCACTAATGCATATTTGGGCCTCCCTCGTATAACTGGGTTAAGCTGAGTGATGCGATGCCCACTGAATAAAGCCATGAAGGCCGTGACTGTGCTATTGAAAGGGAGCCAAGAATGAGTGCTACACCATGGGAACGGATGGTGAAGAGTTCAATGATGATGACTCATATTCAGAATGTTATTAAATTGTTTCAAAGTGAACTAACAGACTATGAGAACTACATTGATGAATGAAAATTAAGGGGATGGGTTTGCAAACAATAGTTTGAACTGATTTTAATGACATGTAAGCATGGTGTGACGGAGCTTCCCCCTTGCCTGAACAATCCTGTTTCGTATTTTTACGATATTGAAACATTAATGGCTGGAACATGCAAAACAAAAGGTATAATTAAGATAGTTTTAATTAGTCAAAACAGAGAATGCTGAGATGAGGAATTGCTGAATGCAGATCTGAGAATGCTGAGGCTGGAAGAGATGCTGTGAGATTCTGATGAAGAGCCAAATGCAGAACCTGAAGCAGAACTTTCTATCCTAATTAAATGGGTTAGATCAGAAGATCACAGAAGAATTTTGACGATGAAGAGAGTGTTAGAGAGGGGTGCGGCACACCGTCGGTATTCTAGAGAGGTCAACTATCCTGTCCTGAATCCTGTCCTGAAGTCTTTGTCGCCTGACCTAACTTGAGGGAACCTTACCAGCCCTTTGAATGAATGAATGAATGAATGAAATAAATGAATGAATGAAACTAGATCTTATAAAGCGCAGACTTAGCCCAAGTCATTAAGGTGCTAAAGCAGACTATACGTGATGGAGCCAGAATGAGTTAAACTGCAGACTGAGTGAAGAGCCATGTCTTCAGAGCTTTAAGAAACAGTAAGTGAGAAGCAAGGCCGGAAAGATCATGGTGAAGGGAAGACCAACCCCCCTGGCCCCCCTTTGGCCAGGGGGTTGGTCTTTCACACCATCCTTGGTAAATATAATTTCTTGTTATTTGCAGATATCCTTTTTTCTTTGTCCTCTCCCTTTCTGAACATTGGTTATTGCTTGAGTCCGAGGTAAATGTTGTTTGTGTTTAATTTATTTAATTTTCTCTCCTATGGATGTTGGTGACTGCACTGTATTTTGGAATGGTTCACATGCATTTAATTTCGATAAAGATTTAAACCTTCCTTAGTCTGTGGTTATTTACTTTAAATAAAGAATAGTTAGAGTTATGTTAATTATCACCATCAACTAGTTCAACTAATGGTCCATCGACCAGAGGAAAGAACTTGTTGATCTTTGAAGGATTAGTTAAGTGATGAATGAGACTATTGAATAAAGTAATCCTAAACAGATAGTGAAAATATAACGGAAACCCCCTTTAACCGACCAGCGTTTTTTTACCAGTGTGAGTTTATGGGCCTAGGCCAGTATATGGTAGCAGAGTATCTTTTGTTGGCGAACCGCTGGATCAGTTTCTGGTAGCAGAGTAATGGTTATTATTGACTAGTCTGGCGATAAATATTGTTCTTGATTTATGTGTACCAAAAGAGTTAGTGTTTTGTTTTAAGTTGTCTAGAAGCACAGGTACAGAGGTTGCCTGGGCATCCCGGGAATGGAATAGCGGGTGGTGATAGAAGCCATACTGCAGGAGGTTACTCATCTGCTGTTGTAACACTAAAAAGCTACGGAGGGCTGGCAGTGTTGTATTAGGGACTATATCGTACGAAAATAGAGTGCGAGTGATAACAAAAGGGGTTCGCTGGTGAAACAGTGGTCTCATTTCCCAATACGGGTGACAATGGAGAAGTAACAGGTTCTTCTGAGCTTGAATGAAGGGTAAACAGGGGTTTTACTCGAAGTGAAAGGAATTCTGGAATAAGTTATAATCTATCCTGATTTAGTACAATGGACAGAGTAGCAAATGTTTTATGTTGTTACTAACAACATTTTAATTTGAGTAAAGTTAAAGAAATATGTTTTTGTATTACCTTGTGAAGGGAGGGTCAGTCGCCGGAGTTATACTAACGCCACAAAGAGCTGCACTGTGATTGGTCAAAGCAGCGGACGAGAGAAGGGAACAAATTGTAAAGGGAGGGTCAGTAGTGAGGAGCAATACTGATGTCGCAAAAGGCAGTGCTAGCATTGATTAAATGAGCAGCACAAGCCTAAGTTTTGATTGGTCCCTAAGATAGAAGCCTTGTTAAGATTGGTTGAGAAAGAAATTGTATGTCCAATTCTGATTTGATTGCTGGGTTGATTCGTATAGGCAACAGAGTTCGAGGGTTTACGAAAGACTCTTTCATATATCGTTCATCTAGAATGTATGGAGAAAAAAGTAAGATGTCGCTAATAAAGAAAATTAAGAATTTTTTAAATAAAGATAAGCCTGTATTGACTAGAGAGGGAATTCCTGTTCCACCACCAAAAACACCTCCTTCATTTATGATGATGGAAAGAGGATATCATACTTGTGTATGGTTGGAGAATTGGGTGGAATATACAAAAGGTGATGGTGTTCTAGCTTTCACAGAACATGGTATGTTTAATGGGAGAATTATTCAGAATTTGAGAATTAGAATGAATTATCTAGAACCAAAACCTAGGTTGACTCAGTATGAGGCCTTTGATGAATGGGAAACTGAGGCATTTAAATGAGAGAAATTTAGAGGTGGGAAGAGATTTAGAGGATTTTTACCCAGCTATCCATATGAGTCACGTGAGGATCAGATGAAGCAATGGAGAAGAGCTATGGTATCAGAGGGTTTATATCCAGTGTTAATGGCTGAAGAGCAGTCCGGAAGCAAATGAAAGGAAAAGACAAAACACATAAATGTGTCAGGGTATGGAGAATCAGATGATGAATTATTGGAAGATATTTTAATTAAAAACCCTCCACCGTATAAAGAGATATCTAGTAGGGTTTCTCCGAGTGCTCCAGTGTTGGGAACACCATTGGTTCCACAGATTCTTCATGATACATCGAGTGCTAGGGTGTTAAGACAACAATAGAGAAGCTTTAAACAAAACTAGAGAAGAATTAGTACAGAAAATAACTCCTTTTAATTTAAATGCGGAAGCGTTGACAGCGCCAGTGACAACTGGTCCTGTGATCCCATTACATGGAGATAACAAGAGTAGTCCGAAACCACAAACTGTAACAGTTCCTTTAAGTAATTTTAGAAAAGAGATAGTGATGTCTGATGATCAAGCTAGTGAGAGTGATATGGCTATTTCATTAACGGAACTTCCAATTATGGAACCTTAAACTGAGACTCCAAAGAGAGTTACACTAGAAAAGGTGAAAGAAAAGGTATCTACAAGCCCTAGTGGAGCAGGAGGCTCAACAATGGCTACTCCTGAGGATTTAGAGAGATGGGCACAGGGTATAGAAAAACAAAATACACAACCAAAGGTTTTAGATATTAGCAGATCGAAAGTGGATTTTAAACCCTTTAGAGCCAAAAAACTACCGTCCTATCGCCTCTCTCCCTTACCCTTCCAAAATAATTGAAAATGTAATGAACCAACAGTTGTCGACTTTTATTGATCAGAATGGTCTACTTGACAACACGCAGTTTGGTTTTAGGAAGGGCCATGGGACGGAGACTGCCCTGATAAAAGCTGCCGAGGAGGTCAGGATAATCATGGATAAGGGTGGTGCAGCCATCCTGATACTCCTAGATTTATCCGCGGCCTTCGACACGGTCGATCACACCATCTTGATCGACCGTGTCGCCGCCCTAGGCATTCAGGGCAGGGCAAGAGCAACTTTGGCATCTTTCCTGGCCAACCGAGTACAGTCCGTTAAGATGGGATGCTTCTGCTCTCCTGATTTCACTCTCCCGTGCGGTGTTCCCCAGGGCTCCTCGCTAAGTCCGACACTTTTTAACATCTACGTGTCGGACTTGGCGAGGGTAATCAAGTCGTTCGGTATTGGTTTAACATCTTATGCCGACGACACACAGCTGGTCCTGGAGATACACAAAAACGGAGAAGCAGTGGCTGCGAACTTTCAGGAGGGCATGAAGGCCATCAGTTCATGGATGAATCGGAATTGCTTTAAGCTAAATTCCGACAAGACGGAGGTGATGGTTTTTGGCGAACTAACTCCGTCTTGGTCTCCGGTCTGGTGGCCTTCGGAACTGGGAGCTCCCCCACCACCTGTAGCCAAGGTGAAAAACTTGGGCGTGCTTTTCGACAATAAGCTTATGTTTCTAAGCCATGCCAACGCGGTGGTGTCAGCCTCCTTCTTTACCCTGAGAATGGTGAAGAAACTGCTCCCATTTCTTCCCCCAACTGCAGGTAAAACCTTAATGTCCTCCCTGGTGTTATCTAGGGTGGATTACTGCAATGGTCTATTGCTTAACGCACAAGAGCAAGTTCTGAACAAATTACAGCTTGTCCAGAACGCTGCTGCAAGGACTCTCATGGGTATACCCAAGCACGCTTCCATCTCTCCCACAATTCGTGAGCTCCACTGGCTACCAATAAGAAGTCGGATAAAGTTTAAGGCCATGTGTATCATTCACAAGGCCTTGAACAACAATGGACCCAATTTTTTCAAAAGAGCATTCAAACTGAACAAACCCAGCCGAACATTACGCTCTTCCTCGGCCCAACAGCTCCAAATCCCATGCAAAAAAAAATATCATGGGGAGATAGACGTTTTGTAGTGGCAGCATCAAAACTATGGAATCAGATCCCTTCCTCTGTCAAAGATCAATCCTCACTACTCTCATTTCGCAAACATCTCAAGACTTGGCTCTTTAACCAGTAAGACGTCAGTGGAACCCCTGCAATCTGCAAACTCCAGCGCCGAGACACCGAAAGGTATTTGCGCGCTTTAGAAATTTAAAAAATAAATAAATAAAATAAATAAATAAAATAAATAAATAAATACCATGTAATGTAAGCACAGAAAGATTGAACATTTATAGTGAAGAAGAATTGTTTTTGTGAAAAAGCATATCTAGAAGAGCAAAAAAGTTTCCTAAGATGTTAAGAGAAGTTGCTTCAGAGATTGAAATAGATATAGAGTAATCAAAGTTGTTGCAGAAACCATATTGAGTGGAATTTTTCTGAAAAGGATTTAGAAAGTATAACTACTTTTGGTAAAAGACGGCAGATAAAAGAATTGATGAACATTTTAAGAAAATGGGGAGACATTGATAAATGGAGAACTAGATGGACAAAGAAGAAGGAAGAAGCACAAGCTAAAGAAGCATTGTCAACTTTTCCAATAAGAGAGTCAGAAGAGATTGAAAGGGTATGTCCAATGAGGGAAGTACCTGGCGGTGGATATGTTCATGTTCCATGGAGCAGACAGGATATTTTGTCATTTACAAATCATTTTCCAAGGTTACGAGAGAAACCTGTTGAATAGTACAAGCAAGTGGAAAGGTTTGCAAAATTTTCAAAGGTATTGTTGAAAGATTTGGATGGTTTATTTGACATTGTGGTTCCTGCTGATTTATGGATGGAGTGTAGGATTACGATTGAATGGCCGAGTGAAGAGTATGCAAGAGATTCCAAAACAGGAGCCCTGTGAGAAGAAGTGATGACGAAGTATCACCAAGTAATTACTTTCTTAAAAGGGAAAATTCCTCTTAAAGAGACAGATTGAGTAAAAATAGATAGAACAACTCAGGAACCAAAGGAGTCTGTACACGTGTACTATGAGAGGTTGTTACAAGTGTTTAACCCCTTCCCTGCTAATGACAAGGTCAACTCGTCATGGGTTTTACCTGGCCTGTGCTTATGACGAGTTGACCTTGTCATGAACAATGGGAAACAATGATCTGCAGCACCCAGCGGGAAAACCCCTTAGCAGCCAAGGTGTTAAGCAGTATAGTAGATTTGAGAACATAGGTGATAAGGATATGGGACATTTTGTAGATCGGTTTGTGTATGGTCTGAAACCAAGAGATTAGTCAAATGATTCAACAGCACATGTTGTGCTAGCAAAGGAAAACCGTAGACAAAATATTGGAATATGCAAAGTATTGTGATGATGACATTGAGGCAAAACAGAAAAAACTAAAAGAGAAAATGATGTGGGCACAGGTGAAATTGACAGAACAGCAGAAGCAAAATTAATTTCCCAGACTGATAATGAGATAAAAGATCAGAATCAAGGTGAACAAGTGTCGAGTGGTGGTAAAGCACGAGGATGAATGAATAGAGAGGAAGCAAGGAAGAAATTTCCTTGTCATGCGTGCAGAAAGTTTGGACATTGGAAGAACGAGTGTAAAAATATCCTGAATAATAATGGGCCAAATCAACATTTAAGTCCGCAGATGCAGAATGAAGTGGCTGTGAAACAGCAACAGCAGCAGCAGGTAGTTACTCCACAGTATCAGTTGCCACAACCTCTTAGGCCAAAAAAGATTCAAAAATACAGTGTGAATGCCGGATTTCACGGAGAAAGTGGTAAGATTAACCTTGTGGTTTCACAGTTTTTTTGCAGAACGATGACAAATCAGACTATTTGCAATGACAGTGCCTGTGGGGAGAGGAAGAGGAGTGTGTGCTTGGCGCATCCTTTCTGGTAGATCAGACAGGTCCATTTATTGATGGGAAAGTTGAAGGTAGTGACATCACTTTTCTATTGGACACTGGTACTACCCAGTCAACTGTGAGAACAGCAGACATTCCAAATATACCCCTCTCGGGAGAAAGTATCCAAGTTGTAGGAGGGTCAAATAAACAAATTAGAACCCTAGTTACAAAACCAATGGGACTCCATATTGGAAATTTTAAAGACATGCATCAGTTTGGTATAGAAGTGAATGAAATGTTTTCATTAGTAACTGAAAGTGAATTACCAGAAGAATTGAGAGACACCGTAAATCCAGAGGTGTGGGACTTTACAGGAAATTATGTATGGCTAATGGCGAATGTAGACCCCATGAAATTAGTGGTGAAGGAAGGTGCAGTTTATCGAAACACACGACAGTACAAAATGAGTCCAGAGGTAAAAGCAGGAGTTGCTCCAGTAATTGATCAAATGATTAAACAAGGAATTCTGAGAGAAATGATGAGTTGTCCTGGAATTTGCCAATTATGGGACTTAATAAGCCTAGTGAAAAGTACAGAGTAGTGCAGGATTTGCGAAACATAAACAAAATTGTAGTACCTTGTTGCCCAGTGGTGCCAAATCCAGTAGTGATCCTTTATCAAATACTTTGGAATGCAAGATGGTATACAGTAATGGATCTGTGACAAGCATTCTTTTCCATTCCTTTACATCCAGACAGCCAGTATCTCTTCGCATTACGGTTTGAAAATCGTATTTTGGCATGCTGCTGAGTTCCTCGAAGGTACTCAGCGAAGCCCTCTATTTTCAATTGAATCCTGAAAAAGTGTCTAGAGTCATTGATTATGCCTAGGAAATCAGTTCTAGTTCAGTACAATGAAGACCTATTAGTGGCATCAAAGACACAAGAAGATTGTGTCACTGACACAATTGCATCACTGAACTATTTGGCCAAAGGAGGACACATTGTCTCTGGAAAAATTGCAGTTCTGTCAACAAGAAGTTAGATATCTACGGCATAAAATTGAAAGAGGCGTTAGAAAAGTGACACCCTAAAGAATAAAAATAATCAAACAGATGGAATTACCTCAAACGCAAAAGGAGATGAGAATATTTCTGGGAGGTGTTGGGTACTATAGACAGTGAATAAATAGCTTCTCCCTACTAGCAAAACCATTGATACAATTGAATCGGAAAAGAGAGAAAGATCCAAATGATTGGAATGACGAATGTTTGAAAGCATTTGTAAAATTGTGAAATTGTCTGCGTGAGGCCCTTGCCTTAGGCATGCCTGATTATTCAAAACATTTGAGCTGTTTTGCTGTGAGAGAGAAAATTGTGCGCTTTCAGTTTTAACACAGAGACATGGATTGAGCCGACATCCAGTGGCATATTTCTCTACCACTTTGAATCCAGTGATCAGCATTACCTGGCTGCTTAAAAGCAGTAGCTGCTATCTGTGTGAGTCTGGAGCAAAGTGAGTCAATTGTGATAGGACATCCTGTAAAGGTATATGTTCCTCACTCAGTTGAGATTCTTTTGACAAGAACGTGAACACAGTACCTCACTCATAGTCGGATGATTAGGTATAACAGAGTGATTTTGGGAGCAGAAAATGTGACAGTGATAAAATGTACAAAATTGAATCCTGCCACATTATTGCCAGATCCATGTTGTGAGGAAGTGAAAGAGGAGATTGATCATGATTGTTTGGGTGTGACCGAATTATGTACTAAGCCCTGGCCAGATATAAAAGAAACTCCCTTGAAGGAATCTGATCATGAATTGTTCGTGGATGGGTCATGTCTGAGAATGGAAGAAGGAGGGCTAGGTGCTGCATATGCTGGATGCAAAATAACAGGAGTCATTGAAGCATCCTGTTTACCGGGAGTCAAGTCGCACAAGTAGCCGAATTGGTGGCATTAAAAAAGGCATGCAAAAGTTGGAAAAATTGGAAAATAACCATAGTTACGGTAGTCAATATGAGTTCGGGGTTGTGCACGACTTTGGCCAGCTCTGGATGCAGAGGGGATTTCTGACTGCTTCAGGATCTCCTATCAGAAAGAGTTAAAATGTACAGAACTTATTGGAAGCATCACAAATGCCAAAAGAAATAGTGGCTGTTAAATGCACTGCACATCAGTCAGGAAGTGACAGCAGGTAATAGGTACGCAGAGCAAATTGCTTAATACTGCATGTAAAATACAATGGAAATGAACAGAAAAGTGGAAACAGGTGAAACCAGCTGCCAACGTATGTTTTTCTCAGTTCCAGAAACATGGAATGAGGTCAGACAGATGCAGGAAGAAGTTGAGGAAAAGGAAACCTGGATAAAGTCAGGGTGTAGAAAAAGAACACAAGATGAAGTATGGGTGTACTTAGATGGCAGACCAGTCATGCCAGATTGCTTACTCTCTCAAATGGCAAGAGTATACCATTGGACAACACATATTGGCAGGGATTCAATGATCAAACTATTCAGACAGAGTTGGTACAATCCAAAGTTTAGGCTAGTCGCAGAGAGCCTTTGTCAAAGATGTTTGATCTGTCAGCAGCAAAATCCAGGCAGGAAGACAGTGGTCAGTTGGGGAAAAATTGGAAAACAGAGGGCCATACACCAGGTTGCAGTTAGGCTTACCTCGTGCAATGGATTGAAGTATGTACTTGTATAGTGTGTCTGTACTCGAGATGGGTAGAGGCATACCCCACAATAAGAAATAATAGTTTCACAGTTTGTAAATTATTGTTGAGGGAGTTGATATCTTGTTTCAGTTTTCCAGTTACTTTGGAATCAGATAGCGGACCTCATTTTAACAATGAGATAATTCGATTAATCTGTGCTTCATTTGACATTGAACGAAAACTGCACTGTGCTTATCGTCCAGAGACTTCTGGAGTAGTTGAGCAGCTTAATGGCACAATCAAGTCAAGATTAGGGAAGGTGTGTGCATCCACAATGCTAAAATGACCAGATGCATTGCCTCTTGTATTGATGGGTCTCAGAAGTATACCTGATAAGAAAACAGGATTGAGTCTTCATGAGGTTATCATGGGAAGTTGAATGAGACAAACATTTATTCCTGGAAATAAATTGATGAATATAACGGATGATCTAGTATTGGACTATTGCAAAGGATTGGCTGAAATGGTGTGTTCTGCCTCTCATCAGGTTGAAGAAGATGCAGTTGCAAGGCAGCCAGACAAGGTGCGTGATTTGAATCCTGGAGACTGGGTGTTGGTGAAGAAACACACAAGAAAATCATGTCTCGCACCCAGGTGGGATAAACCACATCAAATCATACTAGTCACTACCACAGCAGTGAAGTGTGCAGGTTTACCCAATTGCATTCATGCTACCCATACCAGAAGAGTTCCGATTTGAACAACGAGAGCAATCCCTGACTGAACAGGATGAGATGTCAGAAATTGAAAGTTGTGACGTCGAAGAATCTAGAGTGATAGATCCAGAGAGACAACTATATGGCAAATAGCCAAGTACAATTCAAGAAGAGTGGATACCAGGTATTGAAATACCTGAAGCTGTTATCAAAACAAGAAGAACAAATAAATTAGAGAGACAGGAAGATAGAGAGGAAAAGACAGGGAAAGAAGAACACACTCAAGTAGAAATAAACAAAGCCATTCAGAAACCTGAGCAGGGTAAGATAGATGAGAGAAAAACAAGTTCAGGCAGAAGAAGACCAAATTGAAATACGACCTGAACAGGACCAGATAGATCTAGAAGAACAGGTTCAGGCAGAAGAAGAACAAAATACAACAAGACCTGAACAGGCGCACGCAGAAGAAGATCCAAATGCAGAAAATACAGAAATAAGACAATTAGAAAGGGAAGAGGAACAAGAATGGATTGTGCCCAGACAAGATGAAAATAAAAGAAGTTTAGCAAACGATAAGGAAGAGTTAGAAAAGGTGATAATTGGCCAGGTGGAGTAAAAAGATTAAGATAATATTTAAGGAAGTCAGAGAAGCAACCAGAACAAGTAAATGAAGTTTCAAGTCAAATTAGATCCAAACAGCCAATAGCAAAACTCACTTGAAGAAGTCCAAGATTGAGGATTCTAAACAGAAAATATAAGGCCCCTGAGTTGACCTATGTAATTTTAGAAGAATTTGAAAATCGAGATTTACGGGAAGAATCAGAGAAAGTTCATGTTGCACAGGTTGATGACAATAGATTATAATTAAATAAAGAAAGAAAAAGAGAAAAGAAATATTCTCAGATTGAAAATGGCAGAAGTTGAAGTCAGTGAACAACCGAAACGAAGTATAAAACGAAAGTGTTTAAGATTTTGCTTATGTAGTATTTTACTAATAGTATTAGTGTGGTTATTTTTAACAGTGGGAGTACCTTTGCTAATGGAAACAAGTAACAAGAATAATACAACTCCTAATGAGAAAGTAGATAGAATAAGGGGGACTAAAACAGAAATAGAGGTAGAAGGTGTTTATTAAATTGTTATTTAAGTACGCAAATACAATGGAGATTAGTGATTGTTAAGTCTGTATGAAATTACCGTCATCCGTATCAGAAGGCGTGATCTATCACCATATCCCTTTAACATATGGTGTGTCATGCAGTGTTTTATCAAGTTTATTTTATGTAACCGGAAAGCTTCAGTATTTTTACTCAAACTTAGATGTAGTATTTTCAGAACTACCTATTTGAAATAATATGAATCCAGTACTTAGTAGTAAGGATGCACAGTTTATGGGAGAATTTTTCTTAGCAATGAGTTCGATAGATATAGCACAATTACATAGAGATAATCTAACATGTATATTACGTGAAGAAGAAAAGGACTTTTTGAATTTAGTAGAAGAAAGGAGACAGGATTGAATAAAGAAGGCTGCTGAACAGAAATCCCATGTACCTCCATGGGCTGAGAAAGGGGGAATTTATGCAAAGGGCGAGGCTCATGCTGCAATGTCCCTAAACTTTATGAAAAGGGGAAAATTCTGCCTCCATAACTTAAAGACAGATTAAAATGACATTTTCATTAGTTCCAGTAAATGTGAACACAACCTCCTAATTTTAGGCGTATGGGGTCTAAAAGGGGGAACCGATTCTGTATTTCCAGGAGTTTATTATGTATGTGGGAATAATGCCTGATAGAGGTTACCTGCAAGATGGTGTGGGAGCTGTTATTTTGGAATAGTTTCTCCAAAAATTAGCCATGTGGACGGAATCAATGAAATATCTAATGGACTAACACGGATAATAATTTGTAGGTGTTATATTTAGTCCATTATTACCCTCAGTTGGAGGCATTCTAAATTTGTGTAAAATTTGCAAATTGTCAGCATTAGTTGATCGTCTTTCTACAGATACAGCTGGAGGATTCTTAATGATTATTACATAAATGGTTGCGATAAGGCCTATGGTTTAACAAAATCGTCTTGCTCCTGATATCTTATTGGCAAAAGAGGGCAGAGTCTGTGGTATGTTGAAAATTTAACATAGCTGCACTTACATTCATGACAAAAGTAAGGAAATTAAAGGGTATATTGAAAATATTACAAGAATGCATGAAGATTTGCCCCACTGGAGGTTGACAATGTATGAGGAAAACTAACAAAGAGTAACATCAATAGGGAAATGGTTTGCTAATTTTGGAAAGAGTTTTCTAGGTCAACTAATATTACTAGTAGTTGTGATAATGACAATAGTATTGATAGTAATGATCACATACAAATGTTGTAGAAGTAAGGGAAAAAGAAAAATACAATTAGAAAAGGAAGGGAAGGGAAAGAAACGAAAGAGGGAATACGAATAAATTCTGCTGGAAGAGATAAAAGGAAAGCTATATAAAAAGATGAAAAATTTGAAAGGAGAAGGAGAAACTGACAAAGTTCAGAGGGAAGGAAAAGAAGCAGAGATTTGCTAAAGTTGGCATCTGGGAATGGATGGGTAATTTTGTGATGGCTCAAAAATGCAGTCAGAGAGGGGATTGATGGAGCAATGTTTGTGGAAAAGAGACTTGCTTGGATGCAATCCACTTGTTAACTCATTAACTAAGGTATTAACAAATGTTTTTGTGAATAACTAATATGCACCACATGAACACACAGGTTAGTGAAGCTTGCATATGTGTGTACTAATGTGGATAACACTGAAGACGTACTAATACTGCTTTAAACGGGAAACTGTTGTGCGCATGTGTCAACTGTATCTAGGTAGTATGACGTATTAATGCTTGGAGTGAAATTCTGGCACATGAGCAGAAGACACAAAAATGGAGTCGGGAAGACTCATGTGCATGGCATCTGCTTACATGAATTGAGAGCAAGCTGTTTTACTAAGGCTAATGCGGGAAAAGTATTAATAAGTGAAAGAGAGTAGAGATGGGTTTATCACTAGTGCGTATTTGGGCCTCTATCGTATAACTGGAATAAGCTGAGTGATGCAAAGTCCACACCATGAAGGCCATGACTGTGCTATTGAAAGGGAGCCAAGAACAAGTTTTGCACCATGGGAACGGATGGTGAAGAGTTCAACGATGAAGACTTGTATGCAGAATATTATTAAGTTGTTTCAAAGTGAACTAAAAGACGTATGAGAACTACATTTATGAATAAAAATTAAGGGAATGGGTTTGCGAACAATAATTGAACTGATTTTAATGACATGTAAGCATGGTATGACAGAGCTTCTCCCTTGCCTGTCCAATCCTATTTCGTATTTTTATGATATTGAAACATTAATGGGTGGAACATGCAGAAACAAAGATATAATTAAGATAGTTTTAGTCCGTTTTTCAGAACAGAGAATGCTGAGAAGAAGAATAGCTGACTTCAGATCTGAGAATTCTGATGCTGGGAAAGATGCTGTGAGATACTGATGAAGAGCCGAAAGCAGTACCTGAAGCAGAACTTTCTATTTTAATTAATTGGGTTTGATCAGAAGATTCTGGAAGAATCTCGAGGAGGAAGAGAGGGGTGCGGCACACCCGTCGGTATTCTAGAGAGGTCAACTATCCTGTCCAGAATCCTGTCCTGAAGTATTTGTCTCCTGACCTATCCCAGGGGACTCTTACCACCCCTTTAGCCACGGTGTTGGTCTTTCACACCATCCTTGGAAAATGTAATTTCTCGTTATTTGCAGATGTCCTTTTCTCTCTGTCAACTAATGGTCCATCGACCAGAGGAAATAACTTGTTGATCTGTGAAGGGTTAGTTAAGTGATGAATGAGAGTATTGAATAAACTAATCCTAAACCGATAGTGAAAATAAAATAGAAATTCCATTTAACCGACCAGCGTTTTTTTTACCATTGTGAGTTTATGGGCCCAGGCGAGTATATGGTAGTAGAGTATCTGTTGTTGGTGACACACTGGATCACCCTCATCAGCCAGACTAGCTCGAATTCAGTGGCAAAGTGAGCAAGGGACCCACGTCTGGGCATATAGCTGTGTCTGAACTGGGGTGGCGAAGTGAGCTAAAGAACGATGATGGATTCAACCAAGATCTGTGACTAGGGGTGAGTGTCTGAAAAATGTCAGTGCTCTGTCCATCATCTCCATGTGTTTGCTTTGTTAGCCCTAAGATGGTAGGGTATGCCCAGACGTGGGTCCCTTGCTCACTTTGCCACTGGATTCAAGCTAGCCTGGCTGATGAGGGCTCTTTAGCCCAAAACCGATCCCAGGATGCTTGTTTCTGGTCTAGGGAAGACATGGCTTGGCAGTTTGGGCTGGACTGTTCCCATGAGGCACAGTGTCAAGACTGATTTGTATATAGCTGTGTCTGAACTGGGATGGTGAAGTGAGATAAAGAACAATGATGGACTCAACCCAGATCTGTGACTGGGGGTGAGCGTCTGAAAAGTTTCAGCGCTCCGTCCATAATCTCCTTGTGTTTACTTTGTTCACCCTAAGTTCGTAGGGTAAGCCCAGGCGTGGGTCCCTTGCTCACTTTGCCACTGGATTCAAACTAGCCTGGCTGATGAGGGCTGTTAGCCCGAAACTGATCCCGATATGCTTGTTTCTGTTCTAGGGAAGACATGCTATGCAGTTCGGATGGACTGTTTCCAAGAGGCACAGGGTCAAGACTGATTTGTATATAGTTGTGTCTGAACTGCGGTGGGAAAGTGAGCTAAAGAGCGAGGATGGATTAAACCCAGATCTGTGACTGGGTGTGAGTGTCTGAAAAGTTTCAGCGCTCCATTCATCATCTCCTTTTGTTTGCTTTCATTGCCCTAAGTTGGCAGGGTATGCCCAGACGTGGGTCCCTTGCCTACTTTGCCACTGGATTCAAGCTAGCCTGGCTGATTAGGGCTGTTAGCCTGAAACCAGTCCCAGGGTGCTTGTTTCCGGTCTATGCTTGGCAGTTCGGTCTTGACGGTTCCCCTGAGGCACAGGGTCAAGACTGATTTGCATATAACTGTGTCTGAACTGGGGTGGCAAAGTAAGCTAAAGAATGATGATGGATTCAACGCAGATCTGTGACTGGTGGTGAGCGTCTGAAACATTTCATTACCTTGTTGTTAGACCTGGCACCATTGGCGTGGGTCTCCCTTCCATTTTTGCTGTTGCCTCATGTGTTTTTGCTGGTGTTAGATGCTTTGGGCACTGTGCCACTGCTATTCAGTTCCACAGTGCAAGTGCTCCCTATTGTAAATTGATGTATTAATCAGTGGTTCCATGTTTGGCTATTTGGTTTACTTGTCAGATCCTAGTCTAGTGCACTGAGTGTGCAAAGGGCGTGTAAATCCAAATGCTGCTGGTGGGCCTGCAGCACTGGCTGCTCCCCCCACAGAAGCAGTCTTGTAAAATCTGTCTAAGGTCTGCCATTGCAGAGCCTGTGTGCAGTCTGGCACTGTCACACTGACTGGGCAAGTGCACCCACTTGCCACTCCCTAAACCTTCCCTTTTCTTCATATCAGTCACCCCTATGGTAGGCTCAAGGGCAGGGTGCATTATAAGTATAAGGTAGGACAAGCCCTGATGTATGTGTCATGTCCTAATAGTGAATTACAGCCATTTTCGTTTTTCACTATTGCAAGGCTACCTGTTCTCCATAGGCCAGAATGGGTTGTTAGAATTATTACATTTTATCATCCTAACTGACTCAGAGAACATGGTGAAAATTCAGTGAAGTTGGTTTTAACATTCTGTGTTAGCAAATACCACTTTTAGAAAATAGGTATTTGCTTGTCTAATCTTTCAAACCTGCCTCTGCTGGTTGTGTATTCCTTGTCTGGTTTTGTGAGAGACAGGGCTAGGGGATTCCAAGAGACAGGATGAGTCAGCCCAGTGGTGAATAGAGAGATTTGCATCTAGATGGGAGGGAGCAGTTGCACCTTAACTTTGAGTAGGGCTGTGCCTGCCTTCCACAATGCTAACTCCACCTCCTGGGGAGCGGCTGATGTCTCTGCCCTGCACACTGAAAGAAGAGAAGGAGTCCTGTAAACAAAGTGCTCCAGGACTGTGCTTGTCTCCCACAATGCTGACTCCACCTCCTGTGAGGCGTCTGATGTGCCTGCCCTGCACTGTGAAAGGAAAGGAGACGTCTGGTAAACAGAGTGCTTCAGAACTGGTTTGGACAGGGCAAAGGCCCCTCTCCCCTCAGAGAACAAAGGATCTTGGGGTATAAATATTGGGACCCTGATCCCATGAAATTATATCACTTTGGACTATAAGAAAAAACCTTTACTTAGGAGAGGAACCTGAAGAATCTGAGGAGAGACAATTCCCAAGCTGAAGTGCTGCTTGGGCGATTGACATGCAGTGGTTGCCTTACTGCCAAAGGAAGGAGAAAGGTACTTTGTGTACTTTGCTTTCAACTTGTGAAGGATCTCCAAGGGCTTGGAAAAGAGCTGCCTTCTGCTGAAGTCTCAGGGACAACAGACTTCACCCCCCAGCTCCCCAGATTTCTTTGGAAGGGCCTGCTGCCGTTTTCGGACTTCTGAGGAACTGCGTGTCGCAAGGAGCTGGAAGCGTGACTCATCAAGGAGGAAGCGTGTAGCCGTCGTTGGGCCTGCCATCTGTACTGCATTGGAGGGTGTTGCCGATGGAACTGTTGCACTGCACCGCATCGAGAGAAGTGTCTCGCTATGAGGTCAGAGTGTGTCGCCGTCGTTGTGCTTGCCGTCGCAACTACGAAGGAGGGTGTCGCCACTGGAACTGTCGCACTGCACCGCTTTGAAGAAAAGCGCATCACATCCCCGAGAAGCAGGCCGCGGTCAGAGCTGCTGAAGTTGCATCGTGGATGTCACCGATGTAGTTGTCGCATTGCACGGAAGCTTCACGCAACGTGGAAGAAGAGTGTTGCAGCTGAACAAGGGTGTTGCCGCTGCAGTCCACACACCGACCTGAGAACTTCTCGCTTCCCCATAGAAGCGTGCCGCATCTGGGAGATCTTTCCGTCTTTATTTCTTTGCACCGGAACTTTGCCGCATTTCCCTCGCTGAGACATTGCTTGTCGGGGATGTGCAACGCATCGTAAGGTACATTGACGCAGTGTCGCATCTTAAGAACGGAACTGAACTAAGCTACAACTACCATCTTAAAGTAACAGTATTGTGTATTTTTGTCGTTTATGGTCTTGTGGTAAATCTATATAGAGTATACTTATTTTTGATATAAAACCTTGTGTGGTGTCCATCTGTGGTGTTGTCACTGGGTTACTGTATGCGGTCACAAATGCTTTACACACTGCATCTGAGATAAGCATGTCTGCTCGTGCCAAGCTACCAAGGGGGTGAGCGGGGGTTATTTTAGGAGTCTACCCCCTTACCCTGACTAGAGGCAAGGGTCCCTATTTGTCACAAGTACCTACCTGTGCCAACTAGAGACCCCCAAATCTAACACTTCTGTTTGCTTTTTTCGCCCTAAGTTGGTAGGTTATGCCCAGACGTGTGTCCTTTGCTCACTTTGCCACTTGATTCAAGCTAGCCTGGCTGATGTGGGCCGTTAGCCCAAATCCTGTCCCTGGATGCTTTTTTACTGTCTAGGGATGTAATGGCTTAGCAGTTCTGCCTGGACGGTGCCCATGAGGCACAGGGTCAAAACTGATTTGCATATAGCTGTGTCGGAACTGGAGTGGGGAAGTGAGCTAAAGAACGATGATGGATTCAACCCAGATCTGTGACTGGAGGTGAGTGTCTGAAAAGGTTCAGCGCTCCATCCATCATCTCCTTGTGTTTGCTTTGTTCGCCCTAAGTTGGCATGGTATGCCCAGACATGGGTCCCTTGCTCACTTTGCCACTGGATTCAAGCTAGCCTGACTGATGAGGGCTGTTTGCCCAAAACCGATCCCAGGATGCTTGCTTCCGGACTAGGGAAGACATGGCTTGGCAGCTTGGCTGGACGGTTCCCATGAGGCACAGGGTCAAGACTGATTTGCATACAGCTGTGTCTGATCTGGGTGGCGAAGTGAGCTAAAGAATAATGATGGATTCAACTTAAATCTGTGACTGGGGGTGAGTGTCTAAAAAGTTTCAGCACTCCGTCCATCATCTCCTTGTGTTTGCTTTGTTTGCCCTAAGTTGGCAGGGAATGCCCAGACTTGAGTCCCTTGCTCACGTTACCACTGGATTCCAGCTAGCCTGGCTAATAAGTACTGTTAGCCCGAAACTGGTCCCAGAATGCTTGTTTTGGGTCTGGGGAAGACATGGCTTGGCAGTTCGGGCTGGACTATTCCCATGAGGCTCAGGGTCAAGACTGATTTTCATTTAGCTGTATCTGAACTGGGGTGGCGAAGTGAGCTAAAGAACGATGATGGATTCAACCCAGATCTGTGACTGGGGGTGAGTGTCTAAAATGTTTCAACAGTCCGTCCATCATATGCTTGTGTTTGCTTTGTTCGCCCTAAGTTGGCAGGGTGTGCCCAGACGTGGGTCCCGTGCTCACTTTGCCACTGGATTCAAGTTAGCCTCGCTGATGAGGGCTGTTAGCCTGAAACCGATCCCAAGATGCTTGTTTCGGGTCTAGGGAAGACATGGCTTGGCAGTTTGGGCTGGGCTGTTCCCATGAGGCCCAGGGTCAAGACTGATTTGCATATGGCTGGGTCTGAGCTGGTGTGGTGAAGTGAGCTATAGAACGATCATGGATTTAACCGAGATCTGTGACTTGGGGTGAGTGTCTGAAAACTTTCAGTGCTCTCTCCATCATCACCTTGTGCTTACTTTTTTTACTCTAATTTAGCAATGTTATGCCCAGACGTGGGTCCCTTGGTCACTTTGCCACTGCATTCAACCTAGCTTAGCTGGCTGATGAGGGGCGTTACCCTGAAACCTGTCCTAGGATGCTTGTTTCCGGTCCAGGGAAGACCTGGCTTGGCAGTTTGATCTAGAGTGTTCCCATGAGGAATGGGGTAAAGACGGTTTGCATGTGGCTGGGTCTGAACTTGGGTGGGGAAGTGAGCTAAAGAGCAACTATGGGTTCAACCCAGATCTCACTTCGCCACCCTAGGTCAGACACAGCTATATGCATATCAGTCTTGACCTTGTGCCTCATGGGAACAGTCAAGACCAAACTGCCAAGCCATGTCTTCCTAGACCGGAAACAAGCATCCTGGGACAGGTACCAATCCATGTCTTCCTAGACCGGAAACAAGCATCCTGAGACAGGTGTCGACCCAGCCACATGCAAACCAGTCATGATCCCGCTCCTCTTGGGAACACTCCAGCCCGAACTGCCAAGCCAGGTCTTCCCTGGTCTGGAAACAAGCATCCTGGGACCGGTTTCAGGGTAATACCCCACATCAGCCGGGGTAGCTTGAATCAAGTGGTAAAGTGAGCAAGGGACCCACGTCTGGGCATTCCCTGCCAAATTAGGGCAAACAAAGCAAACACTAGGAGATGATGAACGGAGCACGGAAACTTTTCAGACTCACCTCAAGTCACTGATCTGGGTTAAATCCATAATTGTTCTTTAGCTCACTTTGCACCCCAGTTCAGACCCAGCCATATGCAAATCAGTCTTCACTCCTTTCCTCATGGGAACAGCGATTTGCATACATTTGCTATTAGGTACTTGCAAAATGCAACTTAGGTACCTGTAGCCCTATGTGCGTATATATAATGTGTGTTCTTTTTTGGATTTTTTCAACTAAATGAAAACATTTCCCGTTTTAACCAGTTTCAAGAATGCCATAGTTTTGATGCAAAGCCCAGTCTGGCTACTTTAGTGCAGCTCTGGAACCATGATGACTGGCATTTACAATGTTTTATTTTATTTTCCACCATTGCTGGAGCAGATTTTCTAAGACTAAGGGTCGGCAAATGGGTGGTGGGTTAAAAATAAAATAAAACCCACTTACTTGCGACACATCCTCCACATAACAGCTGGCAAAAGGGCATGCCACTTTGAAATGAAGTGCCCGGCAGCCCATATTCCTCCCTGTGGCTGCTTTCAGTAAGCCCCGCCCCATCCTGACACTTGATTCGGGACAGGCGGATGAAAAATGAAATGGTAATAAATTAACTTTATTACCATTTAATTTTTACCTCTGGGGCTTGAGACATTTTGGTTAGTGGGACGATGCTCCTCCACTCTTACGGAGGAGCAGCCCCTGTCTATAGCATGTGCTTTATTGATTTTGTAGTATAAAGCAAGATCTAATGCAGCAGGATTGTGCTAAAATTAAATTAAGTGGTATCGAGCATTTTTGCCCTTGTAGAAGCTGTGCATGTGAAATCTGTACCATTTGGGAAGAAGGTGCATGGGCATTCAGTACTTCATTTCGATCCTGTTGTGAGTGATTACAGTCATATACATATAACCTGGGTATAAACAAGCAACAGTACTTTTAGACAGACAAACACAAAATATCGGTTTTGTGCTAAATTGGGATTATTGGATTGTATTGGCACAGCAACAAATACAGGGGAAAAGAACAACTGTAGTCCTTATGTACGGCACCTGTGCAGTCCATATATGCCATCAGGCTCGGACTGGGATCCTGAATGCACTCTGGCAAAATGTTCAAACTAGCCGTTTTCTTCTTCCTCTATTATCTCTCTCTGACCCCCTGCTCTCCCGAAGCCCCTCCCTTGATCCCCCCCTCCACCTGCTGCGGAAGCTGGAGAACCTGACAGAGTTTCCATCAGCAGCCCCCTGCGTTTAGTCCAGACCTTCAATGGCTCCAGTCTAGTGGGGGAATACTTAGTGGAAAAAATGGGAAGTCTGGGTCAGTCAGCCACTTCCAGTCAAGACTCTACATGGAGTGATGCGTTTCCGCCCATTTCAGTGGCTCATTAAATGGAAGAAGCTGTGCTTGAAGTGGTCTAGATCATCAAAAAATTTGTTTTCATTTTAGGCAAACAGTTCCCATACTTCTTGTTGCCTCACCCCCAAATGATATGATTCTGCCCCCATCGCACTCCAGACTTTTTTACTCACTTCTACCTCTACCTCAAACTCAAGCAAGGGCGAGTTGCGCTGCCTTGTATGACATAGTAAATAAATGTAACGCTAAGCAGCAGCTTGCACTGGATTGCATTACATTTCATAGTGGTAGGCCTTCCATGGGTGGAGCAGAGACATTCCATTGCATCCACCCATGGAATTTGATGCAATCCCTGATTTACTAATGGTATTAAAGCAGGAATTGCACCAAAAAGCTGTACCTACCACAGAGAGGCATAATCAGGAGAAATATCTTTATTGCCAGTCGTTACTTCCTCTCTCTATACCAGAGGCATTCTGTATCACAAATACAAAGAGGAAAATGCCTCTCTGGGAGGTATTCCATTCCTGCACAAAAACAATCCTGCCTATAATCAGGTGCAAGGGTGCTTGCCCTGGCAATAGGCAGCAAACAGTGCGCCAGCACTAGGAGGGAGCATATCTTAGTAAATGTGTGCGTTGTACGAAACAATAGTAAATATGATCCCAAGTTTAGAATTGACAACTATTTCGAAAGAGTGACAGTTAGTGATTATAACAGAGATTTGAAGAATGTTATCTGTGCAAAGTCTTCCAGGACACGGGCATGTTTTATGCTCTTTTACGCTGATTCAATATGTTGATGTTTATCACATGGTGGTAAGTTCCACCCTTTTACGATTTTAACAAATCAAATAAAAGTATTTATTTATGATGAAGGTTATGAGACACATAGGTGCCAGAGTGACAGAAACACTGTAGTGAGGCAGGCTAGAACCCTTGAGAAAATGTTAGAAATTTCTCTCTGGATAACAGTGGAAATTAATCCTCTCACAAACATAGATTTTCACTCATGCAAAGTTGGTGAGAGCATTTGAATAGCTATACAGAAAAAAAGATAGAAATACTTTTTTTGTGAAAGATGAAAAACAATCTTTCAGCAACCAGAGAATAGCAATCAATGTACCTAAAGCGCAAACGAGAGATGCAATTAAAATATTCTTCACAATTATTCCTCGTACCATTGACTGAAGAGAACCTCAAGTAGAAGAAAGAGAAAACTTGCCCTTCACATTTTCCAACGTAGATATTAATGTGGTGAAGAATTATAAATATATTAATATGTTTGATGTTAATGGGGTAATCTTGTAAATCTATCTATCTATCTATCTATCTATCTATCTATCTATCTATCTATCTATCTATCTATCTATCTATCTATCTATCTATCTATCTATCTATCTATCTATCTATTTATCTATCTATCTATCTATCTATCTATCTGACTTATAAGTGTTGAGGAGAATTACTGTAACTTGTGTGTTAATTTGCATAAGGCTCCTCTCTGATTTAACATTACTCGATATCTTCATTCTAAAAGTCACTTCTGGGACTTTGGTATTTGGTACTGTTTGTTGTAAAACTGTGCAAGTCGAATGAAAGTTTATCTTTGGCACACTGCTTTACATATGGTTTCTGTCTGGCACCTTTCAAACCTTCCCCTGTGGTGGTGAATAATAGAGCCCATTGATTTTACAATGACTGCCATTTCAGTATTTGCCAATAGGCTGAGAAATTGAAGTGCTTTAGTGAATTATGCACTAATGGTCAACCGACTGATAACACTGCGGGACAAGACAGTGCAGCTTGGAGTGGGACACTGAATTAATGGCAAAAATGTAACCGCGCTGTGCACGCAATGAACTGCCTCTGTTGGAGAAGTGAAGCATGCACCATAAATACAATTATATAGGAAATCGTTGGGTTGAGGAAACAAGTCTAAATCGGGTGAAGGACAGGGCAGCTTGTCCTTCAGTGGGACAGTAATGACTCCATCAAGGGAAAGGTACGACTCTCTTAAAAAACACCATATAGTAGAATTATCTGAAAAGGCTCCCGCAAAAGCAATCAAAATAGGTCTTATTTAAGGATCCGCATGCCAATCAATATTATTTATGAAATGCAACGTCATTTAAGTTAAACTTTTCAGTTAGGTGTCCGATTAAGTATACATTTCTTGCAATAATTATACATTTCTTTTTGATTTGTCATCGCTTTAAAAGTCTATTTAGAATCATCAAAGAATTTATAGATGATCAAAATAGAACTTTGAGGGGATTTGCGTAATACACAAATCAGGTAGAAGCATTATATGGCTGAGATACCCGCCACCCCCTCTCAACACAATCCCCAAGAATTGGGAAACCGGAAACAGTTCTTGAACTTTTGGAAGGCGGGAAGGGAGTTACCCTTCCCGGCCGTATTTATTAAAATATGAAACAAAAATGAAAACATTAAAATAACAGTTTCATATAATGTACAATTTCATTTCCATATTACGATGTTTGGCTAACCTTAACAGATCTCTAATACAAAGGTTCTCCTAGCCGAACTAACATCCTACAAAACATTTGACTTGAAATTGTACATCCTAACGTTAAGGGCCAACGGCAAGGTCGTAACCGGTGTCAGATCCCTAAACCAGAAATACCACCCTCACTTGTGAGGGGAGCGACCGCACAGAGGCGTACCTCAAGTGCATCTACCAATTTCCCTTGGACTTGACGGGGGCCCCAATGAACTCGACGCCATTTAACGGTCGTCCGAGGACTCGTGTGAGGTGTCTAAAAGGTAGCGTAAACCCCCTCCCGCACCCCACCCAACTTACCCATCTGCCGTCGCAGATGTCCTGGCCCCGGGAAATTCCCCAGGAGGGCCCGTAGCCCCTCCTATCCAGGAAGGGGCCTTGACCACCTTTCCTTTCCTTCCAGCGGCCTATCCTTAGACGGGACCGCCTCCCCGTTGAGGGGCCAATGGCCACCTCCCCCGAGCGCTCCCATCCATAATGGGTGACGCCCCCCCATAGGGATCTTCCAATTACTGCTCACCGATCATGACCTTACCGCCCGACAATAAATACGACAAATCTACCTAAATTACTAAACTACAAAAACAATTATAACTTCTTACGAGCATGATTACTGATCAACACTAGTGCAAAATACTTTATTTGAAAAAACATACTGAAAGTGACCATCTTTATTGCAAATTCAAAATATCACGACAATCATCACAACCTGCAAGAAATAGGGTTACCACATCAAAACTTTATTCAAAAACAACTAGGTGTCCTCAGGGGCTGGTGGGTGGGTCAAAATTGGCTCTTCGTTCCGTCTCGAGCTCACGTGCAGCGGGGTGGTGCAGCTTCAGAGCACAGGAACAAGAGGAAGCTTTCTTGGCTTGTTGCTCCTTTTATCCGTCTTCAGGGCGGGCGTAAACCCGCCCCCGCCTGCCTCCGAGGGCGTGGCCGGTCGCGTCAGTGTCTAGGACAACCCACTCCAGGGCGGGAAAAGGCGCGCCCCGGCTACGCCGCTTCGGGCATACCAGCCGAGACTCGCCCTCCGCCCAAGATGGCTTCCCGGGGGGATCGTGGTACTCCACCATACGTTCGGGGGGACCGAATGGTCGCCCCTTTCCATATGGCTGAGATACCCGCCACCCCCTCTCAACACAATCCCCAAGAATTGGGAAACCGGAAACAGTTCTTGAACTTTTGGAAGGCGGGAAGGGAGTTACCCTTCCCGGCCGTATTTATTAAAATATGAAACAAAAATGAAAACATTAAAATAACAGTTTCATATAATGTACAATTTCATTTCCATATTACGATGTTTGGCTAACCTTAACAGATCTCTAATACAAAGGATCTCCTAGCCGAACTAACATCCTACAAAACATTTGACTTGAAATTGTACATCCTAACGTTAAGGGCCAACGGCAAGGTCGTAACCGGTGTCAGATCCCTAAACCAGAAATACCACCCTCACTTGTGAGGGGAGCGACCGCACAGAGGCGTACCTCAAGTGCATCTACCAATTTCCCTTGGACTTGACGGGGGCCCCAATGAACTCGACGCCATTTAACGGTCGTCCGAGGACTCGTGTGAGGTGTCTAAAAGGTAGCGTAAACCCCCTCCCGCACCCCACACAACTTACCCATCTGCCGTCGCAGATGTCCTGGCCCCGGGAAATTCCCCAGGAGGGCCCGTAGCCCCTCCTATCCAGGAAGGGGCCTTGACCACCTTTCCTTTCCTTCCGGCGGCCTATCCTTAGACGGGACCGCCTCCCCGTTGAGGGGCCAATGGCCACCTCCCCCGAGCGCTCCCATCCGTAATGGGTGACGCCCCCCCATAGGGATCTTCCAATTACTGCTCACCGATCATGACCTTACCGCCACAGGCCGGATAGTTGACCGGCTATCCGGACCCCCCACTCCTGCCTAAAGGTCATGTTTTAAACCCTTCAACCAAGCTATGAGGTCTCCTATGAGTAACTCATTCCCCACCCGGGACAAATGAACCCCGTCCCCCAAATACATACTGTCCCCTTTGATACAACCATGCGAAACAGAATGCAGTGTACTTGAACGAAACAATCTACTCACTTTGTTATTTATTTTCCTTACTGAATGATTCAGAGCAGAAACCGAAATAGCCCCCCACCACACTTTCCGTGGGATCATATGGGACCATGCAATTGTGCACCCTGGAACTCTTCTTGCCAACCAACTTACTGTGGAAAGCATTGCCTCAAGAAGAAGTCGTCTACCAGTGGCCACTAAATCGTTGCCCCCAAGATGGACTATGATTATAGACGGCGGTGACCTTGTCCGCCCTAACAAACCCTCGAAAAAGGATTGAAACTGGTCAATACAGAGCCCGCCCTTCCCGTAGAAGGACACCCTGTACCCGTATTCCCCAGCCATGTGAATCATATCACCTGCTTTGAATACGTCCGCGGCACGCCTCACGTATGAGTGGCCCACGACCCACACCTCCTTTTTCGCAGTCGGTGATCTCTGACCGCTGGTCTCCAGGTGTCGGGTCGACTGCACAGTCCGCCCCGCTTCGTAAGCTTGCGCAACTGAAAACCAAACAAAAACAAGAAGCGTGAGTATATCATTACAGCTTCACAACATGTGCAACCGCACATACCTTTTATAACAGTTCGAGGACCAACGCCCCACACGTTTTACTTCCTCTACACTCAGACCCTTGGCTGTAGCCTCAGTAGCAGCCCCTATCCGAAAGGAATGGGTCCCGAACTCGCCGGGGTTCAAGCCCGCGGCCGAAATCGACATCGCAAGCACCCTCTGGAACTGAAACCTCGTCAGTGGGGTGGCGTCAGCGTGTCGCAACAAGGTCCCCCCCCATGCTGCCACCCTCTGCGCTAAATATTCCTCTACGCATACCACAGGGCACATGGAAGAACCGGGGATCCTCTGAATGATTACGCAGTCCCCGATTGCACCCTGATCGGATTTGGACCTAACAAACGAGACCGTCATCGTCTCCCCCCTGACCTGAATGTGCTCCCGGCACAGTCCCCCCATCATATCCCGCTTGTTCTTCGCCACTAATTCGCTTACCCGCATAGCCCCATGGAATGCTAGTGCAAATGCGGCTCGGAACAACACTGCTTCGTACCGGGATGAACACGTTGCCGGGAGTACGGACCATAACAGGGTCAGCCTATCCAGACCTATCGGGTGCCTCTCATCTACTCTGCGACCCTCAAGGCGTTGCCACCCACGTAGCGCTTTCTGTACAACGAAAGACGCTGTCGGGTCCTGGATCCCATGAGCCTTTGCCATAAAGGAAATGGCGGCCCGATGCCTCTGGGCCGTGGCTACTGATTTGCCCGCCTGATGTAAAGAGAGCAGAAATTTCACTACAAACTCTTCCTGACCCCAAAGTTCCCCCCTAGCAGTACCCAAAAAGGCCCAATAGGAACGGAACGCCCCTTCATATGCCTTCCTCGTCCTGGGTGCTAAACTCTCTCCCACGAGGTTTTGTAGTTCGGGGCACCGAGAGACCAGAGAGCTTCGGGAAAGGGTGCCGCCACCGGGTCCGCTGTGGGCAGAAAACCCCAGAAGGCCTGCATACGGAAACGAGAAAGCGCATCAGCTGCTTGGTTCATCACCCCCGGCACATGTCTTGCCCTAAACAGTACATTCAGTTGCATGCATAACAACACAATTTCCTTGAGCAGTCTCAGAATCAATTTGCATCGTGCTGCCTGACTATTGATACACTCCACCACGGTCATGTTATCAGACCAGAACACCACAGAGTGATCACGGAACCCCTCGGGCCAAGTTTTCAATGCCACCAAAATAGGGAAAAGTTCGAGAAAAGCAATGTTACTTGTCAACCCGCACTCGTGCCACCATGACGGCCATTTTTGAGCCGACCATTGTGCGCCAAATATGGCACCAAAACCTATACTCCCCGCCGAATCTGTCCACAGCCCCAGCTCCTCGGAGGACACCGCCGGCCTGTTCCAGACAACTCGACCATTGAAATCCGCCAGGAATGCCAACCAAATGCGCATGTCCTGGCGAACCTCTGCCGAGAGCCTCGTGCGATGATGACCTTCCTTCAGGCCGACCATGGCTTGTGCAATCGAGCGGGAAAAGGGGCGCGCCATTGGCATCACTCTCAGGGCAAAATTCAACTGACCCACCACCTGTTGCAATTGATGCAGGTTTACCTTTGTTGCACGAATACATGTCTCAAGGGATAACCTGAATTTTAGCACTTTTTCCTTGGGTAATCGAAAACAACCTTCTACCGAGTCGAGCTCGATCCCCAGAAACTCGAGCAAGGTCGAGGGACCCACAGTCTTACCTGGTGCCAATGGCACACCGAATTGATTCATTAAGACACGAAATTCATGTAAAGCCTGTCCACACTCAGGATCCCCGGCTGCCCCCAAAAACAGAAAGTCATCGAGATAGTGCATAACATGTTGAAAACCTGTCTTCCTTGTGAATACCCATTGCAGAAAACAACTGAACTTCTCGAAATAGGCACAGGAAATCGAGCACCCCATTGGCATACATCTATCCATGTAATAGCGACCCTGAAACTGAAAACCAAGGAGACGCTGATCGTCTGGGTGTACCGGGAGCAACCGGAACGCTGACTCGATGTCCGATTTCGCCATCAGCGTCCCGGGCCCCAGGCGATTCAACATGGCAACGGCCTCATCGAAAGATGCGTACCGCACCGAACACACTTCCGGGTCTATCGCGTCATTCACGGAAAGACCACGTGGGGCTGACAAGTTATGTATCAGCCGAAACTCACCCGGGTCCTTCTTGGGGACCACCCCTAGAGGGGAACAAACAAAGTTAGCAACCGGTGGCAAATCGAATGGACCGGCGACGCGACCTCGAGTCACCTCTTTCCCAATCTTTACCTGTACCACCGCCGTGTGCTGCAAGACCGACTGTTGATTCTTACAATTTGCTACACCCTGAAAATCCCCCACTGGGATGCGGAAACCATATAAAAACCTGTTTCGCAACACCCCAGCGGAAGCATGATCCGGGTATTCGTTGAGCCAAGGAATCATTGCCATGGTATCAATCGGGGTAGGTAAAGGCGCCCCTCGGACTATATCAGACCTGTTTGGCGCCTCCCTTACCACCGTTATCACCCGTTTTGGCTCTGCACATGGACTCAGGATGGGATGGCTGCCCACACCCCCCACACTCATGTCTGAATTTGCATGACCCCTGGGGCCTCGTACATTTCCCTCTGTTAAAATTCCAACAGACCCCCCTTTACCTGTGTTGCCACTCAGCTTCGAGTGGTACTCGTTACCTGCACCCGTCCGAAAGGGTGTCCCAGAGTTTTGGCGGGAAGATTCCCCCCCGTTACTCCCTAACAATGGTACCTTCAACATTCCTGTACTCTCCATTTTTTGCCATGACACGGAGTCGTAACAATCCCAAGTCAAAAATGGGTCGTGTTCCTTAGCTTTTCTAAAAAGATTGTCATAGCAGAACCACTGATTGCCCCCATATGCTACGGAATACTCCATGATACGTGATTGATAAATTGGCAACTCGGTCAACAACTCGGGCCTGCGCTCGCCCATGATGGAGGTAAAAATGCCCCACGCTCTGCCCCAAGTACCAATGTTTTCGTCAACCTTAACGGCGGCCATTTTTGCGCGCCAAACACTCGGATGCATGAGCTCCTTTTGGCTCTTTACATGCTCCATCTCGTAATGATCGGTAAGCAAAGAAAAAATGTTCACATACTTATTCGCCCAAATCTTTTCCTTAACTTCCAGTGGAACATGCTGAGCCACCTTTTCCCTTCGTGAAGGTACAGACCCCTCCCCCGCAATCGGCAATGGCTGCTTACCTGAACCAGACGCTGCATCTGCCACCGAACCTGGGCCTGATGCGTTAACAGAAGATGGTGCCTTCGCAGCCTCCCTAGATTCCCGCAGTTGCCTCATTACTGCGCGGGCGTCGTCAGCCGTGGTGCCCTCGTTATCTTTTCCCAACCACGCTGCCAATTGTGCCGCTAACTCGGGAGGCATATCCTCTCCGTTCACGGGGGTGACCACCACGGGGATCGGATTCCCCCCTTTCGGCACCGGGGTTGGCTCCTCAAGTGGGGTATCGGGAACCGGGGTTTCCCCCCCGAGTGCCCCCCTTCTGGACCTCTTGCCTCTCCCACCGGGGACTGCTCCCGGCAAAGGCCGTTTCGGTCCTCCCTCCCCGTCCTTAGCCGCCATCTGCTTCTTCAAATCGGCTACCTCCTTCATGAGCATGCGGAGCATCTGATCGGTACTGACCCGCTTCCCGACTTTCTTGGGCATTCTAAGACGGAATATCTGTAAGACAAAAAGAAAGATTACAACGCTCAAAATTGGCTCTTCGTTCCGTCTCGAGCTCACGTGCAGCGGGGAGGTGCAGCTTCAGAGCACAGGAACAAGAGGAGGCTTTCTTGGCTTGTTGCTCCTTTTATCCGTCTTCAGGGAGGGCGTAAACCCGCCCCCGCCTGCCTCCGAGGGCGTGGCCGGTCGCGTCAGTGTCTAGGACAACCCACTCCAGGGCGGGAAAAGGCGCGCCCCGGCTACGCCGCTTCGGGCATACCAGCCGAGACTCGCCCTCCGCCCAAGATGGCTTCCCGGGGGGATCGTGGTACTCCACCATACGTTCGGGGGGACCGAATGGTCGCCCCTTTCCATATGTTATGTTGTCTTCATTTTATTTGTAAAGCACATTTAGATAGTACTTCATGGCGCTCCTAAACAATAGAAGTAAAGGACAATAGGCATCAGATAAAAAAACAGATCCCAAAAAACACACAGAAAATAAGCCACAGCTTGGAGTACTAAAGGAGGAGGCTAAACAATGGCCATCACAGAGCAAAGACAGGTAGATGAAAGAAACCTGTGGCATAATATCAACGTCAAATATATTGCGAGTTACAAGTATTGCAGCATACATATCAAATTTAAATGCTTACAAAGTAAACTACAAAAATATCTACAAAATAGCGTTGTGGTAATAGCGTTGTACTGACATGCAGATTTACAAAACGTTTGCACCAGTTTAGCATCACTTGTGTGCTCTAAACCTGGCACATAGGGCTTAGATTAGGAAGGGGTGTCACCCCCACGCACAAGAGTAAGCCAATTGGTTAACTCTGTGGGTGGGGACATGTAAGTTACACTCGGAATTTGTGAATACCGAAAGTAGCAAACTTACTACAAAGTGTAAACTTACTAAAAAGCGTAACTTACCTTTGTGAATCAGGCCCCCAAAATTTATTTGGGATTTACTTTATAGCAAAAAAATGTATATGTGCTGGAGAGTAGTCCTAAAGTAACACAAAGTAACGTTTACACAGTTCAGCTTCACTTTGCTTCGTTTTTGATGCAAAGCCCTATCTGTAAACATTTGCTGACATGGCTTTACCTATACAAATAATGCCTCTTCAAGGCTGCCATTGTAAAGAAGATTTTTTTTATTTTTCTAAACGTTTCTGACTTTGCATGTGTGCTGCACTGTACAGCACACGGCGAAAGCGGGAAAAGCATTAGGGCCCTATTTACAAGAAATGAACTCAGGGCGGTGCCGCAAGTCATTTTGCCTTGCTGCGTTAGTTTCGAAGCACAGGGATGCAACATATTTAGAAAGATATGTCACATCGCTGTGCTTTTCCCTGCGCTGGTGCACAAACTACTGCCATGCGCCGGCGCAGGCACCCTTGCACTATGGTAGAAGGATGCAGGCATCGTGGGGAGATTATTTTTGTGCAGGAACGGGCACCTTTTTGCACAAAAAAAATGAAATGAGGTGATTTTCTCTTCCAATGCGTAAAGCATGCATTGAAAGAGGAAAAAAACAAGGAGAAATGGAAACATTTCTCCACGTTGCACCTCGCTACGCCACCCTTGGGGTGGGTAGCATTCTGACGCATTTCCAGGTTTACGATTGCAAATGCATCAGTGAACATGAGTGTTGCGAGGGAACACCTACAGCAACACCCATGTCACAACCCTAAGACGCAAAGTATTGCGTGAAAAGGGGCGATATTACCAAGCTCTCGTAAAGCCAAGCAGGGTGGCTTTACGTGTGCTTGTAAATATCACGCAGAAGGTTGCGCTGCAGGTGCATCATGCAACGTGACTCACCGGCGCCGCAAAGGGCTTGCAAATAAGCCCCTTAAAGTTTGTCTAGGTGTAGTGTATTGTACTGGAATGATACCCTTGCAGATCAAAATGTATGTTAGAAACGAGGCTGACAACTTGGCACTATGAGACAAAGTTGTGTGAGTGGTGCTAGTCAGCCTATTGTGCGGCAGCAACATGGAAGAGAGCAGGAGTAGCATGTCTTAGTACATATGGCTTTCTCCTCCTTTCTCCTCCTCATGCAATGTGGTGCAGCAATTTTCTATCTGTGAACCCCTTTCTATCTGTCTGTCTATCTATGTAGCAGACTGTATTTCTATCTATCTATCTATCTATCTATCTATCTATCTATCTATCTATCTATCTATCTATCTATCTATCTATCTATCTATCTATCTATCTATCTATCTATCAATATATTGATATGTTTCATGTTAATGCGGTAATCTTGTAAATCTATCTATCTATCTATCTATCTATCTATCTATCTATCTATCTATCTATCTATCTATCTATCTATCTATCTATCTATCTATCTATCTATCTATCTATCTGTCTGTCTGCCAGCCTGCCTGTCTGTCTGTCTATTTGTTTGTCTGCCTGCCTGCCTGCCTGTCTGTCTGTCTGTCTGTCTGTCTGTCTATCTATTTATCTATCTATCTATCTATCTATCTATCTATCTATCTATCTATCTATCTATCTATCTATCTATCTATCTATCTATCTATCTATCTACCTATCTATGTAAAAAATATAATAAATATTTAAAACGAAAACAGACTTTAATAAGTAATGACAAAAGTAAAATTACACAAAATAAAAATGCTACAAAATTTAAAAATGCATTAACTATTTACTAAAATTCATACTACTCAAAATGTATTGAATACATTCAAAATATTAGATTACAATAAACATATTTTGGAAAATAAAATCATAAATATATATTAAAATATATTAAATAATTAAAATAAACCAATCTAAAATTTAGAAAAAATTATAATGTAAAATAAATACAATAACTAATACAAAATAGATATTTCTTCAGTGGGGCCGTCAGCCAACTGCAGATGCTGGGGAAAGTAAGAAAAAAGAGCACCTGGTGCTTGCATCAGAGTCTTTGTTTTTTCTGTTCCACAGACAGGGCTGAAGCAGAATCCCTCCCACTTCAGCTCCCACCCCTCCCCACACCCATCGGTGATGTCACTATGCTATGAGTTGTGTTGATGTCACTGCACCATGAGTCGTGTTGATGTCACAAACCCACTTGGGAGCTGGGAGGAAGGAACAACTGAGTGCTCCCTAATGCATTCAGTGGGTATTAAAGGCCCTAGGATACCTCTCCACATCTGAGAGGGGCATCCACAGAATGGGGAGTATCTCCCCTTTTCAACATTGCTTTTCTCAAAATAATTACTGCTTGTGGATCGCAGATGTGCCATGAACCATGAGCATGAATTTACTGGACACCAGGTATTTGTAGTATTTTTGGGAGAGCGGTCATCCCCTCTTGTACACAGGCCGACCTTCTTAGGGACCATATCTTTCTTAAAGTTGTTTGCTTTTCTCTAGGTGGCACAATCGCTCCCTCAAATAGACACAATCTTACCTCCAGGAATAGCAAAATCCTGCACATTTTTGGGCAGTATGCCCTTCTGCTATGCAGGCTGACCCCCCTGAGGACAAACATTTGTAGAAGAATGCTTGTTTTTCACCTCAGGCGTGATTAGCTACTCAAGGGAAATCAAAATGGTGCAAATCTTTTTGGGGCTCAGCGCCTATGGTATACAGGCCAACCCCCTTAGGGGACATCATTTTTTTTTACACAATGACTGTTTTCCCGTGGGGATAATCGGGTGGCCTTCAAGGAGGGTATGGACGTGATTGTCGCCCCTAGTGGTAAACAAAATAGTGGCCTAGTTTCTCAGGAGTTGGTTCATATGTCAGATGGGCCGGCAATTGGCAGGGGCGTCATTTTCTTTGGACAATGTTTTTTTCCCCTGGGGGGGACCATTAGTTCCCCAAGGATTGAATGGTTTCCCTTAGGGGAAAACAAATTGTACCAAATCCTCTGGACTCAGAGGGAGTGTATGGGCCTGTGTTATGGGCTGACAGCAGGTCTTTACTGTTGATTTCCCTAATATTACCACTAAAATTCTCTGCAAGAAGCAAAAATGCATGAATTCAATACTGTGAAAACAAGTTATACAGCTCATTTTTCCAAGTTCAAAATGTCCTTAATGTTAAATAATAGGCTATGTTTTAGGTGTTGTATTAGCTTTTAATACACATATGGAAAATTCTTAAGGGGTTTGCAGCCTGACCCTGTATCATATGGTCTGTTGTTTTGTCATTCACATTTTTCTTCCAGCCAATATAGCAAGCAGCATGGGGCAATGAGTCAGCCCTTGGCTAATGTCACTGCGAGGGGTAAAAATTAATATGCCTGCTCCAGGGGTGTGTAATAGTAGGGCAAGTGCAGGATAGTGTAGTAGTAAAAATTAATATTCTAACCCCAGGATGGTGTAATAGAAGTGCAAATGCAGGATAGTTTTGGGGTAAAAATTACTATTCTAACTCCATTAGGATAATAGTAGGACAAGTGCTGGATAGTGTAGGGGTAAAAAATACTATTCTAACTCCAGGGGGGTATAACAGAAGGGCAAGTGCAGGATAGTGTAGAGGTAATAATTACTCCTGACCTAGACTTGTAAACAATGGGATTCTATCAATGTGAGTGGTGACTAATTTTATATGATATTGTACATTCTCTAAACCTGTGGATACACTGCAATTTGAAAATCAGGCCTCTCTGCGAGTGGCAGAATGAGGGCACTGTGTGTTTCTAAAATACCCCTCACACACTATGAATCCCATAGTGTCATTCTCCCATCATTGGGGTCTTCCCGTCCCTCTATGGGGCGGGGCGTACTTCGACCTACCAGTGACACAGGAGCACTTATATTTTTGACAATAGGCTATGTGATGTGATGAGGATAGTGATATGTGTTAGGGAGTGTAGGGACCTATTTACGTGAATGGTAGTGTAAAAAAAGCGTAAAAATTCCCTGGCTAGTCGTAAAAATTAACTTTAATGGCTTCGCAAGCTGGGAACATTAAAAAGGGGGTTAGTAAGTAGAATTACAAGTGTGGCTACTTTGTCGACATGACATGTTTCATAGACAGACCCCTCCTGCCTACTCATCAGGACCTCTATTGATCCCTACAAAAAAAAAAAATCAATTCTAAACTAAATGTTAAATGCCTATGGTCCTGAAACTTAACAGCAAAAATTGGCTGCTAGGTTTAGCCTCGGGGCTTGAGTTGGCCCTTAGTGAGGCATTATCATGAAAAATGACCTATTATGGTCTCTGTTGGAAGAAAAAAAGAGAGAAAGGGTATATGGTTGTAGAATTACAATATGTAAAGCACAATTCATACATGGCTCATTAATGCATGAGTCACACCGTGGCTTAGTATCTCAAAGTATTCTCAACATTAATTATGTATATGACCCGATGAACTGCCATTCGCCATCGTGGCCAAAGGGTATGAACCCTTGGAAAACTTCAACAAAGCGTGATACACACTTCAAACACAAACACATATTCACAATTCAAAACAACCCATCTGGTGGTGGGTTTTTAAACAAGTAAGGGTGCGGGCCTCCTTGCAGTTCCAGGACAAGTATCTAGTCAAGAAAAAACGTCTCACTAGCGGAGTGACATCAAAAACATCCACTCATCATACTGATAAATGGGTCATTATCAAACATGCCGGTTGATGTATTATTCGTGAATAAAACGGCAAATGATGGCTTAATGCCTCCCAGACATCAACCTATTAAGCTCCCAAATGCGTCATAGTCAAACATGCTGGTTGAAATAATGATTGTGAAAACGAGCTACAGCAAATGATGGCAAATGCCTCCAAATGTGCAAGCATTCTACAATTGATACATACATTTGAAGCGTGGTGATAGGGCCTCATGAGCCTGCGTCTTAGGGTGATTAGTTGACTGGTTACTATGGAGGAAAGTTTAAAACGTAGTCATTCACGCTGTTTTTGGGCGGCAGAATCTCACTGTCAGAGACGTACCCCTCCGCTATCACAAGACCAAGTTTTTAAAGACCCATGGTCATAGTCTCACTTACGTGACCGCATGCGTAATCTAATAGGGCAAGTACAGGATAATGTAGGGGTAAACATTAGTATTCTAAGTCCAGGGGGGTTGTAATAGTAGGGCAAGAGCAGGATAGTGTAGGGGTAAAAATCACTATTCTCACTCCAGGAGGGTGTAATAGTAGGGCAGGTGCAGGATAGTGAAGGGATAAAAATTACTATTCTAACTCCCGGGGGGTGTAACAGTAGAGCAATGCAGGATGGTGTATAGGTAATAATTACTATTCTATCTCCAGGGGGTGTAATAGTAGGTCATGTGCAGGATGGTGTAGGGGTTAAAATTACTATTCTAACTCCAGGGGGGTGTAATAGTAGGGAAAATGCAGGATAGTGTAGGTGTTAAAATTACTATTGTAACTCCAGGGTGGTGTAATAGTAGGGCAAGTGCAGGATAGTGTAGGGATAACGTTCATCCCCTCTTGTACACAGGCCGACCTTCTTAGGGACCATATCTTTCTTAAAGTTGTTTGCTTTTCTCTAGGTGGCACAATTGCTCCCTCAAATAGACACAATCTTACCTCCAGGAATAACAAAATCCTGCAAATTCTTTGGGCATTATGCCCTTCTGCTATGCAGGCTGATCCCCCTGAGGGCAAACATTTGTAGAAGAATGCTTGTTTTTCACCTCAGGCGTGATTAGCTACTCAAGGGAAATCAAAATGGAGCAAATCTTTTCGGGGCTCAGCGCCTTTGGTATACAGGCCAACCCCCTTAGGGGACATCATTTGTTTTTAGACAATGCCTGTTTTCCTGTGGGGATAATCGGGTGGCCTTCAAGGAGGGTATGGACGTGATTGTCGCCCCTTGCGGTAAACAAAATAGTGGCCTAATTTCCCAGGAGTTGGTTCATATGTCAGATGGGCCGGCAATTGGAAGGGGCGTCATTTTCTTTAGACAATGTTTTTTTCCCCTGGGGGGGACCAGTAGTTCCCCAAGGATTGAATGGTTTCCCTTAGGGGAAAACAAATTGTACCAAATCCTCTGGACTCTGAGGGAGTGTATGGGCCTGTGCTATGGGCTGACAGCAGGTCTTTACTGTTGATTTCCCTAATATTACCACTAAAATTCTCTGCAAGAAGCAAAAAATCCATGAATTCAAAACTGTGAAAACAAGTTGTACAGCTCATTTTTCCAAGTTCAAAATGTCCTTAATGTTAAATAATAGGCTATGTTTTAGGTGTGGTATTAGCTTTTAATACACATATGGAAAATTCTTAAGGGGTTTGCAGCCTGACCCTGTATCATATGGTCTGTTGTTTTGTCATTCACATTTTTCTTCCAGCCAATATAGCACGCAGCATGGGGCAATGAGTCAGCCCTTGGCTAATGTCACTGTGAGGGGTAAAAATTAATATGCCTGCTCCAGGGGTGTGTAATAGTAGGGCAAGTGCAGGATAGTGTAGTAGTAAAAATTACTATTCTAACCCCAGGATGGTGTAATAGAAGTGCAAATGCAGGATAGTGTAGGGGTAAAAATAACTATTCTAATACCAGGGGGGTGTAATTGTAAGGCAAGTGCAGGATAGTGTTGGGGTAAAAATTACTATTCTAACTCCATTAGGATAATAGTAGGACAAGTGCTGGATAGTGTAGGGGTAAAAAATACTATTCTAACTCCAGGGGGGTGTAACAGAAGGGCAAGTGCAGGATAGTGTAGAGGTAATAATTACTCCTGAACTATACTTGTAAACAATGGGATTCTATCAATGTGAGTGGTGACTAATTTTATATGATATTGTACATTCTCTAAACTTGTGGATACACTGAAATTTGAAAATCAGGCCTCTCTGCGAGTGGCAGAATGAGGGCACTGTGTGTTTCTAAAATACCCCTCACACACTATGAATCCCATAGTGTCATTCTCCCATCATTGGGGTCTTCCCGTCCCTCTACGGGGCGGGGCGTGCCTCGACCTACGAGTGACGCGGGAGCACTTATATTTTTGACAATAGGCTATGTGATGTGATGTGATGAGGATAGTGATATGTGTTACGGAGTGTAGGGACCTATTTACGTGAATGGTAGTGTAAAAAAAGGGTAAAAATTCCCTGGCTAGTCGTAAAAATTAACTTTAATGGCTTCGCAAGCTGGGAACATTAAAAAGGAGGTTAGTAAGTAGAATTACAAGTGTGGTCTACTTTGTCGACATGACATGTTTCATAGACAGACCCCTCCTGCCTACTCATCAGGACCTCTATTGATCCCTACAAAAAAACAAAACAATTCTAAACTAAATGTTAAATGCCTATGGTCCTGAAACTTGACAGCAAAAATCGGCTGCTAGGTTTAGCCTCGGGGCTTGAGTTGGCCCTTAGTGAGGCATTATCATGAAAAATGACCTATTATGTTCTCTGTGGAAAGAAAAAAAGAGAAAAAGGGTATATGGTTGTAGAATTACAATATGTAAAGCACAATTCATACATGGCTCATTATTGCATGAGTCACAATGTGGCTTAGTATCCCAAAGTATTCTCAACATTAATTATGTATATGACCCGATGAACTGCCATTCGCTATCGTGGCCAAAGGGTATGAACCCTTGGAAAACTTCAACAAAGCGTGATACACACTTCAAACACAAACACATATTCACAATCCAAAACAACCCATCTGGTGGTGAGTTTTTAAACAAGTAAGGGTGCGGGCATCCTTGCAGTTCCAGGACAAGTGTCTAGTCAAGAAAAAACGTCTCACTAGCGGCGTGACATCAAAAACATCCACTCATCATACTGATAAATGGGTCATTATCAAACATGCCGGTTGATGTATTATTCATGAATAAAACGGCAAATGATGGCTTAATGCCTCCCAGACATCAACCTATTAAGCTTCCAAATGCGTCATAGTCAAACATGCTGGTTGAAATAATGATAGTGAAAACGAGCAACAGCAAATGATGGCAAATGCCTCCAAATGTGCAAGCATGCTACAATTGATACATACATTTGAAGCGTGGTGATAGGGCCTCATGAGCCTGCATCTTAGGGTCATTAGTTGACTGGTTACTATGGAGGAAAGTTTAAAACATAGTCACTCACGCTGTTTTTGGGCGGCAGAATCTCACTGTCAGAGACGTACCCCTCCGCTATCACAAGAACAAGTTTTTAAAGACCCATGGTCATAGTCTAAAGCCCTGTGGCAGAGGGCAGAGGGCTTCGCGCTGAGCGCTGGGAAAGCACTTTTTGTTTTAATTATTTGCCTAACCTGCTCTGCTGATCGCTAGCAGCCTCTCAGTCTATGCTTTCACCGTCCCGCTGACTACGAGCGGCGAACGGCAATCTTGTTTTTAAATATCCTTCCCTATCCCGCCCTCCTGACTCCTCCCACCACCGCGTCATAGCCTATTTAGGCTCCGCCCACTCCCCCTCGCGCGTCGTCTAAAGCCCTGTGGCAGAGGGCTTCGCGCTGAGCGCTGGGAAAGCACTTTTTGTTTTAATTATTTGCCTAACCTGCTCTGCTGATCGCTAGCAGCCTCTCAGTCTATGCTTTCACCGTCCCGCTGACTACGAGCGGCGAACGGCAATCTTGTTTTTAAATATCCTTCCCTATCCCGCCCTCCTGACTCCTCCCACCACCGCGTCATAGCCTATTTAGGCTCCGCCCACTCCCCCTCGCGCGTCGTCTAAAGCCCTGTGGCAGAGGGCTCCGCGCTGAGCGCTGGGAAAGCACTTTTTGTTTTAATTATTTGCCTAACCTGCTCTGCTGATCGCTAGCAGCCTCTCAGTCTATGCTTTCACCATCCCGCTGACTACGAGCGGCGAACGGCAATCTTGTTTTTAAATATCCTTCCCTATCCCGCCCTCCTGACTCCTCCCACCACCGCGTCATAACCTATTTAGGCTCCGCCCACTCCCCCTCGCGCGTCGTCTAAAGCCCTGTGGCAGAGGGCTTCGCGCTGAGCGCTGGGAAAGCACTTTTTGTTTTAATTATTTGCCTAACCTGCTCTGCTGATCGCTAGCAGCCTCTCAGTCTATGCTTTCACCGTCCCGCTGACTACGAGCGGCGAACGGCAATCTTGTTTTTAAATATCCTTCCCTATCCCGCCCTCCTGACTCCTCCCACCACCGCGTCATAGCCTATTTAGGCTCCGCCCACTCCCCCTCGCGCGTCGTCTAAAGCCCTGTGGCAGAGGGCAGAGGGCTTCGCGCTGAGCGCTGGGAAAGCACTTTTTGTTTTAATTATTTGCCTAACCTGCTCTGCTGATCGCTAGCAGCCTCTCAGTCTATGCTTTCACCGTCCCGCTGACTACGAGCGGCGAACGGCAATCTTGTTTTTAAATATCCTTCCCTATCCCGCCCTCCTGACTCCTCCCACCACCGCGTCATAGCCTATTTAGGCTCCGCCCACTCCCCCTCGCGCGTCGTCTAAAGCCCTGTGGCAGAGGGCAGAGGGCTTCGCGCTGAGCGCTGGGAAAGCACTTTTTGTTTTAATTATTTGCCTAACCTGCTCTGCTGATCGCTAGCAGCCTCTCAGTCTATGCTTTCACCGTCCCGCTGACTACGAGCGGCGAACGGCAATCTTGTTTTTAAATATCCTTCCCTATCCCGCCCTCCTGACTCCTCCCACCACCGCGTCATAGCCTATATATACGTCCCTCATGCGTCAGCGCAGCGGACGAGCGCAGCGGGCGCGACGTAGGCGCGCCGAGTCGCGTCAGAGTTAAGCCCGTCTGCGCCCGTCCGCGGCAGACCGGGGCTAGGGGCCACCACCCCTGGTCCTCTTATCCAATACTCTTCCGCTGACCTGATTCTACTCCAAGGCCATTGGCCCCTTGATCCTCGTACTACTCATAGGATTACCCTTTTGGGCTGCTACTCTCCCTGTCATGCCTGCCCATCTGGCTGCCCCCCTCCGCTCACGTCGCCGCCGGCCTTTGTCTCATCTACCATTGCTGATTCCTATTCTCCCCCTCTATCTATCACCTTACTTAATACTAGGTCCGCTATTAAACACCACCAGGAGCTTTTTATCCTTTTAGACACTGATAAACCCGATCTCCTGTTGTTGACAGAAACGTGGTTTTCGGAAGCCTCCCTTCCATCTCTATTGGCTGCCCTCCCCTCGTCTTACTACGCTATCCGTGCCGACCGTCCGGCCGGGAAAACGGGTGGAGGTGTTGCTCTCATTGCTCGTTCTGATCTCCAGTTCCAAGTCGTCCCCTCACCTCCCCTGGTAGGAATTGACTACTTGGTGGCTCGCTCTACCTCCCTTTCCCCTCACTTAGCCATTGTGCTTGTCTACCATTGAAGTTGAACGGTGACAAAACGGAGGTCCTGGTCTTTGGCAAAGACCAGGAACTGTGGTCAGATGAGTGGTGGCCCTCATCTTTAGGCATCTGCCCCACTCCCACACTATCTGCCAGGAACCTAGGCGTCATCTTCGACACTCGGCTCTCTATGGAATTGCAGGTGAACAGAACGGTGGCCACCTGTTGGGGTGTCATCAGGATTCTGAAAAGAATCGCGTACTATCTTTCACCACAGGCACGAAAACAGGTTGTGATCGCCCTCGTTGGCTCAAGGCTGGATTATTGTAATTCACTCTACGCCGGGGCCAACAAGGGCCTTCTCCAACGCCTGCAGGTTGTGCAAAATGCCGCGGCGCGCTTCGTTCTGGCCTTGCCGTGGATGTCCTCTGCGACCTCGGCAAGGAAGAATCTCCATTGGCTGCCTATCCCATTCAGAGTCTCTTTTAAACTTCTCTGCTTGACATATAATGCCTTGAAGGCAGGCCCGACTGATGCCCTAGGCTCTTTGCTCTCTAGGTATGTTCCACTCAGATGCCTTCGCTCGTCAGAGCTTAATCAATTGGTAGTCCCTCGAGCTAGGACGGCACGATGGGGAAGCAAGGCTTTCTCCATTCTTGCACCTCAACTCTGGAACACTCTTCCTTTGGAGATCAAACAACAGCCCTCACTTGATCTTTTTAAGAAAGCTCTGAAAACTTGGTGTTTTACCAAAGCCTATCAGTGAGCTCCTGTCTCTGTCTGCCCGCAGCTAAGTTTGAGTTAGGCGCCTTGACGCCCACTGGGCATAGTAGCGCGTTTATAAATTTTATTTCACCGTCCTCCCCAACCAACCCCTTCTTTCCTCCCGGCCTTCCAAGATCTACTTGGCACCCTGGCTGTCAATTATGCCTCGGCTCTAGTCCTCGGGGACTTTAATTATTGGCCCTCGGACCCCAAGGAATGTGCCTCATCAAAGGACTTTTCAGAAACTCTTCTCTCTCTTAATTTCACCTCCTTTGTTCACACCCCTACCCACACTCATGGCCACACTCTAGATCAGGTCTGGTCTCTAAACTGCTCCCTGTCTGCACTGTCTGTTGTCCCCTGCACATGGTCTGATCACTTTTTAATTTCGTTTTCCCTCAGCCGCTGTCTGACTAATACCCCTACCCACACCAAAAACTTCTGGGCCCGTAACTGGGGCAAGGTCAATCTGGCTGACCTCTCTGCCTCGCTTCTGGCCTCCTCTCCCCCTATATCGGGATTGGACTCTGCAGCCCAAGCCGAAGCCATTGACTCATGGCTCAAGGAAGGAAGCGACTGCTTGGCTCCTCTCCGACGTACCTCGATCAGACGCCCCAAAGACGCCAATCGGTGGTTCAACAACGAGCTGAAAGAACTGAAGCTCACGGTTCGCAGGGCAGAACGTAAATGGAGACTGGACTACTCTCCCGACTCTAGGACTCGCTACATCCACCTTCTTGGGACCTATAAGCAAAACATCACTGAGGCCAAGAAAATTTACTTCTCGGCCAAAATTCTGGCGGCCGAGAACCATCCCAAGGAGATCTTTGCCATTACTCACGATCTGGCTTTCTCCGATCGGACCTCACTTAAACCCCCTCCCTCACAGAAACTATGTGATTCGCTGAATCTCTACTTTGTCGAAAAAATCTCGACAATCAAATCCAACATCCCCCCCCCGTCCTCTTCTTTTGTTGACCCCCTGCCTCCCCCCGCCCTAGCCTATTTTAATTCCTTTCCCCCCCTCCCTGAAGAACTTTTTCTGTCCCTTCTCCCCAAAATTAAATCCGGTTCCCCTGCTGATATATGCCCGGCACACATCTTACGGCAGATTTATACTGTCTGCCCTATGCCTCCTCTGGGTTTTCTTAATGACTCACTGGCTCGAGGGGTTGTCACTCCATCGCTAAAAGCCGCTTCCATCGTCCCTATTTTGAAAAAGCCAGGAGCTGACCCTTCTGTGATGGCCAACTATCGCCCCATCTCCCTTCTCCCGTTTCTGGCGAAGGTGCTTGAGCGACATGTTACATCTGCGCTCAGCTCCTTTGCCGAGGAGAATGGGAGACTGGCTCCGTGCCAGGCTGGGTTTCGGCCCAAGCACTCGACAGAGTCAGTGGTGGTGTCAGTATTAGACACCCTCAGAGAGGGCTTGGACATGGGCAGATCTCAGGCGCTGGTCCTCCTTGACTTGTCCGCCGCTTTTGACACGGTGGATCACTCCATCTTGCTTTCCCGTGTCAAGGCGGCGGGCATAGGAGGCTCAGCCCTCATCTGGCTCCCATCCTTTTTGAGGGACCGGACCCAGGCGGTTCACCTTGGGGAGTTTTCTGCTACCCCCTGCCAGGTCCAGTGCGGTGTTCCTCAGGGCTCTTCTCTCTCTCCTTTACTATTTAATCTCTACATCGCCCCTCTTATCTTTGCCTTACAGCAGCTGGAGGTCACGGTATATAATTATGCCGACGACCTCCAGCTCATCTTCAATCTGTCTTCTACCCCTGACTCTATCTCTAATTTCCAATCTATTCTATCTTTCATCAGGGACTGGATGAATTTCAACCACCTTAAACTCAATCCCGATAAAACGGAACTTGTGGTGACGGGTGGATGCTCCAGTCCCTGGAATTCTCTCTTTTGGCCCCCCTCCTTTGGTTCTCCCCCTACCCCTGTTCCCTCTGTTAAGACCCTTGGCATCAAGCTGAATGATAAACTCACTATGCACTCCCAGATTGGTTCGGTGGTTTCTTCTTGCTTTCTCACTCTCCGCACTATCCGCTCTATTTCACGTTTTTTTTCTTTCTCTGCACTTAAACTAATTATGTCCGCACTGGTCCTGTCTCGCCTGGACTACGGGAACATCTTGTTCAATGGCATCCCTCAGTACAGCCTGCGTAAACTGCAACTAGTGCAGAACCAGGCTGCTCGCCTTGCCTTCGGTCTTCCCAAATTCCATCATACCTCCCCCCTCTTGAAAACTCTCCACTGGCTCCCTGTGCGGGAACGCGCCCTGTTCAAATTAGGCTGCATGGCGTTTCAGGCCAGGACTGGCCTGTCCCCCCTCTTTATATCCTCTGCCATCAAGGCCTATGTCCCTGGCAGAGACCTCCGCTCCTCGGCACATCTTCTTTTATCAGTCCCTCGCTACCGGAAAAAAAAACAGGGTGGCTCGAAATTTTCCACTCTTGCCCCCTTGTTTTGGAACTCTCTCCCTTTTCATCTTAGGTCCCTTACCCAGTATTCTAGTTTCCGCAAAGCTCTGAAGACCTTTTTATTTTCTCAGGCCTTTCTATCGTAAGCCCTGCTTGCCTTTCCAGTCGACGCCTTAGCTACTGCTCCTGCCCAGTTGGCTGCCTGCTACTTCAGCGCCAAGAAACCGCTCAGGTGTACGTTGCGCTTAACAAATATTTTAAACTATAGTCTCACTTACGTGACCGCATGCCAAATCTAATAGGGCAAGTGCAGGATAATGTAGGGGTAAACATTAGTATTCCAAGTCCAGGGGGGTTGTAATAGTAGGGCAAGAGCAGGATAGTGTAGGGGTAAAAATCACTATTCTCACTCCAGGAGGGTGTAATAGTAGGGCAAGTGCAGGATAGTGAAGGGATAAAAATTACTATTCTAACTCCCGGGGGTGTAACAGTAGAGCAATGCAGGATAGTGTATAGGTAATAATTACTATTCTAACTCCAGGGGTGTAATAGTAGGTCATGTGCAGGATAGTGTAGGGGATAAAATTACTATTCTAACTCCAGGGGGGTGTAATAGTAGGGAAAATGCAGGATAGTGTAGGTGTTAAAATTACTATTGTAACTCCAGGGTGGTGTAATAGTAGGGCAAGTGCAGGATAGTGTAGGTATAATAAATAATATTCTAACTCCAGGTGGATGTAATATTAGGGCAAGTGCAGGATAGTGTAGAGGTAAAAATTACTATTCTAACTCCAGGAGGGTGTAATAGTAGGGCAAGTGCAGGATAGTGTAGGGGTTAAATTAACTATTCTAACTCCAAGCGGGTGTAATAGTAGGGCAAGTTCAGGATAGTGTAGGGGTAAAAATTACTATTCTAACTCCGGGGGTGTAATAGTAGGGCAAGTGCAAGATAGTGTAGGTGTAAAAATGACTATTCTAACTCCAGGGGGGTTTAATAGTAGGACAATTGCTGGATAGTGAAGGGATACAAATTAATAATCTAACTCCAGGGGGGTGTAATTGTAGAGCAAGTGCAGGATAGTGTAGAGGTAAAAATTACTATTCTAACTCCAGGTGGGTGTAATATTAGGGCAAATGCAGGATAATGTAGGGGTAAAAATTACTATTATAACTCCAGGGGGGTGTAATTTAAGAGCAAGTGCTGGATAGTGTAGGGGTTAAAATTACTGTTCTAAGTCCATGGGGGTGTAATATTAGGTTATGTTTAGAAAATACTAGAGTATTATATATTTTTTTTAAATTAGATAATTCTTCAATGTAATTTATGTAACTTAATAATAATACTAGAGTATTCTTTTTAATTAAAAAAAAAATAAATTTAACAAATTTAAAATTTAAATAAATACATTTAACTACATTAACAGATGAATACTGAAATAACAATACTAGAGTAGTATTTTTATATAAAAAAGTATCTACATTAACAGATTAATACTACTATAACATAATTTACAAAAAATACTTAAGTATTAAAAATAAATACAAATATAAAATATTTAAAAAAAAACACTTACCCGAAAATGCGTTTTAATGACATGCGTTGTAATGACTACTATGTTGTAATAGCATGCATTGTAATAGCATGCGTTGTAAAGGATCCTGCGTTGTAATAGTTGCGCTGTTAAAGCAGTGCTTTGTAAAAGTTGTGTTGTATTAGTTGTAAACCCACTGTGAGTGACAGCATTCTGAATTTTCACAATAAGCATGCCCGCACTCAAAGCTAGACTCTTCAGTTCCAGGGACTACTATGGCAATATGTACCTCCTGAAACCTTAGAACAGAAATTTCCCTCCAGGCACTTTTTCATACTAACAATTGCCTGGCAGCTCCCTCAACAATAACGTTTTGCAAAAGCTGTGGCAAAACATAACAAGCATCAGCAAAACCAAAAGGCTGACAGTCAATGCCAGACCAATTGGCTTTGCAAATGCTTGTTTAGCTATATGGTTTGGTAATGGGAGACACTTTTATTATGGTGCCTGGGATTAGTTCTGTTCCTGTCAAACTCTGATATGCTTGGCTTTGGCTGTCTCCCACCTACAATTGTTGCTGTTGACCATGAGTACTGTAACAAATCAACCTTGGCTGGAGAGGAAATCACTCCATGTCCCATGAAGTATGCAGTGGAATTGCAAATGTGGAAAGTTGAAGAAATACTTTATGTCTCTTTTAGTTTTTTTGGAGAAGGTCATTAGATCACAGCATTGGGAAATTGAGTGTTGCTTTTATCTTTGGCATGTCTCACACAAGAAGATATCCACCTACTAAATTGTTGGCTTAATTCTGCCTTCTACATAGGACACAGTAGAAGGAAGTTTTTAGACAGTCAACAGAGATGGCATCTCAGCAGATAACTTATGTCCAGGCACTAACTCACATACAAGAGGACAGCTCTTAGGCAGATCTGATACTGACACAGAATCAGACTGAAAGGGTAATGGAGCAAAATCTAGAACCATGACTCCTCTTCCAGTGATTCGGAGGACAATTGTCTTGGCAGTTGTGGTGTCCATTTGTTAGCACAATCTGTGAAGAGCAACCTAAGGGGGAGGCAAGTACAGTGGCAAGCACAGACAGAGAATGCTCTCTTGGGAGCCTCCCATTTTAATTCGTCCCAAATTCCCCCGTTCGCTGCACATGCTTTATGTAAAATCAATACTGCCAGTTGCTTTGCTTATTCATGGCTTTTCTCTCTTTCCGCATGTTGCATTCCCTGAGAGAATTCTGCACCAAATAAATTGCATTCTAAAGAGTTTCTGAGGAGCATTGAGGCATTCTTAGACATCATGCTATGGCATGCCAGTGTACTCCCTCTTCACTTAGGAAGTTGAATTAATTCCTGGGTCTTAATCTCAACATCTGCACAAACAGATGGCATCAGTGAGACTAAGGCTGGCGGTGCAGGACGAGACGGTGCTCGATGCGGTGCTGGCAGGTTGCGGTGCAGGTGACAGAGCCGGTCGTGGAGTCTGTCGCGAATATGGTGCAAAGTAGGAGCGGTGCAGGGCGGGGTGTCCTCTCGATGCGGTGCAGGCAGCGGCTCGGTGGTGATCATGTAGACGACATCGGTGAAACCAAGGCTTGTGGTGCAGGTTGAGAAGGTGCTCGATGCGGTGCTAGCAAGTTGCAATGCAAGCAACAGAGCCGGTTGGCAGGAATTGGGGCTGGCTGAGCCGGACAGCTATGCGTGACGAGGCGGTCACAGGTGTCGAGCCAGCGGCATCCGTGTCAGTTAGACCAGGCCAGCGAAGCGAAGCGGTGTGGGCTGCGGTGTCCTCTCGATGCGGTACAGGCAGCGGCTCGGTGACGATCGTGCATACCGCGTCGGTGAGACCAAGGCTTGCGGTGCAGGGCGAGACGGTGCAGCCTGCGGTGCCTTCAGGACACAAGGCCAGCGACGGAGTCTATGACAGAGTCGGTCACGGTTCCCTCTTCTCTTTGGCAACTGAAACAGTGGTTCCAGGAGCAGTACCCAGAGGTTGGTGAAGTCTTTGCAGTCCCTGAGACTTCTTAACAGGAGGTCAGCTCAGTTTCAGGCCCTTGGAGATACTCAGCACAAGTAGAGAAAGTTCAGTCCAGTCCTTTCACTGCCCAAGGCAGAAGTAGCAGCTGCAGGCGAACCCAACAAAGTAACAACACAGCAATGGGGCAGTACTCCTCCTGGCAGCTCTCCTTCTTGGCAGGTTCCTTGATTTCCCGCGAGTTCTGAAATCTTGGGGTGTGGGCCCTAATATTTATACCAGCAATTCCCTTGTCCTCTGAAGGCAGAGGGGCCTCGACCTCGTTCAAACCAGTTTTAGGTTCAGTCTGCAAGTGTGCACCTTCTTCCTTTGTCAGTGTGGTCAGGGTCCACAGATGCACCACAGGAGGTGGAGCCCGCATTGCGGAAGGCAGGCACAGTCCCATTCAGAGCCAGGTGCTACTCCCCCCACCCATTTATGTGCAGATAGGTCGATTCAGTCCTGTGCTGACCCATCCTGTCTCTTGGAGTGTCCAGCAGCCCCTGTCACTCACAAACCAGACAGACAATACACAAGCTAGCAGAGGCAGGCTGGATGGAAAATACCTACTTTTTAAAAGTGGTATTTTCAAACACAGGATGTTAAAACCATCTTCCCTAAAAGATGTATTTTATCATTCGGAGTTCAGGCATACTAAACTCGATTTTCTACCATGTTCCCTGAGTCAGTTAGGATTATAGTATGTTATAATGAACTGCCCACTCTGGCCTATGGGGAACAGGTAGCTTTGCAAGAGTGAAAAACCGAAGTAGGCTTTAATTCACTTTCCGGACATGCCAAACACACTAGAGCATGTCCTACCTTTCACATGCGAAGCATCTTGCCCATAGGAGTACCTCGGGCATACCTTGGGGTGACTCACATGTATATATATATAAAATCTTTATTCGGCTTGTTCACAATGGAAAAACCATAAAAGAAACAGATGATATCATACATTACAAAAATACATATGTTGCATAATATTTCATATAAAATTCATTTCACGGTTAAAAAAGAGTTAGTCAGAAATGTGCAGGAAGCCGCTCAAAGTGGGCTTGACGAGGATTTTTAAAGATTCTTTCTGTGTTTCATGATGCATTTTAAAAAACTACTAACAAAATAACAGACATTTTCCGTTTCCAGCATTTGCAGTCTTAAGAGGGCAGGTCTGCATTGTCTCAACCCCCAAGTTCTTAATATCGGAAGTAGCCAGATCTTTCTGTGGGCTTGATGGAATTTACAAAACAGAATCAGATGCAGGTTGGACTGTGTTGATGAACCATCACATGGACAAGGCGGGAGTGTGGCATTCCAACAATTTTGTGACGGAAAGGTGACCATTCTAAAGAAGGTGTTTAGCCTGAATCTTGTAATTAACATTCTTTCGTAGGTTGATGTTTGAAGTGCCAGGTACGGGTGAATGTCATAGGCTATTTGAATCATGTTTGCATGTATAACTGCCGTTTTTGATGAGTTGGATGCAAGTCTTAAGGATTCCAGATGTCTTAATGCTTTCTGTTTGAGGTCTTTTTTCGAGATGTCTGTTATGGATACCGGATCCAGGTAATAGTTCTCAGAGCCTAGATCATTAAAAAAGTTTCTAACATATAGGAGCCACTTTATTTTTGAGGAGTTGTCCAAGTTCATTGAATCTGCAATGATGGATTGTGTCAGTGCATTTTTGTCTGACTTCCAAATGCGGCGCCACAACATCAGCGGTTCTATTTTAATTAGGTCCTCTATGTAAGGTATGCCTAGTTCTAGGTGCATTGCGTAGGATGAGGTACCTTTGGGGGTGGCTAATAGGAATCTTAAAAAGGCGTTTTCTGCCTTCTGGATAGGGCTGGTGTCAGTGTAGCCCCAGACTCCCGCACCGTATGTTGCGATTGCCTGGCATTTGGCGTTGTAAATCTTTAGAAGCTCCACTGGTGGCCTTTTGCCTAGTCTCTGGGAAAAGGTTGTTAAGGCGGCAAGTGACCTCTTGAATAAATGTGCCCTTGTGTTCACTGCTGGCTTCCAGCTAAGTTGGTCGTCTATCATAACCCCCAAGTAAGGATATTGAGGGGTAGCTTCAAGCTTTTGGTTATTGAGCTGTATGGGTTTTATTCTTTTCTGACCTCTACCAGCTGTCATTACGAACGTTTTCTTCACGTTCACCATTAGGTCAAGATTGCCCATGAAGGTCGTGTACCTACTCACTGCTTTCTGGAGTTCACGAGGTGTTCGTGCGAGGATAACGGCGTCATCCGCATAGAGCAGGGCTGGAATCAGGCGGCTTTAATTCACTTTCCGAACATGCCAAACACACTAGAGCATGTTCTACCTTTCACATGCGAAGCATCTTGCCCATAGGAGTAACTCGGGCATACCTTGGGGTGACTCACATGTAGAAAAGGGAAGGTTTAGGGACTTGCAAGTGTGCACACTTGCCAGGTCGACATGACAGCCACAGGCTGCCACAGGCTCTGCAATGGCAGACCAGAGTTACACTTTATGGGCTCTTTGCGTGGGTGGCACAATCCAGTGCTGCAGCCTACCAACAGCATTTGATTTATAGGCCCTGGCACTTACAGTGAACTTTACTATGGACTGACACATAAATGAAATAGGCCATTAATGGAAACACCAATCCATAACACATTTTATACAGGAGCACTTGCACTTTACCATTGGACAGCAGTGAGGAAAGAACACAGAATCATTACACCAGCAAAAACAGAGTAAAAAACGGGAGGTCAGAAAGCAAAAAGTCAGGGGAAACACGTCTAAAGATGCCAAGTCTAACAACAGGGTAACTCTTGTTGAGGCAGGATATACCAAGCAAAAGAGCTTGTTAATGCATCAAGATGTACATGCTGTGGGAGAGCTCTAATATGTATGTAAACAGTCTGAGAGTATTTTACAGGGAAGGACGCCACTATAAATCCTGCATTTTGGCCTACCAAGCTAGAAATCACTGCAAAGATTGAATGGGAGCTTGCCCAATCACTCCTTCATAAAAGTTATATCTTTTTTGGGGACAGCTTCTATACAGGAGTCAAGATTTTCAGAGAGCTGTATAACACTGGCACTGTAGCATGTGGTACACTTTGATGTTGCTGCAAAGGATTCTACCAGGAGCTTGTTTGTAAGGAGCTCCAAAAAGACCAGATCACTGTGTTGCACTCCAACAAAAGGCTTGCAGTCCAATTCTTAGTTGAGAGGATGTATATGTGCTCACTACAATCCATGATTAAAACGCTTCCCTGGCCAGAGTTTGGGGTCAGTTGGCTCAAGTTCACACGCTCAACTATATACTTGATTACAACAGGTACATAGGCAAAGTGGATAAGAATGACCAGGCACTTCAACCATATATTATGACTCATACAACATGCACATGGTATTAGAATTTGGTTACCCACCTGATCCATTTGACAACTTACAATGCATATGCTGTTTACCATGAGACCACCACAGCAAGACCAGTATCTTTCCTTGACTTTCAGTTGGCCACAGTTGGAAGTCTTACTACTGCATCAGCACTAGCCTCAACTTTATATGCTAGAGAAGATATTGTAAGGCTGCAGGATCAGCACTTTGCTAACCACTTTTCTGTAACAGAGAGAAAGAGTCGACCATGCTGTTGTTGCAGAGTTTGCTCTAAGCAAAGAAAGGGGCAGGAGAGTTCATTTTACTGTCCACAGTGCCCATCTAAGCAAGACCTATGTTTTCTAACTTGTTTTACTTTGTATTATAAAAAAATGTAGCATTGGGAAAACGACTAAAGAAGAGCTGTCCTACTTATTGTAAATACATTTAAATGGCTGTGCATGGATACAAACGTTCCATGGGCTTCAAATTGATTAGGCAAACATCCCTTCAAATTATTCCCTTCATCTTCTAAACCTCTTATTGCCTGTATTCTATATTATTGTACTCTACAAGAAGGGAAGTATAAGTCTTTATAGAAAATATCGGCAACAGTGTTTCGACCCTTTTATGAGTTATGGGTAACCATGAGGATGGTGAAATACAAGTTTTAGGGCAGAGATAATTGTTACATTATCTGCAAAAAGTCCAGTAAAAGGAATTATCTAAGTATTTGAGATAAATAGGATTCTGGATCAGTCAGTAATCAAGGAGATAATAAAATATGGAGAATTAATCAGTCATCCAATAATGCCTAAAAGAGAATCAGAAATAAAAGTGCCAGTGATGTATAGGTTTGAATAAAAAAGTCACTTTGGTTGTCATTGATGTGAAGTTTCAACCTGCACCCAACTCCTGTTGTTGTTTACCAGTGGAGGCACGGAATCCAGTGGTGCTGTCCTCCTGGTTCCATCAAATCATGAGGCGACACCTGAGGTAGAAACCAAAACCATATTAGCATGAGCAAGGGGCAGATCAAAGGCCCATGATACATGTATGCTATGCATTGGAAAC